>NC_073705.1:54003527-54346027 GCF_023634085.1 Falco cherrug | reverse complement strand
TATTTTACATTCTTTTTTAAAGACCTAAAACCCACAACACCCTAGTACAGTCTCATCCAAGGTCCCAAACTCTTCAGATTTCATGAAGACCACTGAACCATCCATCACTCCACATCATTCTTCAAGCACAACGCATTACCCAAACTTTCACATACCCACCCCTCTCACCCCAAAATCCTTCAAGCTTCACAGATTCATGTATTTTGAATTTTCATGCCTCTGGAGACGCAAATAAATCTTCCTTGACCCCTCAAAGCACAGAATTAGAGCATTTCTCTCCAACAACAATACACTGATGAAATGCTGTTTGATATTCTGTACGTTTTACAGCTTTCCATCAATTCCACAATCCTATACTGCATACTGCCTTTAGAAGAGAAAAATCTCATTTCTGCAATATGATACAGGATTAGTTGGATACTTATATGAAAGTATTGCCTATCAGTTAAAAATTATTTAATCAATGAGGAGGAGGAGGGGCAGTCGAACTACGTTTTAATAATAAGAACTCAAACACACAGAGCAAGGGGGGAAATCCAAAAATCTAAATTTAACAAAGGCTGTGGCTAGGTGTTTATTTTCAAGTGAAATGTAGTATTTCTGAAAGTTTCCCAGCACAACTGACTCTCCAGTCACAAATTTTACAGACAATTACCAGTGGCAAGAGAAGCTTTTAAGATAACGCTTTGTTTATCAACACATACATACGTCTATAAGGTCACACAGAAGCATACAGAAGGGAGGGCAAGGCAGAGGTGTGCACGCTGATACAGTCCACGGGAAACGGCACCACCACATCACAGCTGCGGCGAACCCCGCCAGCCCTCCTCAGCGTCAGGCTCCATCCCCTGGGCACCGCACAGCCCCAGAGCTGCAGCCGCCTGAAATCCTTGTCCCACCACTTGGACTGTGCCCCACACGCCCAGCTGGGCAGCACCAGCCACGTACGTGCCTCGAATCTCCTCTGCAACTCAACCGAAGCACATGAGATTTAAGACATTCTTAACAGCCAGTGACATGAACCCCCTGGTTAGGAGCCTCCTGATAAGATCCAAAAGCCATTAAGTAGCACCGTTCTGTCAACAACACTGGACTGAATTCAGATTAATGACCCTGCTATTAAAACAGACTCATTTGAATTTCTCAGGAGCATAATGATATTGGACTGTACCATTTGCTGCAACCCAAAAACCCGAAGTTTGAGAATTAGATTTAAAATACAAACCATCCATGCACAAATGGTTGAATAAGGGAAGACAATGACTAATATAGCAAACAGACAATGTGTCCCTATAGCCTTCCTTAGGAGTGCTTCTTATAGTCATAATTTTTTGTTTGATCTGAGTTATCTCAATTTCCTCCTATCCAAGACAGTCAAGTATTATACCTTACATTACTGACTTCTGCCCCAAAGACCTTGCAACCTAAAAGCAGCCAGGAGAAGGAAAAATTACTACACAGAACACGAGCAAGAGTGAACGAAGGAAAAGAATAGCATTGATGTACATGTCTGAAAGAGCAAACATTAAAATGGTCTCACAGAGACTACTACCATTTTACCCAAGCCTCAACATCTGCATTCTTCCTTTTTATTTTTGCAAACCCTGAAATTCAGAGTAAAATCATTTGCTGTGGCTCATAAGGGCTGAATAATTTCAAAAGAAGGCCTCAAAAGCTAAAACCATGCTGAACCGTATTTGGACTTGCTAGTGCAGTATGCTGTGGTGGTATGGCTGGTAGACTGTTTCTCACTTCATCGCCATTCATAACTGCAGGTAGTAAATTTACAACCTGCGTTACACCGTGTTGATCAAGCGGGACTGTACTGAAGGCTTCCTTATGGAAAAGCTCTGTCTCTTTCTTGGAAGGTTCAGAGCCTCCAGGATCCCTATCTTCTAATTTTAATTCTCATCAGACTTTTTTTTTTTTCCTTTTACCCAGAGCTTAAGGCTTAAACTTGCATGTAACATGCAGACCCAATAATTTTACAAATACTTGTAAGTCTTAGAGAATAACTTTCCTGCAAATTCAGTCTAAATAAAAAGCACCATCAAAATTTAAAGCTCATTCTTTGAACATCATTCTTCATCGCTACTGATGCAAAATCAGAAAGAAAACTTCAAGTGGGAAGAAGTGGAAAGAGCAAGAGTATAAATCCCACAGTTGTCAGTACCAGATCCACGCGGCACCCCACCTTCTAGCAGTGCCACTGAACTGCAGCAGGTGCAAACACACAGTTTTGTGAAACTACGGGAGCATAATAAATTGCAGCATCGATTGTGTTTGCTTTATACTTTTTTGTTAACTGGAAGAAAATAGAAGTTACTAGATCCAGCAAAAGTTACATAGCTGTGGTTAGACATTACCTGATCTGGTATAAAGCGCGCCAGTACAAAGCCAACCCACCAAGAGTACGTTTTAAATTGGAACCAGAAAAGTTTGCTTTATCAGCACTTTGCATCACATGGTGCCAACATTTTTGATCTGACAGAAGAATCCTTTCAAATTTCCTTTATCGTTGAACCATTGCCTATTTGCTCCCTCATTAATTTCTGACAGCACAAACACTTAGTTTAGGTTAGTTTAACCTGCAGTCAGCTAGAAAAAGAATAAAATATTTCAACTTGAAGAAATCTGTAAGATAGATGCTGGAACTTATCTTTGACTGGCCCACTAAGGCAGAAGGAGAAAATAAGAAAGCATGGATGAATGGCACACTCTAAAAGGTTTGTGTGTTGTTTTATTTCAGCCAGGGGACAGCTTTAAAGGGAGAGAACGATGCTTCGGAAAGAAAGGACATAAAAAACTTCCATTTTCTCCACAGAACTTCACTGAGTAGAAAGGCTGAATTAATCCATTTACAATAAAACGTATTACAGTTAAAGTTATGACACGTGGCAATAACACTGGAAGCTTAGTGCCCTTTTAAATTAAAAATTGCAAGTTTTTGCTTTCTCTTCTTTATGATCTATAACCTGCAATAAGTGTCAATTAGCATTTCCTCACTTATTTTAAATCTTCTTGTCCTTCCAATAGAACAACCTTAATTGGTTACAACCTCCACTGCATTTGGCAGCAAGGACAAACCTGGCACTAGCAGAGGTCTGGAGACAATGAATAATGCGACAATTTAATGGTTGCAAAGGTCCTGCTTACCGTGCTGTGTGAAAAGGTCGCTGTGAACTATTTCTATCAAGCAGTACAGCTTCTGGATTGTGAGCCGGCTCACAGGAACATTTAGGATGAATTCAGTAAACAGTTTGCTACATACAAAGGGACAAGTAAAAATATATTAAACTCTCTCCAAAATACATAAGAAACACTGAATAAGCACAGAAAAGATAAACAACCGCTTACCCTTGGGACAAGCAAACTATTTTTTTTCCAGACATAAACCAGTTGAGACAGGCATTTCAGAGAAATGTGAATTGTCTTTCTTACGCCTGTTCAGTTTTTTGTGTCTTTTCGTCTGCCCTCTCCCTTTTCTTCTTAGTTTTACACTCTTCTCCCATGATTCATTTAAGGTCTTAGATTTTGAATTTCAGTTGTCTGTGCGATTGCCTACTTCAATCGTCACATACCATTAATGGAATAATACATGACCGTATAAGCCAAGAATTAAAAAAAGGTGATAATTCATGTCACAAGCTTTCACCACCAAAACAACCCCAAAATCAAAACCAGAAACACACAGATTTTATAACGGTAAGGTACCACCACAATCATCAGCTGAGCTCCCACATAACACATTTTTAAAAGACTTTTCAATAATTTTGCAACACTTCCTATATTCTTGGAGGGTGGGGGGTGTGTATTTTTCCTATTAAGCCTTAACTTTTAAGTGCTACTCAATCTCAATTAAGTACTCTAAAGTGACAGAAAAACTGTAGTGTTCGGGGTAAAACAGGCTAAGTCCTGGTATTTTTCAATTGATCTATTTTCCCAGAACTTTTGCTATCACATATCAAAATTACTATTTATTCCAGACACTCTATGAGGATGTACTCCCAAGGCCACTGGAAGCATAAGTAAAAAAAAGTTTACAGTACAGGCAAGCAGAAGCTAAATGCCACGTTCTTCAGGCCACTGGAATGTTAGACTGAGATGACACTTACCTATTTCATTTCTACTTTATCTTTTTTTCCCTCATTTTGACACACCAGAACAAAGAAATGAAAACAGAGAATACAGAAAAGGATCTGTGCAATCAAATTAGATAAAAAGGGTGTTTTCTTTCAACTTGAAATGCCTTGCAATAGCACTGTGAAAGAGAAACTTTTTTTCTTCTCTTTAAAAGTTCTCCTAAAATACTAGTTTAGATTTGGTTTCTCTATTTTTTTGTTCTAAAACATCTTCCTATTATTACTCTTTCTATTTACTATCAACGTTCCTGTGTTTATGAGGTACTGAAATGTCGAGCCAGCAATAAATATGGCTCACTGAACAAAAATGTAATTATTTACATTAAATTTATACTTGAACTCGTGAAGCATCAAGTATACAGCTTAAGAATTTTGATGTCAGTTCCCCGATTGATAACTCTTGCTATCTCATTACCTGACTGTACTCAACAAGACTGCAAAGTTTGTCAAGACATTTGTCAAACCTTGACACCTTACGTGTTACCTTAAAAACAAGTTGTTAGTGGGCCCCTGAAAATATTTGCAAGGGGGGTAAAAAGGTAATAAAACCAGGGTGATAAAACACCTCAGGAAATCACAGTTCATTGCCTCTGTAGATATTTGTGTGTGTAGAGATAGATAAATATCTATATATGTAAAAGAAAGATCTAGATTAAGTTCACACTACACATTTCATTAACTCTACTCACCTAAGTTCTTTTGGATCAAATACTAATTTCACATCATTGACAATAGCTGGCAAGTATTTAAGTGCTGCCCCCTAGAAAAATAAAAACAACAAATAAACAAGACTGAAATTCATATGCCTTTAGAGGTGATGCAAAGACTGCAAGAAGATAATCACACAAGAGTAGGTTGCTTTGGCTTAACTATTCTATGGCTTCAGCTAAAAGAAGCTTAAAAGAAGAAAGAGGCATGAAAGATTAGTAAACTGAGAAAAATAGCAATTTACATGAAAATTAGAGATTTATAAGCTCCTTCCAACATGTTACAGAAACTTATTGGTGTATCAGTACATAATGCATAACTAAGTTATGTTCCTGTAATCACTTCCCCCCCCCCATCATCTGCAGAGATGGAGAAGCATCTTCTCATCAGCCATGCTGTATTTGTTTGGGTTTAATTTTCCCTCCTCTGCTTCAAAGTGAAACAAAAAAATGCACGACTGTAATCTTTCCTTCAGCAAATTCTGGGTAGCCACTAACAGAACTGCAGTTCTTTGTAATTCCCCGTGAA
Organism: Falco cherrug; assembly: GCF_023634085.1. Lineage (NCBI taxonomy): Eukaryota > Metazoa > Chordata > Aves > Falconiformes > Falconidae > Falco > Falco cherrug. Next base: position 54,340,649 of record NC_073705.1, on the reverse strand, counting down.
CCTGCAGTTGTCACTCCATTTCATAGTACATAATGAAAGGATTCAGAAGATGATAGAATCACAGAATGGTTGGAAGGGACCTTTAGAGATTATCTAGTTCCAAGCCCCTGCCCTGGGCAGGGACACCTTCCAGGAGACCAGGTTGCTCCAAGCCCCATCCCACCTGGCCGATCCAAACAGATGTTTCGTATTTTCACTATTTGTAGTCATTTCAACTAATTTTGTCTTTCCATTTCTTAGTAACAGTTAGTAGTTATCTATTTATTTCTAGAGCAAACATTCTTTTACAGGCATCAAGAGCAAAAATCCAGCAATTAAAAATTACTGCCCTGCAATTTAATGCCATCATTCCAAAGTACACATTGGGTTGGACAATAGAAAACGGACCTCTGGTAACACCACAGATAAGAATCACTCAGACTATAGAACCAGTAATTTCAATCAGATGAAGCTGGAGGGTTTTTTCTTCATTTGCAAATGAATTTAAATGTCGTTTTTCAAATAATAGATGAGAAAACATTCTACCTAAGAAACCCTAAGGCAAAAGTCTTTGGCTTTAAATCTTAATCTTGTTAGTTCATACACATGCACTATTTTACTGAGGTTCCTCAAGTTCCTGTGTCCACTGAGCACCAGACCAGAAAAGAAAAACCACAGTAATTCAAATATAAACCACAACAGTTGGATTTATTTTGCTTACTTTCACATTGTATTGATAATAACAGTTTGATTACAGATATATTTTTGAATGATTCATTCCCCATTTCTGTTTGTGGGTTTATCGCTTAGTATTTGCAATTTCCATCAATGACAGCACCCTGTGCTGCCCTTCCTTTTGAATTAGAAGGGAGATGAGCCCTTATACTTTTACTTTTTAATCAATTCTTTTCTAGTCTGAAGTCTGTGACCTGACAAGTGATTATACTATACAACTCCATGGTCAGGGGAATTCAAGAGACAGAAAAATTCTATTTAGCAGTAGTTGTTAATAGTAGGAAGAGCCATGGGGAAACAGGCTCAAGCAGTACTGCCCCGCAGGTATATACAAAACCACTTCTCTATTTTCAAACCACACTTTTCTGCCACAACCCTAGTAATTTTAAATCAAATTCCACCATTCTTGAATGCAAGAGGTCAATTGTTTGATTACAGTCACAAGCACAACTTCAAGTAGCCAGTGTGGGAAGTTTGCCAGTGCTTGCTGGCCACTTTTAAAAGAGCAAAAAACTTGTCAATAGGTTAGGTGCAAATTTCAGGGTGTTCCAGTTTTTATTCATAGTCCATTTAAGCTGTCAAGCTTGATCGTCAAACATTTCCACATATGCTTAAAGGACTACTTACATGCTCAGAAACCAAGCTCATAACTGTAATTATGCAAATAGTCCCATTATGTACACGCTTATGTGTTTTGATGGATGAGAACTCTAATGACCAGTTATAAACCGCAGCCATCACTGTGGTTTTTTATTTGCTTATCATTCAAATGCATGTAGCAATAAATGTTTAGTAACACATACTAAAAAAAGAGCTTGCATTTTATATCTTGAATTAGAATTTCAGACTGTGCTGGTACAATGATTAAGATTAACACTTTAATAGCTTAAATGAAGTACTATCAGGTAAAAATATTTACAATATCAATTAAGCCCGTAGTTACAAAAATTATCAGCAACTCTAGGTTCTGATTTTGGACAAATCAATTAAAGTTTAATATCTTAAAATTTAAAGAAAATTTTAGAAGTGTATTTCCCAATTCCCAATCTCAACTAGACTCAATTACATCACAGACAGCACGGTCAGACAAGTAGGCTCTGCAGCCCCATGATTAAATCTGTATCTGTGTAATCCAATGGTCTACTAAAATTACAAGAATTAATATCAACAAAAAGTTAAAGAGCAGCTCTCACTTTAGATTTTACTCTGTTAGAAGCTGTAGCTGAAAGCAGATCTTTTGTTAGCAGCAGCACAATTGCAATGCTGGTTATTCCCAGGATACTGGAATACGTAAGTATGGAATATTAAATTCAGCAGATAAACTCCCCCTTGTTTTCGCCTTTTCACATAACAGCAGGAAAAAACAAATAAGCAATCTGTTTTGGAGGTTTTTTTCCATTGAAAGAAGTTAGATTACATTTCACTCTTGATCAGCACTGGACAAAGGTTCAAATTCCTTATTTCTGCAAGAAGTACACAGCAAACTAAATCAAAATCTTAATTTCATAGTTACATGGTGATGCCTAAAAGACTTGAAACTTCAAAACAGCATTAGAGAAAACACAATAAAGAAGAAACTTAATTATTTGATTTTTAATCAAACAGGTTTTTGCAATAACTGCCATGTGATCACATTAGATACACATACAAACCTGGAAATATCAGGCTCACATACTTAGTCAATAATTCTACATAGTTTCAAGCTGGGCTGCAATAAAAATTTTACTGCCCAAGAGGGCTTCCATCTTTATGGAAAACGAGTGAGAAATTATACTACCCTTATCAAGTTACAAAATCATTCATTTTAAGTACTACAAAGCACTAAAATAAACCAGCAAAGGTGAAGAATAAAGGAGAGAGAAAGTGGAAACAAGCCAGTGCATCATGTGAATAATGGATATACACTCCCTGTTACCGAGTTAAGCTTCCTTGTACACTCACTGTTACATTGACCATCTGGGTATTATTGGAAGTTGGGGGTTTCCCTAGGATGTTATTCACATGTGAGTCAAGGATCGGCATGACACCAACACTGCATGTTAGCCCGCGAACTAACCCAAAGTGCTTTCCAACCTCATGTCTCATCCCTCACTTCCCCCTCTCCCCACTACATGCAACCATACACACAGCTGTGCACTTAACATAAATATGGTATTCATAAAGGGGAAATGAACACATATCTATGTATAAAAGGTAATACAGCACAGCCAAAGTACATACATATGAAAAGAACCATTAACTGACACTTATTACATGAACCAGCTGCCAATACAACCTATTGAACTGCTAAGTCGATGAGTATAGCGCTTCAAGGATACACTTTAAACTATTAAAAAGGCAATTAAGTATGCCAAGAAATAAGACTCACTAAGTGAAAATAATAAGGTCCAGAAAAGCCAAAGCTTTGCCTTAAATAGAATAAATTAAGCAATAATTGATGGTCACAGTTCTCTGCACAGCCAATACAGAGGAAGAAATTCCTAGTTTTTATTGTTCCGCAGAACAATTGCAACTTACTCCTTCAAACATCACAACCATCTCTCTATCTAGAGCAGTCACCCTTTGCAACCTTTAAGACAAATTAATTGATGTGCTTATGACGACTTAACAGCTAACTGCATTTTCCTTAACTTCTTCAGAGCTAGCAGCTAAATAACGCAGGGTTTCTTTTCATGCTGAAGAAACTAATTCAGTGATGGCCTGTATCAAAAGATTAGCTGGGGGAAAAAAACCTTCAGACATGCTAAGGCAGCCAAAATAAATAAGACTAAGTGTAACAGAGACGTTCTTTCTAACGGTGGTCCCTCTGATCATCAGTGAAGGGTCCACTGCGGTGCCCATGCTACCACAGCTCTTTTTTGTCCAATGACCCACTTCCAGACAGGTTTAATGAGACAAGAATAGGTAAGAAATGGGATCTACCAAGAGAAAAACTGGCACATTCCTCAGATCTAAAGGTTCAAGGAGTTTGTATGACTAAAATTTATCCTAAGCCAGCAATTTAGAAAACACTGTCAGCAAAACAGTCATTTTACCCTGAAAGGAACTTTTGCTGCCATTTTTGCAGGAACAAAAAGAACCTCAAACCCCCCAAAACCTGTTAGAGCACCTCGACCCTTGCATATGTAAGCTGCATGAAATAAGATTAAGCTTCATTTATCTTCCAGAACATCAAAAATAATCCCCAAAACGCCAACTGCTAATGTTACCTGGAGGAGCTGTCTTACAGAAAAGTTTTTTTTATTTCTTCTTGAAAATAGGCATATATCAACAGTCCTCCCAGAAAGAGATGGGAGGACAGATACATGCCTTTTCTTCATGTCGTTAGGCAAGTGTAAGCCCCTCAGCTTAAAAGTTTTGGGACTTCCACCAGGGCCCAGGAAATCTGGATCCCTCCTCACTCCTTACACTTCCCTCTAGGACCACATGTAAGCCTGTCCTCCGACCCCAGCTCCCTTCAAGCCCTCCCTAGTTTTAAGTTGGGCAAAGACAAGAGTCATACTAGTACTTCACCATGGAGTCTGCTTCTGCAAACCTTTGAGTTTTCTGGACAGGGCTTCCTTCGCTGGTGAAAAGCAGCATTACCTTAAGCATTCAGTCACCAGTGCCCAAAGTCACCTAGTCCACCTCCTCAAAAGTCACATAGATCACAGTTTCAAACACTGACAACCCAACATAACAAGCCACAAAGAACTTATCTACACAGAAGTGCATGTGCTCAGAAACATGGTTAAGAAGCATCACAAGATTAGTACAATTACAGCATGTTTCATCTGCCATTTGGAGATCTATCTTAAATATGTTCTGTCACCAAGCCAGAAAGTCATGCTGCAATCTGTGCGTTCAGCAAGCACTGTTTGTAAGCATCTCCATCACTTTGTCACATCTGGTAATCATTAGCACATTTGAAGGCTTGTGGAATAAGAAAAATTATTCTCTTCAGCCAAAAATTTTATTTTACCACACTTGAGATAACACCCTGAGGTACTAACACAAAGCTACACTAAAAGGGTACCAAAAATATGGCATTATATTTCACCGTAGCATCCTTCTACCACAAACACTTCTTTGTCATATGAACGCTCACTAAAATAAGATAGAGTAGTCTTGCTAAGTAGCTTAAAGTCACTTTGATATAATTTTGGATATCACATATAAACAAAAGGAGTTTTACTAATATACTTTTGTTTATTACACAGTTGAGAATATTGAGCAATCTCTTCATTAATACAAACCAGAAATTACTAGTGTGATAATAACAATGCTCATTGGTAAACAAAAACAAAGCAGTACAAAGTAAAGCAAAAACAGTTTTTGCAACAACTAAAAATTTTTGTATTCCATTCTTGGGTTTATACTGACAAGAAATGTCAAAAAACAGTAACAAAAGCTTCTTCTTTACAGGAGCGATTTAAGAAAACTGCAATACTAACTTAAGGTTGTGTTAGACTCAAAAAATTACACTTGCAGAGTGTTAAACAAAATGTACTCTGAATAGTAAACTACAGCTTTTGTCTAGGTTTTAAGTTCATCTCTTTCTACTATATGAAAGCAAAAATACTTAGTTTTAGAATGTCATTTTCTAAAGTCATTCATTTCAAACAAAACGCCTAGTCTCAAAATTAAGCATAAAACCTCTTTGCCAAACATCGTATGTTCTTACTCTTTTGTTTGATGAAGCAATACATTTGTTGTACCTGACTCGATTTGTACATTTTAATGTTTATTTTCATCTTTTGTGTCATTCAACACAAAGCACCTACCTTCTATACAAGCATTATCCTGGATGCCATTCTATTAAACTCATCAACCCAGCCAAATTAAGCCCAGTCAGCAGCTGGATGAAACAATTTCCAGGAACGCCTAAACACTGTTTTTGAATTGTCCCAGTCTACCGCAGTCATTTGTTCCAAATCACAACTGAACCAGCGCCTCTGGCACAAAATTTGATGTAAAACAGCACAAAGCATGATCACAAGTGAAGTGGCATTGCGCTCTTAGAGAGATTATTGTATTTGTTGCCAGTGCAACAACAGACTTTCCTGTACTTCTGAGACACACAGAAACCTCAGTTCACGGTTGCATTTTGTTACTCAACTAGTTTTAAACAATGGTTATGAAGCATTCAATTTGTTGGAAAAGCCCTTCAGACTAATGCAGCCTCTTGTTTTCTTCCTAGGCACCTCAGCAGCTTGCAATGTATTTCCCTGTCTTCATTTAAATACTTTTCTGTGGCTTTAGCAATAGAAGCTTAATATTAGAGTAGGAAAGTATGGTATGGATACTGAGAAACATGCATCATGTGTTAAAAGTGACAAGCATTATTAAAAACACACACACACACACACGAGAATTTGCATTAGTGAAATGTTATCGTCTTCCACCCTGGCTCTCTGTGGTCACATTACAGCAAAATTTTATATACACACCTACTTTATCAAGATCATTTAAAGCACAGAGAACTAAGTCGGCTACAAGCCTATCTTTTTTTCAGTCATCCTGAACAGCAGTACAAAGCCACACATAACAGCAAACATTAGAGCAAACTGCAAGAACCCTGCTGCGCATAGTTCGGCTCACTCATACAAACACAGCCGAAACCAGACAGTCCTCATAAATTCGATGCAGCTGGCTCATCTGCCCTTGTTTCAAAGAGATGCAAGAATAAATTACTAGGAAACATTTGCATTTTTATCTGAACTTGAAACATCACGCTAGGCTTCAGCTGAGCTCATACTTAAACAGTAAAAGGTTAAGGAAATAATTATCATGCACCAATTAGCAGAAAATAGGAATAAACCCAAGAAAGCTCACTACACTTCTAACCATTAAAAATACGTGCACGTACCAAATACTGCACACCTTATTTAATCAAGTAATTCTTAAAATCAAACTGATACTTGACAAATAAAGTTTAATCTCTCTTCTTCTCAAACCATTACTGCAGCCCACTACCATTCATCTTGCAAGAAAAATTTTTGGTAGTAAGAGGATGACGAAAACATCTGTCAGCTCAAATCACTGAATTTCATTCTCCAGTTTGGACAATGGCACACTTAAACAAAAACAAAACAACAACAACTCAAGTGTCAAAGGCAGCCTCTGGATGCCTGCCTCCGCTGCAGTCAACACACAAAAAACCCCAACCCTTGACAACTGTATTTAGTTAACTAACTATAAAAAACAAGATCTGCATTGTTTTGAACACTGTAATTTATCCCGTACCAGCTTCTCAAATTCCAACTTATAGGATTGACTACTGCCACCTTTACAGCCTACAGGATGAAAGTGAGGTTTATTCGTTCTTACACCTTAATATTTTGATTGCAAAACATCTGAATCCACTAAGAAGCATATGCTAATAAAGCTCTGCTCCAATCATGCTCCCAGAATATATGGATTTTTACCTATTTCTTGTACAAATACATAGCTGAAGCACTGCAGTTCAAATTTTAAATATCCTTTTAATAATGTTTCTAAACTGCTATTATTTTGCAATACCAAAAGCTCACAAAAGCACAGACATTTACACTCAGAAAAATACTGTTTTTTCCACGCATACACTAAGCCAGCCACTACAAATACCCACCCAAAGGACTAGGTGACCAGTTCTTCAGCCGCAAAGGGACCATTGAGCGCAGCAACAGAGCTGGCAGCGGAGCGGAGCCAGTGCTGGGGTTACCTTCGGAGCCCCCTCCGCTGACCAACCGCACATCGGAAGCGGTGAAGGACAGACGTGCCTTTCCCTACCTCCAGGCTCACACCAGACTTCTTGGAGGACCCTCTGCAAAAGGTTGTGCCCTTCCCAGCCACAAGACTGGGAGTCAAAGCATCCTCAAGCAATGCAAAGCATAATTTTAGAGCAGAAGAGGACTTTGCATATAGACAGGGGGTTTGGTTTTCTCGCTTGTTAGGGTTTTGTTTCCTTTTAAGTCTTGAGAAATAATTAATCAATGCAGCGTACAGTTATACCTACTTGCAGCCAGCAAATCTGCCAAGTACCACAGTTCACATGCCCTCCACAGAAAATATTCTTGATTTTCTTCCCTTAAAGGCAGAAGCTGAAGTTAAATTTGCAAAGCAGCCATACACGCAAATTCTCCCCTACCCTAAGAAATTTAGAATAGACATAATCTTAAAAGAGGTACAAATTCAGAGTCTCTTTTTTTGCTCTACAACCTTAAATCCTTGTACAATTCAGACAGTTTTCTTTTGAGGAAACTTTTTTTAATGTACCCAAAGCCTCGAAAAAATCAAATTAAAAAAAAAAGGGGGCAATTTAAATGCAAAACATTAAGTAACTGAAGACCTGAGCTACAGTCAGAAATAGCTCATCAGCTTCCACAAGGACATAAATATTTGAATAGATAAAGAGTAATTCTTGCAAAGAATATAAGACCGCAGTCATTCATTCTCCTCTGCACAGTGTCAGCTTGAAGGCTACTCTCTTAACAGATAGGCTGGGGGAAATAAAATTAAAAAAAAAAAAAAAAAAAACCAAACACAAAACCAACCAGTATAACCAGCCCAAAAAGAAAAGTTGAGGCCATTCCAGAAACACTTTGCATTTGCAATTCTGTTTCACATTGATAAACTATCAAGACAGATTACAATTTTTGCAAGGAGAAATAGAAATATTCAAATGTGTGAATTAAGCATCTGCCTCTTTTAATGTGAAGCACCTCAATTTTCTACGTAGGTCTTTTCAACTTCTTATCTCTCCAAACAGACTTATTTCGTATACACTTATTTAGCTTCCCCAATATATACTAAAACCAGGACAAAAAGCGCCTGAAACCGCTACAGCTAGATCTGCTGATCTTAACTGTGCAACACAGGGATCTAGCAACTTATCTGCTTATCTTCATGAGTTGTCTACAAAACTTCAACGAAGTCTCCAATGGCAAAAGAAACACTCACTGTGTCACCCTAATGGTTTGTATAGCCCAGCACTCGCTCTCCAATAGTGGCCACAGAATGTAATTTAAATAGTAAATCAATGTCATTTACAGTTTCTGTGGTCCATTCCCCTTCCTGGCCTCCCCAGCATCCTTCAGAGGCTGCACATCCACCCATCCTTTCAGAACACCTATGGACCTGTGCCCTGTGAGTCTGCCTAACCTCTTTCTGGATCTGCTGACACTGCCTCCATAACCTCCTGTGACAGCAAGCTTCAGAAATGAAAGATTTTTCCTTTAATTATTTTAAACTGACCTCCTACTTATGTCAGTGAGCGCACCCTATATTATGGGATTTGGTGCAGATGACTTTCACAGACCGCTCACCTGCCAGGAAGTTGAACCATCCCCAGTTCTGGTCTTCCGTATCCCTTTAACTATTCCCTGAGGTATGGAGACGAGAACAGCAGCCAGCATGCAAGATGAGGCTGCACCAAGGCTATCTAAAAACAAATGACGGGCCCACCACCTTCTCATTATCTCTCTGGCTGACACCCAATGCCCTGTTGCTTCTTCCAGACCTAAAGGGGCTGAAAAGAAAGCCAGAGAGGGGCTTTGTACGTGGGCACGTGGTGACAGGCCAAGGGGCAATGGCCTTAAGCTGAGAGAGGGGAGATGCAGATGAGCTGTGAGGCAGAAATTGTTCCCCGTGAGGGCGGCGAGGCGCTGGCCCAGGCTGCCCAGAGCAGCTGTGGGTGCCCCATCCCTGGCAGTGCTCAAGGCCAGGCTGGATGGGGCTGGGAGCAGCCTGGGCTGGGGGGAGGGGGCCCTGCCAGGGCACGGGGTGGGACTGGGTGGGCTTCAAGGTCCCTTCCAACCCAAACCACTCTGTGATTCTTCACCTGCCACTGCACATGGAACCGACGACCCCAGAGTGGTCAGCTATGACCGCAAGGTGTCTTTGCTAAACTGCAACTGCCAGCTTCAAGTAGAAATCACACAGATCCTTCTGATGTTCCTCACCACAAGCGTGGTACTTAGCTACCAACTCCAGATCACTGATGAAGATGCTGAATGAAGCTGTAATGTCATGTCCACTTTACATGGTTACTGACACCCTCCCAGGACTCCAACAGCTTTGTCAGGCAAGATTCCCAGAAGCCAGACTCACTCACTCTCAAAAAAACCCCACATTTTTCCACCTATTCAATAATTTTATTCTTTGTAATAGAATCACACGTTTCTAGTTACTGAAAAAACTGTAGTGCTTCAGTGGCTATTTGAACATAATAAAAGCAATTTCACAAGCTGCAAAAAGCCAATACTAACAATTATGTGTTCTAAGAGCTAAGTAATTAGAGTCCAAAGGAGATGAAAGCAATTAATAATGAATGAAAGGTTGTCAAGGCTTCTGAAAAGCATCCACAAGCACACTTCTTGGACAACCCCACACTGGCTCATCTGTCAATGCTTCACCCAGCAGTGTACTTCATGTAGTCAAATGCAGACAGAAGATGTGCTTTATCCAAGTTTGCAGAGATCTGAATGTGAAATGATAAACAGGCTAAGACAGACACTGCTGTTGTCTGATCTCTCTGGGCTTTGCTAGGAAGTTAGTCTTCCTGCCTCTCAGGTGAAGACAAGCAATTTTTTTTTTTTTTTTTTTTTTGGGGGGGGGGGTGTTGTGGTTTTTTGTTGTTGTTGTGGTGGGTTTTTTTTTTCCTAGGCATAATATGTTGAAAAAGAAAAAAAGCTCACATTCATCTGCCTTGCTGAAGCAGAATTCACAAACACATCTCGGGAAAATAGATCTTACATTCAATCCTCATTATCCGAGGACATCCTATTTGTAAGACAGCAGATAGCACACACTGAGTCCCTGACTCAAACTTCCCAATTCCCATTCAGGATAGATGCTTTGTTAGTGGAAAGAAAATACAGCTTTTCTGAAATATGTAATATCCCCATTTTGTTATCAGATGATACATTCTCAGTCTCTCTGCCTAAAATACTCAAACTTCAGCAGCTTTATCCCCACTATCTATTTTTGCTGCGTGCTCAGCATGGTATTACTAGCCTATGACCTGTGTGCACTCGGCCACAAAGGACTGGTGTCTTCAGGTGTTTTCCCACTCTTCTCTTCCCAGCTCCCTTCAAGAGAAACCTCTTGCACTGGCACAGCACTTTGCCACCATCTGTCTTTGCCTTACAGCTGCTATAAAAAAAATTCTTCTAATGTAAAACCACTGCACACCTGAGGAGGAGGAGTCATACTGTCAAACTGTCCCAAAATCTAACCCCAGTTCTGAGACCCTTTCTGATCATCGTCTTTCAATTGAGTCAGCATGGCTAGGGCAAGAGTTACATCCTTTTACAAATTCTGTTTGGAATCACAAGGAGAACTTCAAGCTGCAGCTTATCAAATGCAGGTTTGTGACAGTGTCTGTACTTTTCCGTAGTAAAAGAGATTCACTAACAGAACGTGAGACCAGCATTGGCACGATGACCTCAGGGTCCTCTGCATACAAGAATCGACTAGTCCTATAATCAACGCTTCTGCCCAGCGATACCAATACCCACGTTCATTTGAGGTTAGAGCCCACATTCCCAATTCCATGAGCCAGCCAGTGCTACCAAAAGTAGACACTGTTTTTAAGGGACAAAAGGAGAGGGCTGGGAGGTGAAGTTTGCAATCTGACTCACTACTGATTTTCCATTAAAAATATATGCTAGGGCTTAAGATACTATAACGAAGTTTCTGAACAGCCTAGAATATAAACCACAGCATAAGAATACAAGGATGTACGTTGTCATCTTACAGACAATGCCTTAAAAATACCTTAATGTTAAGGTTATAAAAGTTAAAAGCTAAATGTCATTTAACTCCTAACTAATCTCTCTTTTAAAAGTGAGGTATTTGCAGCAATTTAAGTAAACTTCACTTATTTGAAGCACATTCTTTATATAGTCACAAACCCTTCGCTAGAAACACTAAGTACTAACCACGTTTGAGGTAAAGCATGCTTTTGCCACAAACACAAGCATATACTTCACTGACCGCCTAAATGTGGTGTAGGATGCAAAGTAAAGCCAAGATTGAGATCTGTAAAGTACATACCTTCACTATGACAGTTTGATCAGAGATGCTGCTCATCATCTCATTAATGGACTTAAAGAGCTGCAGCAGAGACTCCCTGAAGTCTGCTTCTCCTTTGTTCTCATAAAGTCTGAAAAATAATTGGGTTTCATAAGCACGATCCAACTAAAATGGAAGTACATTTTAAAAAACTCTGCTCAAATGACAGATGATAATTTGTTGCATTACATTTTTCGAAGTTCAAGAATTTCTACAAGTTTCTTCACTGAACCAAGAGTTTTCTTTCACAAAAAAAACTGAAGACAAGACAGTGACTGGGCTGGGCCAGCAGGAACAACAGATTTTTATTTTAAAGCTTCCTACGTAAAATGCCACATCCAGTATTGTTGTTTATGCCTTCAAGTCACAGTGAATCCCTCAGCAGTGACCCAATTCCACATGCCCACGCAGCAGTGGGATAGTCTCTCTCCACCCTGCACAAGAGCTAGCAGATGTCTGGGAGGACCAGTGCCAAGCAGCTCTGATGAGGAAGCCAAAAAGCATCCAGACAACTTGCCAGCAATCATTAAAATCTACCAGTGGCCTAAGGTGAGTGACCTTAAACCCTGTGAAATAAAGAGAAAGCCTATCAACCCAGTATCGGGGGTAGGGGGTGGAGAAAAAAGACCAACCACACACAACACACCACTTTTTTTCCATGGGAAGGGAAAGCTAAAGTTAAAAAGCATTTCACCACTAATTTCTGGCTCGCTGAACTAGTTAAGGCTCAGTTAGTTTCCCATACAGTCTGTACAGCTGCTGCGGAAGAGTGACTAATCCGCAGCTAAAGTTCCCAAGGCAGGTCCCTGTGCCTTCAGGCAGGATTTTTCAGAGCTGATCTGCCCACAGGGACCTCCCTCTCTCTCTCTTTCTCTCTCTGCCAGATGCTTTCAGGGGGATTAAAACTGCCCTGAGATGCCTGAGCAACACCAAAGGCAAAAAATATACAGCCAAGCTGAACAACTTGGTCCACTGGTTCAACAGAGCACAGGAATGAATGTTCCTGAAACTCTCTTGAGTATTTTAAGTGCAGAATGATCCCTGCTTCAGGTGTAGGATGAGATAATTCTCACTACAAAATGGAAAGGGAGGGGGAGAACACCATAGGTCCACATATCCTTTCAATTTTTTGCCCCCTTTTAGCAACATGTACGGCTCACCTACATAAGGGCTGTTGCAAACACACTTCTTGAACCTCAGCTATACAGGTTACCAGTTATACAGACCTAACAGGACCCTCACCCCTCCCAAAACAAAAAGGATCAGTGCTTAAAAGCAGCCTAGGAAAATCTGGCATCCAGGTCAAATTGAAACAGGGGTGTTTATAAACATCAGACGGGGCCTTTTCCCCAGCTAAAGCCCAATGCTTACCCAGTCAGCTTCGATTGCCTCCAAGAGCCTGATCCAACAGCAACTGGCCTTCCAAAGCCCCCCTTGGTCCCACTAGCTCTGTCCCTGAGCTCACCTAAACATTTTGCACCAAGGCCCATTAGAGCAGCTCCCCGCGAGGGTTCAATTCCCCTCTATTTTCCTCCATTTTCTTCTGGAGCTCAACCCAGTAAGGTGATCTTGAATGGGGTAATTAGCTCAGAAAGAGCACCACACCCGGGAACGTTGTACGTGCAGCCACAGTACCATTTCTTCATGTTTGAAGATATGATGGACCACCTATTACAGAAGGAAGGGAGCTTATCTTAAGGTAATCATGCTGTCTGGAATGTTCTTGCTGCTTTACACTTAAACTAATGTGTCTAATTTTTAATGCTGTGTTCATAAACTTTTGGGAGCCACAGAAGTTTAAAAAAAACTATTTAAACCAGTACACGGGGGAAATGAGTGCTACAGAAAAAATATTAAATTGTGTTATTTTGCTGTGCAAACTTCTATTCCCCTTTTAGGCTAAAACAAGGGGTTAGGCAGGACGAATTACTAGTTAAATCCCAATTTCAATAACGGATTTCAGCATCCCTCTGAACAGATTAGAGGTGTGGAACTAATACCAATATAAATAGTAACTAAACTTGGCAGTCCAATAAATCAAACTGCTTCAGACAAAAAGCTTTGCATTTCAAAAAGGAAATTGTAATAAAAATAACAAGTCACAAATGTGTTTCTACAGTCAGTTTTTAACATACTTTTATTTAATACACCTGATAATGCACAAATACACTGCAGCTATGAGAAAACCAGGATTACACCAAGTTGACCTTTCTATCACTGCCTTCAGAGTGTTAAGTCTGTTGTAAATGCAATATAACCACTGTGATCATTACTCAGTAAACCAAATAAAGATATTTCTAAAGTTCACTTACAATACTTTGCCTTTATAAACCTTGATATACTGAACAAACAGATTTGCCACCAGGCTTTAACTACAAGAACCAGGCTTCTACATATTTCTCCAGAACTGAAGCTTGCCTGCAATCACATTACTAAAATTCTCTATATATTCTGTACACTACTAACATTGCTGAAGTTAAAAAATATGTAACATTTTTTAATAAAAGATTCTGCTTGCTCGTTGTGATTTCTCAGTAAAACACTAACGAAATTTCAGAACACTGCTACACTTCTGCATTATAATCACTTCAAATCACACACCTCAGGCAGGATTTAAGTCTTACAGCAGAACAAATCATGGTGTCATTCAGCATTCAGTAGCTTTGCTGATTAATCCCTTGTCATTGAGAGCTGTGTCTACCCAATGTTAAAGAACTGTGAATTAGTGCTTAGCACGAGGAAATCCAATGGCCAATACTGGAGGGTCATATTGTCTGTAAATCTAATCTGCAGCAAGAGATAATTATTTTTTTCTCTTTTAAAGTGATTTGTAGGACCTGCATCAGTATAAGTGACATTCAGCATTTCATGAGTCTCACAGCAAGACTCCTACAGAAATAAATTATAATCTCTAAATTAAAGAAAGGTTGGTGGTGGAGTCGGTTACTTCAGAGGTCTACATAAATCCCTTGTAATAAGGTTGTTACCATTGCTAACGAGTAGTAAAAGGATTGAATTTAAGTGAAGTTGAATACATCAACAACTCATTTCATAACTTGTTTAATATTTTGTGTATAAAACACAGTACTTCCCAATTAACTTAGAATAATTATTTCTGCTTGACTTTATGGATGGACGGCCACTGCAGACAGCACCAGTGGGTCTCTGTGCAGTTCCCCACAAAGGAGGTTGAGTGGGGGAGCAGAAAAAGAGGCCCCCAGCAGGCTTCTGCCACACCAGCAGGCATAGAAAGAGCTTTCATAGAAACTCAAATGATTCTCCTATTAAAAATGCTATCGCTCTCCAGGAGAAGATTTCTGCAGCTCTTTTTTCTTTCCACTTTTCCATTTCACTGAACCTTATGGGGGCCCCCAAACTGTACCCGACCACCAATGGTTTCTTTCTGCTCTGACAGGTGGGGCCCTGGGCAGCCCCAAGCTGTTGGGGGTCAAACCCCAACAACACTTGTCATTGTCTGTTATGAGGCAGTGTGTCAAAAAAGCGCACCTCATACTCCTTTTCGCCCTCATTGTCCCTCTATTCTGACCCTCTTCCCTTGCCATGTCTGACCTACAAAGAACGCCCCCTGCTTCTCCCTCAGCATTATCCCTGAGCCCTGCAAGCACCATGCCAGGACAAACATCGCATCCCCCATCCAGAAAACCTCTCCCTTCACTTTGCTGCAAAATTTTCAATACTTTAGTCTTCCCAGACTTTTGCAGCCATTCAAAGAAAGCCACTAGCAAAGCCCAGGCCTGGATGAGGGACAGGGCAGCATGGCTACTCAGTACCTTCAACATTTCAGTCACAGTACCAGGCAGTTTTTCAGAAAAGTTTCCAAAATAGTGGCAAGCTTTATTTGTTCAGAGATGTAAATTATAGAGAGCTGAAAAACATCATGATTTTAGCAGTGCACTGCTACTTACAATATATATCTGTTAAGGAAATCTGGCATGCTTCTAGGAAACAGCTGTCTCCTGAAATGAGTTCTAACAACTTAAGATGTTTCTAAAACAGTGTAATATTGAGCAACTTTAACTTGTGGCATTGCAAAATTTTGACACTTTTTGAACAATATTGGCAATGGGACTAAATGGTTTCAGCATTCACCATACTTACTGATTGAACAATATCCTGGACCGCACTATGAACTTGAAGATGTACTCCAAAGCTTTCATAGCTTTAAAGAGTTGATCAGTGATACCACACTTCTCAGCATTATCCACGTATGTTTTCAAAACTTTAGTCAGTTTTCTGTTTAAATACAAAACCACATACAAGTTACAAGTATGCTCACAGAGAAGAATGTCAGTTGTGAAAGGTTTAAAGAAAAATTATGTGCCTAAGTAGTGCCTACCAAATGACAAAATTAATTATGCAACTAATAAACTCATTATGCTTTTGGTTTTGCTAGTAAATAGCTGTAACTTATTCTTGAAAATAAAAAAAACCAACCCAAGAAAAACCCACACAGACCATAATACCATTCAACATACAAGAAATAGAGCAAATCTTGGTAAGACTCATTTTCTGCTGGATATTAGGGATATTCAGACTTAGGCTCTCTTAAAGTTGCAATTATTAATAATAAATAATAAAAATAATTAAATTTAATACAAACACATTCTTAGAATTAACACACACAAAACAGGAGCTTCTTCATTAAACAAGGCTTCCCCTTTCATAGCTTTCCCATGGATTCTGAGCTAGAATTTGTGAAATTTATTTCTCAAAAACATATGTAACAGCAGTTGGAAATTCTCTTATTCCTCATTTTGAAGTCTATCAAACTGGAAAGTGAAACAATTTTAAAAGTAATACCATTTCAACTACCTCCCAATGAATATAAATCACAATTTTAATGCAACTACAAGCAATTCCATTTTAAAATCATCCTAGCTACACTGTACGTTTCAACATCCACACTAAAAGTAAAAAGGTACAACATTATATACCACTAACAGAAAACAACATTATGTAGACAGGCATCTTGATATATGGGTATATATTTGAATAGGAGTAAACTGCCTAAGAATTTCAACCTCTCTACTTAAACTCGTGCAACAAAAGGTGGGGAGAAGGCAGGGATCTGCCATGCCCACAGGTGCAAGTCAAGCCAGAATTCAGCTCTTTCAGTATCTCAAGCTTAAACATGCTTCTGCCTCCCCGCATCTACAGACCAGAAGCTCTGCATGCCTACAAGTGAAAGGGCCACCTTCAGATCTTGCTAATAAAACCAGACACTGGAGGATGCTTCATCTTTTACCCACTTCGCCTGAAGTCTGCAACAGTGGCTACAACTCAGCAGAGTGACGGTAGTATCAAAGTTGGGACTAAAGGCCTAATTCTTCTTCACTATTTTGAATCAACAGTTTTCAAACGTTTTCTGGTCACATAATAAAGACTGCATAACAGCAAAGTGCACACCAGGTTGCCCAGAGTGGGTTTGTTTTCCTCCCAACACTGCAGAGATACCCATTATGTATTTTTCCTCTAACACTAGCAGTCTGAAGCAGCAGCAGCAAAGATCCTAACTGTCAAGAATTACTGAAGATAGCAAAAATAATGGACCTTCTGGTTTTTATTCTTCACCGTTTCCTCCCCAAAGTGACAGTAATGCAGATAATACAGGGCAGAACATCAATTTAATGCACCAAACAACATGTATTTGAAGCATTTTAAATGACATTATTTCCTTCTCAAGTATGACTGAGAATTGTTTATGAATATTTTCCTTACAAAACAATTCTTGAAATCATCAAACATCCCCTCCTTCAATACAACAAAATCAAGACTTCCTCCTTGAAAATGACCTAATTTTTACTACTATTATTTCAAGAGAGAAAGGCATACTATCTCCAGTCTTCTTCAAGAACCTCCCATCCTCCCAAGCTCTATGAGTAAATTCCTAATTAACCTCCATAAACAAGTATCTGAATAACATTATCTGGAAAAATTAGACAAGCCACATTAGAAAAAGTAAATTTTAAAATTTACGTGTAGGCTAGCGTTGCACTGAAATGCTTCTTAATGTAGGTTTCCAAGACAGGATTAAAATGTTGAAATTTTCTGTCAGCAATCAATCCAATGATAAATACCTGCAAAAAACCAGCATAATTAATGCATTATCCTCAAAATTTTCTTTTTTATTTTGTATATTCACCCACATTTATTTTCAGAGAAGACACACTAATAACACTAAAAACACAGAGACTCTGGCTTTTTGTTATCCTCCCAAGATATTAATATTCTCCATTCCTGTGAAAACTTCCTGTTCATAACAAAGTTCTCTGTTCTAAGCAGAAACTTTCTGTTTCTGTCCTAAATTCTGCTGTTAATCCACTAAAATGACTGGACTGAATTGCTTCCAGCTTTTCTGGGAGGATGACATGATGCAACCCAACCCCCTTTTGATCGAGGCCAACTGAAACTTCAAATATGATTTTTTAATTAATAGCTAACTTACAGCTAAGAACTTTTTTCATTAGTAAACTTCATTCTATCATTTACACCATGTTTGTTTAATTTATTAATTGTTACAGTATCTGTATTTTAGTCCATCCACAGTGCAAACTTACCAAAGCATCAAACACTAATGTGTCAAATGTTTCACTCTCTGAGTTCTCCATCATTATGTTAAAAAGTGCATCCAATGTGTCTTGAAGAAACTACAAATAAATGCACAAGTCATCACATTTTACAGGAGAAATGAAATTCAGATTTCATACAGGTTTCTACAGACATATTTTTCATTCATTCATTTTAAAATAAGTAAATACATTTTAAAAGTTAGCCAAAAAAAAGGGAAATCTAACATTTTTGTTTTCAGCAATTTTTCAGCAAAATATTTTTAGTTAAGTTGATTATCTATATCTCCATATCACTCAAAAAATAGAAAAAAGTCAGGAATCACACTTGGTACACCTGAACAAAGAGTTTAATCTATTACAGTGAACGAACAAAAACGTATTTCAAAACTCAGTTTCAACATACAGTCAACAGGATCATGCAGTTTCTGAAAACTGATGTTTCAGAGCACAAACCAGACAAGCAACTGAGTCTCATGCCAAATAATTCAAGTCATCCTCAGTAATTTTGAGCTGAGCAATGAAAAGTGCACAGCATATTGCTTTTCATGACTGCATAAACTCAGATCCACAATTTCAAGCGACAGCACACATGCAGGCATGGAAAACAGAGCACACAACCTTCTGCCCCAGCCCAAAACCTACACGCCTCTATCACTGTAACAGAGGAAGAGTCTTCACTAGCCAGTTGGCTGGACACCCTGATCTGTGCAACACGAAAGTAAAAGCAGATTAGTGTCAGGAAATTCAAGTTCAGCAGAGGGACAAAAGCTCTTTTACACATGTATAATTACAGTATTTCTTCCCAGTGACAGCAAGTAATCCATGCCTGGCCCAGAAATACTCATCAACACAGTTTTTATCAGCATGGGATTCTGTGTCTGAGCAGTTTCTTCCACCAGATTACAAAAAACCAACATGGGCTTCTCCAAGGCACAATAAGGATGGATCGTGGCCTCAGTTTGTATTTGCTTTTGTTGAGAAAGATGGGGTTCAACATTGATTGTTCCAGCATGTCTGTCTCAAATGAAGTAAAAATGTTTTTTGTCTTGTAGACAAGGTTTAATCAGGGAAGAATGTCTGAACAAGCAGAAGGCAACTGATTCCTGAGGTTGCAACTACAAAGAGATTACCCTATAGGCTGTGGGAGCAATGGAAAGACAGCCTGACTCCCACCTTCCTGCCTTAAAAATTGTTATCTATGCAACGAGTCTCCCAGATCGAACATGATTCACCTGGACCATCAACTAAATCTGGAGTTAAATCTCAGGAATTAGCCTCCACTTAGCAGCTCACGAAACACTACTGAATGCCAAACCTTCTCAAACCAAGTGAACATGGAGCCACAGTTTGAGGTGCTAATATCTGCAGATGAAAAAACAGAAAAGCCAAAATGCTTGCAGCTGATTTTAGACTTAGTTCTGGGGGAGATCCAGCTCATAATCTCAGCAAAGGATCTGGGGGGGGGAGGGGGCGGGGATCAGGAATTACAGCCTTCTCATCACAGCTCCGTTCGTTCAATTAAAGAACACATGCAAATAAAGTACATATAACCAGCAGCTGGCAGGAAGGAAAGAGTAAAGTGCAAGTCTGAGCTTTGACAGGAGAAGCTTCTGTCTTGGTTTGAAGAGCAGTAGTACTCCCAGACCCCAAACACTGCCTGGCCAAGTCCCTTTAAAAACGACGAGTGATTAGAATGCCACGTCATGACCGATCAAGCCTTCATTTCACATTTAGGGATCATATATTCACTTTCATTAGGACAGTTCAAGTTTTGAACCTGTTCACAAGGAAGTAACAGCAGGAAGAACAGCGGATAGATGCTTTTGTTGTATAAAGCCGCAGGAAAACACTTCTCAGATAGGGAGCCAGTATGAATAATTTCTAAACTATTAGTTTACATTCTCATACCCTATAGATTCTGGGCACAAATTGAGTCAGAGCCTCTCTTAAAGGGGGATAACCACTGACAGTTTCCATACACTATTGAAACAGTCAATCCCAGAATGGGTATCTTGCCTGATCTCTGCTTAAGTGATAAATGAGCACTGGTAGGCAGAGACATTTCACTGGACTTCTGAAAAAACAGGAAGAGTTTAACAGAAAATTTGAGTAAGTTTTATCATGTGTATTTTTTTAATATACATAGACTGTACTATGTATCATTTAAAAGCATCAACGACAAAAAAAAAAAAGCTGAAATAACAGAAAGGGACAGTTACAAACTAGATATTACAAACGTGCAACAGAGCAGTCTACACAAAGATTTTCCGAACACTGTTGTAACAGATGGATAACATAAACAGTGGTCTTCTATAAAAAGAATAAAAACGGTGGAGAAAGCAATATTAAAAATTCCCTCTTCTATCCTATGCATAAATCAAGTTCTGCTCAAGCCCTATAAAATAGGGAGAAGAGAGTATGATTTCATACGAGTCCTGGAACAGCGCAGGGAGCAGTGAGCATGTGCCAGCTGGAGAACTGGCTCCAATATGTTTTTTACTTAAACCTCATTTGTGCTGCATTCTGATGCTTCTAAAATCATCTATATCTATCAAGCAGTAATCTGCTGTACACACTCTGATGTCATTTGGAGAAGAAGGAAGATTACAAATGACAGAACTATGACAATGCTTGGCAGAAGCAAGTATCGGTGTCAAGTTTTTAGCTATCAAATGATTCACAACAAAACAGAGCAGCTAGAACCTTCCTGAAAAACAAACCATGTGGGATACTATTTTTAACGCACTCAAAAAAGGATAATATCAGCATTCTCAGATGTCATAAGTTACTTCAAGATGAGGCATTCATTATGCCTCTATTAAACTAATTAAAATCCAGTGAGGTAAAGAAACAACGCAACAGGCCCGTAAGGGTCATCTGTCCTCAATACATTACCTCTTCTGACACTTTTAGATTTGATTTATTACAACACATTCAATAAAGTCCCAGCCCACTCCATTCAACAGCTAAATCTGTCTTTATGTAGGTCTCTACAATCACTCAGTGGCCTTGGCAAATGTAAATAACTTGGCTCAGCTAAATAATAAATACAAATAAAAAAAAAATAGCAGCACACAGTAGGGTTGCATTCCACATCCATTTTATATCAGCATGTGAGAATTCCAAGATGTTCTAATCTTGCAAAGAAAAACACCTTTTGCCTTCATGTTTCTGTATATATATATATAAAAAAACCTTACATTTTCAGAAACTTGCATTTTACATGTGTTCTACCAGTAATTAACATCTGAAGTATTCTTTGAGGGAAGGAAGAAGGGGATTAGCATCCTGAAGGCCGAGAGATACCTGGTTACAATTTAATGTGCAAGCATGCATGGCGGTGGGGGGGGGCACGTGTGGTGTGTGTGCGTGAAACAAAACAAAATATATGAATACCTCAAGATATGGGATTCATCAAAATTATGATACCAAATTTATTTTTAAAGAAATTAACTTTTTACCTTAACCACTTCACCACCATCAACCTTCATCAGCTGCTTCAAATTCTGCTGCAACAGGTTGGTGTTAGATCGCCATTTCAGAAGCCCCAAGAGATCAACTGGGAATAAGAAAAACAATTATATCATGCAGGATATTTACTTTCACTGACACTCCATGACTACATTCAGGACAAACAGGTTTAGTTCCTTAGGTCAGCCATTTTCACTGGACAACAACGTATTTCTAGTATGCCTCTGACACTGCAGAAACCTAGTACAATAGTTCTATCATGAAAGAACTCTGAAAAGCTTTCAAAAAAGCAGCCTGCTCTTCAAATGTCAGCATTAAAATCTAGGCCAAGAAAGTCTGATCCTTCAGTTTTAATTTGTTGTACACAACAGTTGTGTGTTTAGAAAAAGATGCCAAAATGAAATTAGTCAGCCACCAACACAGTCATATCTACAGGACCGTGACTCTTCCAGCATTAATGTTTCTAGCTTCTTTGCTCTCACTGAATAAACTGAAAAGAAAATACAGCACAATGCAAGGCAAACAGTTGCAAACTAAGCTAATTCAGTGGAAAGCTGTCTGCTTAATAACTCATAATGCCCAAATTGTTTCCTTGCTTTCAAGTGATGGAGAGCTAGGGTACAGATCAGATCTCGGAACAAATCAACTGCAAATGGTCTTGTCCCCAGATTCTACATCCCACTATTAAGATCATGTCACTTCAGCATTCACTGATAAATAAGGGAATACAGAAGGCAAGTTCTCTCTCTGTTATTAGTCATAGAGAGCCACCACACCATTTTTCAGTTTCCTTTACAGAAAACTTCTCACAAGGAACTCACAGTTGAGGTTCCCCTGCAAACGACCATGCTAGTAAACAGTAACAGCCACACTGGAGCACCAGTGAGTTAAACCCACCCCAGCATTTGTTGAAATGCGACCTGAATTGCCCACAGCCCAAAAACCCCAAGCTCATCCCACCTTAGCCAAACCAGCATCAGGGAAAAATTCCTCCCTGCCCCATTGAAAGTCAGTTTTCAGCACAAAACAAACTATTTGTCAGTCATGCTCGGTAGAAGCCCCCAAAAAGATACAAACAGAAGATTTCACAGAATGTCTACCTTCAATTCAGCCACTGGATATCTACTGCACATTACCCACACCCCAATATTCGGTGAATTCTGCCCAATATAACTCTCCAAGGACAGGCAGCTTCTTGCAGCCGATACCCCCTCACTTCTTTTATTCAAACTTTCAAAGCAATCAACAACACTTTTGCCAAGGCATGCATCTGCAGAGTATATTCTTGAAATTATATGCAGAGACCCAGAGCAGCTGCTATATTTTCCCCAAAACCTTTCATTCTAAGCAATAAATAAAATTCTTTCCAGTGGAATGAACTGCAGTTCTCCTTGGGATAAGATTCCCCTTTGAGCAGCACTCAAACCAAGCCCTCTTACCATCTCTTTGGGAGCAGAAATAAAGAGCATTTTACTACATGAAAGCTTTGAACAATCCAAGCCCTTTTCTTTTCTTTTTTCTTTTTTGTAGTATAGCCTACAAGAAGTCTACAGGCTGAAAGCAAAGTCTTAAAAACTGAACAGTAACAGAGAAACTACTTCTGGAAGAAAAGGAAAGATGCCTCCGTAAGTTATCCAAAGTGTTTCATGAATATGTTTATATCAGATTTCCACCACTGAATTTGGTTGCAGCCTGATTTCTAAAAAGGCGTCAGCTTGACAAAAGAAATCATCTGAACAAAAGCCAGCCCACAGACCATCTCTGAAATGCATCGTGTATTGCCCCAAGAAAACAAACCCACATGTACTTTCAGCGTGATGACACAGCAAATGCTAAATGAATATACACATGAACAGAAAATGTCAATGCAGTCCAACTACCAGAAAGAGAAAATCAAATTACAGTGTACACTAAAAATGTGCATTCACTCTGTTACTGTAAGCATTAACCCCAGTAAAGTACCAGTTGATCAGTTAATCCTACTCATTTAATAAATATGTTACTCTATACCTAGACCAAGTAGAACAGGATAAGAATGTAAAACTGTATTTTAGCCTATAGTAAATAGTAATACTGTAGTCAGACTAGGTCAAGTGACGTTTATGTGATCAGAAAATATCGGAGGGAGAAGACAGAACGAGGATTTCCAATTGCAAAGGGTTAGAACGAATGTCTAGCCTGCCAAGTAGCCAATAGCAACTTTACTTTATTTGTGTTAATGTAATATGTGATTATACTGCCTACATATAAAGATTTTCTTTCACATTGTATTTAGCAATTGGAAGCAAGTGGTCCAGCTTCCTGGTTATACACTTCCCTTGATTTGTATCTCTGCAAAGGTTTCCCTATAGAGATACCAAAACTCTTCTGAAAGCCAGTCACTGAATTGAAGTTAGATAATATTTCCTTTCTAATTAAATTGTGTTCTTCGAAATAATCTTCCCTCTTGACTTAAAGAATGGAAAATGAAATGCTTAATGACGTGTTTTATTTTAATTCCATATTTATATCTTCATTTTTATGCCACTATAGTACCTGAACTTGTCATATCATGTATATCACTTTTTTTTAAATCAGTTGTGCTTATGAATAACTAAGTAAAATTCCTCTTGACTATTTTCTGAAAGCCTAGTCTCCTTGGTTCCTCAGAGTCCTGACTCCACTATTGTCTAGAGGTTTGCATTCCTCAGGCAGAAAAGAAAACTTAGAAATACTTTGAATAAGCCTTACAGATAGCTCAGGTGCTTCACAACAGCAAAGACACAGGTAGAACGCCACATGGCTCTCTGGTTGCTCATAACCAGAAAAAATTTTCAGCAAGGCCATTAATGCAATCTCAGTTCTATTCCCATCACCCTGATGATGAAGGGACATCCATCTGGATAGTCCTACAAGAGGCACTGCTAAGATTTACTATCCACAGGCAGTATTCACATAGAGGGAGATGTCACTTTTGATGCCATTTCAATGCCCCTCCTTCTGTGTTTCTTGGTATCTCCAGCTTCTAGCTGACAGAAAAAGAAGATTGTAATACCAAAACTACCTTGCCTGCACAGGAGAACAACTCATTTTGCCATAGATCAACAGGCTACTCTGAAAAAGGAAAATAAAACCAACGCACAACTCTGACTTGAACACAACATCAGTAACAGATTCAGAACAGACCCAGCTACCCATTTACCCTAAGAAAAGAAGGCACAATGTTTGCCACACCAGAGATCCACCAAGATGCTGTCAACTGCAAGCAGACACCCCACAACATATGGGTTCAAATGTCTCACATCTGAGTTTAGAAAAAAAAAAAAAAGAAAACCAATATAAAAACATCAAACAACAAAAAATGCCCCACAAACTTGGTGTGTCGTCTGCTGCATTCAGTGCTCCACAAGACGGAAACAGTAGCAAAGCTAGTGTGAGGTATCGGTCAACCACCGCCTAGAGAAGGTGGGGATCCAGTGCCACATTCTCTGTTGGTACATCAAATGACAGCAGCACCATCAGTCACGACTTCAACACATACATCTCTAGAGTTTCATAAAGCTTCGTATTAATTCTTAAAGTCCAGAATTGTAATATAGAAGCTCTACTTCATCACACAAAAATGCACTTAATGTTTCTGTGAAAGTGTTCCTTTGGCCCATAAAAAAAAATAAATTTGTTACAGACAGTCTTGAGAGTACAATAAAAACATGCACTGCCATAGACCTGTGGATATGGGGGGAAGAACGTTCCTTTCTGCCTCAGACAGCAAAGGAGGAGAATCTGGCCACTAGGCAAAGTGATGATGGACAGCAACTTCTGATGCCTCCAAGCGCTGATGATCTCACAGATTCCTGAGGAGGCTGGGGGATTTTGCTTGTTTTCAGACAGTCCTTGTCTTTGGCTTACATTGCTACTCTTCCTCAAAATTAAATGCAAAATCTAAGAAGAAAATGCCAGGAAACATGTTGCTATAATATATTCTGCCACAAATCACAACTGCTCAAATGTTAATTAAGTAGATACTTCATACTATCACTTTCTCAGAGAAAATAGCTGAAGTCTTACAAGTGGCCAAGTCTGCTATTTTGGAGACTTCTCAGATGCCAAGGACATCAATTATTAACAGAAAAGCAACATTAATAACTCACAGTTCATAAAGAACTAAAGTCAAGTAAGTGTTCAAAGAGCTTATATCCAAAAAAGAGTCTGCAACTTCAAATACAATGCAGAAGGAGCCATATGAGTTATTAGCATACTTTCAGAATTATTACTAAAAGTAAGTCTTAAAGGCAATTCTAAGATACTTAAAAGAGGGTGAAGAAAGAACTATTATAGGTAACTAAATGGAGGAAATTATGTTTTGGCTCACCATTTTGGTAAATGAGGATAGTCAAGGATTTTTACTTACTTATTTTTAAGAAAGTTAGAAGAAGAATATTAACCAACAATTTCACAGAAGTTAAAATCAGCTTCAGAAACTATTCTCTGAACAGCACTGCTAATTTCTAGACAAAAAAAAATGATACTTGATGGAGGATTTTAATGATGAAAATTTTTGGGTTTTTTCTAAATTGCATAAGGATACATGGTGATCTTTTTTATAATATCAAAATACTTTGAAGAAAAAGAAAAGGCTTTGATAGCTAAGGAAAAGTTTCACAGACAACATAATTAACAGTAACAATAAAGATCAAGAGTTCAGAGGAAATTATATGCAAATGAAGCATGAAGCAATGCTCAGTCTTAATTTTAATAATAGTTCTGCAAAAGCAATGTCAATATATTGATCACTAGGAAATACTCTAACTACTAACAAGCACTAAGAAAGACTGACAGAAAAAAAACAAAACCACCCTAATCATATCACAAACAAAAAGCAGCTCAATTCCACACGCTGTTTTCTGCCTTCTACAAAACCCCAAAACCACCGTGTTACTCTTGAGCTGTAATCCCATCTTTGCTATGAAATTCCAAAATAATTTCTGATTTTTTTGCTTAACACCCTCTTAGGCTATAAGACTGCCAGACTGCAGTGAGCCTGATGTGCTCTGAATATGAAACACACCTAGGATGTGCTGTTACAGATGCCACTAAAAAACACTGCAATAAAAGTATGAGTTGACTACGAAGTTGTACCAGAGTGGTAACTTTCCCCCTTGGACAGAGAACCCATTAACGTGACAATCCAATCATTATTCCCACCCACCCCCCATGCCAAGCTCTCCTCAACCACAACCTCGACTCCCGACAGATCTATCCGGACTGAGATCTCCCTTCTCCTGAGTCACGAAGGAATGATTCCTTTCCCTGGCATGACTCACTCACATCTCAATGACCCACCCACACTCCCAAGTCTGCTTCTGGTGCAGCAAAGAGAACAAGGGACCGCTCCATGGCAACGAAGCACAAAAATCAAAGAGAGGGCACAGTCTGGAAATGTGAAATATTTGCTTTGGTGGCTGCCATCAGCTCTACTTTCCACAGCCTCTGGATGCAGTCAGCCAGCTGACAAATGCACATGAAAAATGTATAGAAGGCAAGTTTCAAAAGGAACAAAACACATCAACTCCACTCCTGGTAGTCTGTGTTCATGTGACGATGTGTGAAAATGAAAGTGACCTCCATGCAACACATTCGCATGCTCACATCCCTTCTGCCCAACACAAGAAAACATCAGAGCTTTCTTCAGGCATAAGATACGGATATTGCACCTTGGAAATAACACAAAACAGCTTATTTGGGAGTACAGCCATGGTTTTACTCTTGAAAGCAAACTCATCCTCTTCCTTAGTGCTATTATTCATACTCACAAAGTAGTAAAATGCCATGGAGCCTGTTTTCAGTACCATTCAGTATGAAAGCCTCAAGTATACAGCAAACAATATTCCTGTTTCCCTTTAACTTGGGATTCTTCTGTTTTCTTAGAGACGTGTCCTGCTCTAAAGCAAAACAAAGCCCAGGGGCAGAGAAAAAGGTACACAAACCCAGTAGATGCTTTTGCTGCATCCAGACAATTTAATCTGAGACTGCTAGGCAAACAACCCACAATTTATTTATGGAGAAAGGGGGATGGAGAAGGCAGGAAAGTCAGTACATAGAAACCCACTCTAACTGTGAGGAGCAGAAGCTCCAGTAGTCCTATGAACTTACCGTTCTGGGTAAGTTTGGTTGAACAAACTAGAGTTGAGATCTGGAAAGAGTCTTTGCTGATGGTGCAGCTGCCAAGGTTCTGCATGCTTTTCCCTGTTGCAGAGTGTCCTTTTTCCTCCAATTCTATTTTAGTAGATGGAAGACTTAAATATGTTGAGGCATCTTCCAGCTTCTTTGCTTCTGCCTACAGTGGTATTTTAAATACAACATGAAACAGTCTGAAAGTATCTAGTGAAAAACCTTGGTAATAATAAAATTTTATTATTTACACTGGATTTTCTTAGGTTTTCTTCTGAATTGGAGCTACCCAATGGGTCTAAATTACTTTTGTAATTTAGAACTAACCTGTCTACAGATTGAAGCCAAGATGTGATGAAGAGCTACAGAAGTAACTTTTCCCAGCCATGAATACCCACAGAAAACTCAGTAACAAGTGCCTTTAAAACTAAAACATTCATAGCAGAATATATTTAAGGTTTAACAATCAATCTGCCAAATATGCAGACTGCACAGTACTTGCTATTTAGTTGCTTTATCTAACAGAATAGTCTATAACACATTTTTCTATGCAATTCTGTAACAGCAATTCATTAAAAGTCAGTCAGCTGAGTGAGCTGCTATGGAAAGACTATAGTATTTCAAAATTCTACCTTGTAAACTATAAGGTCATGTTCTCCGTCTCTTAGAGTTGTTCCATCATATCTCATGAGTTTCACAAATGCTAGGGCAAATATTTTCTCAGATTTATCTTTGGCTGTTAAAAAAAAAAAAAAAAAAAAAATCACACCACATAAATCACGTAAGTATTTTATTCTTATACAGACAGTCCACCTAGATTTCAGAAACATAAATAACCTGTAAATGAATGACCACAGTAAAGATTCTCAGATGAGGAAAGTGTACAAGAAGTTAGGAGAGTCTTTCAAATGCAAGACAGAACCAAATAACCACAAAAATAAATGTATAAGGATCTGACCACACCAACAGCAACTAGAGGCTTAATATTTCTATATTCTGTCTGTTCTTTTAGAAAGCTGGACTAAAGCAACTTTTTAAAAACAAAATAGAAATTTGATGCTTTTATCATGTTCAGGTTTTTAGGAGTTAGAAGAATGGCAGCACTCGGTACCTAGAATAATGATTGAAAGACCAGCACTGAGGATCTCATCAGAGCTCTGTCATTTGAAGGGGGAACATTTGAACCAAAACAGAAACTGGATCTGTAACTACAGATGAAGTGCCTAAATGTCTGAAAGCTGACCCACTCTACAACCACCATGAACAAAAAAATGCATTCAGTTTGCTCTCATTGTTCAAAATCTATTATCAAAGGTTAAGTAAAAACAAAGCAACAGGGCAAGCAGAAATCAGAAATTGTCAAGAAGTAAAACCAGAAGGAAAGTGCAATAAACTTGAGACAACCCAAGAACCCAGTGAGAAAGCCGTGCTGCCCTAAGGCACAACTTCTATTCAATAATTAAACTATGGCCAACCTAAATTTTTGAGTCATGTCAAAAATATTTCTGACTCTAGTCATCTGTAGCACACAATCATAATTTTGACACTAATGACACTTATTTTCAGCACATTGTCTTCATTGACAAGTATCACTCTCTAAACTAAGGAAATCTTTTATTAATGATCAATTTGCAAAATACACAGCTTCAATAACTGCTATGGGGTAACATACTACATAATACACAGGCATTAAGAGTATTACATGTCTTATAATGCATCCAGTAGACACTGATTAGTGCTTTTGTCTACACATTTATTCTACTGCAGAAAATTTTGTTGCAGATTTAGAAAGGCTTTCCTACCAAGAGAGCCAGCCCCTGCAATCACTATATGGAACGAACATTATTGCAGCCAAGGGAAATCCCCAAACTTTACTACAAAGCAACTGTTGACAAATGGAAGACAACTAGCTGTCTTGATCTGATCCTCAACAGCTCAAAGCATCTCAGCTGCCAGCAACATTACAGGAAAACAGAGGAACACCCCAAGTTCTCAAATACCTTTCAGACCAAAAATACTTAAAACAAAAAACAACCCCCAAAACCCACAAAGTCAATCTGACAACCAGAAACCAAGTTTCCTAATAGCAAAGTCTTCAATTACAGATGCTATGACTACTGTAAACTCTTTCACATTCCCTTTTCATATAATATTTTTACTACTCCCTACCCACCTACCTCTAAGATATACAATACCACAAACCCTTCAGTTAACTGAAAGCTTTATTCACTAGCCCTTTTATTTGACTTGAAGAAATGACTGGAAAGGAAAAACTTGATGTTGACAGGTAAGAGTGAGAAAGATGTAAAGGGAAAAAGAAGGTGAGATACTAACATAAAACAGGCAGACAAAAAACTTATCCCCACACTAAAAGCAATTACAACAATCAATTACAGATTAGGAATTATCCCTGTTTCAGCAGATTTGGGCACCAGACACTGACAAGAACCGTAATGAAAAGGCTGAATTACTCACAGTCCTGTGATGATCTATGACGGAACGTGAACCTTAAATGACTGCGGTTCACATCTTCAATGGGGATTGCAACCTTCACATGTTGGGAAAGAGAATGGAGAAAGAAAACAGTCAGTACGGTATCTTCAGACATCATAGGCCACTACCAAATCCCACCTAGACATCTTTCAACAACATGCTTGGCACTTTCAAAAAGGTTAATTGCCAGCTTCATTTTGCCATAGAAAACCTTGCAAGGTCACATATTTCCCAGGAAAATTACCAATTCTTGCACCAAGAAAGAAAGAAGAAACAAAGCAAGCCTGTTAAGTTACCCAACAAAACCTGTAACTTCAGATTGTTCACTCCCCTACCACTCCCCCCAGCTCAGGAATGAGCTCCTCTTGTGTTTCATCATCAAGTTTACCTCTACCAGTCAACAGCAGAACAGTGACAATTCTTAACATATCCGTTACCTATGCAACACTTGTAGGCATACACTATTAGTGTATATCTGATCTGTGTGTTGCCGATGTGGAGATGTAACCAATACTCGTCTTCCCCAGTATTTTTGCTAGTCGTCGTATTTTCTTAATCACATCCACAGTCAGGCCCTGTGCCGTACACTGCCCCCTGACACACCGGCTAGGTTTCTGTCATTCCCTAGCAGCCGCTTTCTGTCTATAGCTGCAACAAGAGCACCTTTAGACTTCAAACAGCGGCGTGGGGAGTACCCGCAAGTCCTTTCTCAGGACACACTTACTGCTTCCACTGACTACAGCTAGACAGAATATATTTTCTAAGGCTAACATCAGCCTCCTCTGTAATATTAAAACCTGGCATTTAAGCAAAAATGTTATTACCCAAGCAAATTCAGCAAGTTTAAAGCCCATCAGCTAGATCCCAAAACACTGATGAGTTCAACACTATGGCAATTATATTTTAACCTTAATAGCCTGTTTCTCTAGGTCAGCTTCAAGGAAATAGAGTAAAGCATTCCTACAGAGATGTTGTAGTGCCTCTGTAACAATCCTTTTCACCAAAAGAAATAAAATTCATTATGCAATATGTTGTGGTCAAATCTATTCTCCAGCAGTCTCTGAAAGCCTTCCTTAGTGGAGCCATTCCTTTTGTCCTGCTAAACACACTCACAAGCACTGAATTTCCCTAGTTCTGTTTCTCATGGCTTTCCACTAAAACTCATGTTAATTGCATGTTAACCCCCACAGAGGAAGTTACTGTAACAGTTTATATACCTTTACAGTCTCAAACCAGCGGGGCTGCTTTACTTGATAATATATTACTGACTTGTACTCTGAGATGGCTTCGTCACCAGCACCAGGAAAAATAACGCTCTTGAAAACACAAACAAAAGAGAAAATGTTTATGTCTGTCTTTAACTCTACTTCTTTATTAAAACAAAAAATAAATAAATCAGTGAAGTAGGTCAAAATAAGACAGAATGGCTCATGCCCAGAGCTCCTCATGAAATTAGTATCAAAGTGTATGCACTGATATGACAAGACGTATTTAGTTATGACAAAGGAGAAACTTTTGTTGTAAATAAAAATAGGGGCTTAAGTTGACAAACAAAGATGTTGAAAAGGCTTAAACAGATAAGTATCAAAATAAAAAAAAATCCAGACATTAAATATTTTAGTACCTCTAATCTTTTGCCATCTTCATCATAAACAGACACTGTAACTTCTACATTCTTTGCTGTTGTTTTACTGCCTTTGTCAAAATCTCCCTGAACCAACGTTACATAGATGTCATTACGAACATCACCTACAAGAAAAAGCAAAGCACAAGGTTCTTAGCAATTTTCCCAGTGTACCTACTGGTTTGTGAAACCAATGATACACAGAAACAATGACCAACACATTTTAGCAACAGCAGTCGTACATATGCTATATGCTGTAGCTTTTAAATGTTTTGCCACGTATCTTGAACACTCAAAACTAGTAGTACTGAAAACAGCTGCTTAGCTAAAATTATGCTAAGACTTCTAAAGTCTGAACTATTAACTCATAATGCAGCAAGCTGAATCAAAAAAATCACACCATTTCTGGACTGAAAGAATATCACATCATCATTAAGAGTATAAAAAAAACATAGCATAAAAAACACCTCTGTTCTACTTTTTTATTTTATACGCAATTTCTTTCATTATTAATTTCAAAGGATGAGTTTCACCACAGTCATTCCTTTATCCCATACATAGATCTTTTGCAATTTAAAAATACTTAACAGCCCAGAGAGGTCTCTTTAACTTGTTACATCGGGAAGTGGTTTGATGTTTTTGCTGGCTTGGGGGGTTGAAGGGGAGGGCTTTATTTAGCTTTATGTCTTAAAATGCTTTTCAAATATATCCCAATTTAACTGAAATTTTAAAAACTAATTGGGGAAACAGGGGATTTCCAATAATTTCATGAAGCAGGTGTTTTACGTGCCAACACAGGACTGTAACAAGCAGAGGCACTGAGGCACTTAAACCATATGGGATATATATAGGAAAACATCTGACAAACGCACACTCAGCAACCACAGGGAGAGCCGGAACTGGGACAGGTTTTGAAAATATCTAATGGATACTCCAGAGCTCATCAAGCTGGAAAGGACAGCATGGAGGTCTAGTCTGTTTCTTATAGCAGTTTTTTGAGAAGTACCATGGTTTGGGGTTTTTTTTGTCAACACCAGAATTGAACATCCATAGAATATATGTATTAAAAAAGCAATAAGGCTTTCTTGCAAATACATTATCCAAATTGAGTACAAACCCCAAAAGACTTGCACATCTCTAAACCAAGCCTGTTCCTCTGAAAAGATCTTTCTGGTTTTGATTCATCACAGAAGATATAGGTCATACATATGCTCTTGCTAGGGAGATAATATGAAGCGTACACTTCATATACATTTTTCTTTACTGGAAAAAGAGGAAAATTTCCACTGTCACTGCGACACCATGTTTGGGGGGGGGGGGGGGGGGCGGGTCGGGGATGTAGTTTTATTTATTGATGCCACACATGGGAGGTATTAGCGAAGTATTTTATGTTTATTTTAAATGAGACAAAATCCTTTGACGATCCATTATTTCTGATGTAAACCATACCTCAAATTCATCTCCCCTCCCCCCCGCAAAGCCTCCATACATAGAGATATTTAAAGAAGGCTAAAATGTAACAAAGCAGCATTAATTCACGCAATGACTTACCAGGCATAATAATCTCAGGAAACCCCATTTTCCGAGCCACGGCTGTTGACCTATCAACTAAGTGTGGAAACTCTTTCCTAATCTGATGAATATCTCCTGGAAGAAGTTTCAAAGTCACCCACAAACCTGTTGTGTAAAAACCACAATTATTAAACTGGTGGGATTTTTTCCTAGTTACAAAAGAATTATTTTTACGCATTCTAAAATGTAAGAACATACATGAAGGTAACCGCTCTTCATTTACAAAAACTGAGGCTTTGGAAATTATTTTAAAACAATCAGAAAAACCCCACCACTTCAAGCAGAAGCATCAGTACAACACATGTATGCCTGATTATATCAGACCTCATGAAAAACTGTATAAAAGCTTCACCTGGAAGCTTACTGGCTAATAAAGAACCTGGGAAACTGGAAATCTGTGAAAAATAACTATTCAGGCCTTTGTATTGTGCACTTTGCAGCAATACCATCTAGAAGGCCTCTTGCTAGGGAGGAGTTAGGCATATGTTTAACACCAGAGGCATGTAGCTTCCCTTACACAGGCTTACTAAAGCCAAAAATCTTATTCACAGCCTAAACATTTCAATACAACAGGTCTCCCTTCAGAAGAAAAACAGGTTAGCAAAAGCATACAACAGACAGGAAGAAAGAAATGCTCGGCTATCAGCTGGACCTACCGAAGTCTGGACTGTGGAAACGCAAGCAAGCCTACTGTGCCCTTGGCACGGAGCCAGAGCAACCCTAGAAGAATCCCTCCTGCTCGCAGAACCAGACTTCTCTTACCACTGAAGTCTTCCACAAAGGCTCTCGTGGAAATACAGTTATTAAGCCATTAGCAGAACTGCCACAAGCTTGTATCTATCCTTTGAACTCCCACAAGTTCCTTCTAATGAAACGTTTATCTTCCACAGGAAGAAAGAGAAGTGGCAACATAGATTTGAATGGAAGAACTTAAGTATTACAACCAACCAATATCAAGATGCCAACAAAGGCAGCACCAACAGCAGATACATACCCTGAATTGATTCATCACCACCACCCCCATATGTTGTTTCTGCTGCACTGAGCACAAAGGAATCTACAGCATCAGCTTTACATAGTTGACATTTTTCTCTTCAGTAGCACAAGAAACCACTAAAATGCCTCTGCTTGCCAACTAACATCAGGCACACTTGTTACAGGAAAAAGAAAGATACCAAAGTGGGAAAAAAAAACCAACAAAAAACAACAAAATAACCCAACCAAAGTAGTCCTACGCTTGGTAAAGTGAGTGGCAATCAAGTTTAAGCACAAAATAATTACAGCAGCAATCTGTAGAAGAAAATCCTAAAATTAAAATCTATGAAAAAGAAACCCAAAAATATTCATTTATAAAACAAATTGTGGGTTATCTTGTTACATACACAATTAACTATACATTCATTTTGTATGTATTCGGCAGACAGTTTCTTTTTTATTAAAATCTCTTATAAAAGGCTATAAGCTGACTTGTTGCCAGAGATGGTTCTAACAGCTGCTATTTCATTAAGCAGTAACTGTACCTACACTGACTGGCTGAGCAACAACTCTTAATCCTTTTCTGTTTGTTTGGGGCCTTTCTTAGGGAAAGAATCTGAAATGAATCAAAGAAGCTGAAATGTTTCCTCCTTTCCAATACACGTTGGCCCCGGGGGGAAAGCAGATCTAAGTTCTCCTCTTTAGCTAATGGGTCATTTAAAAAAAAAGTTTTTATTTAGATTTTTATTTTCTATTAATCAGTAAAAAACACCAAAAAAAGTACGTAATATTCCTTGGCTCTACTGTTCAGATAGACACCCCTACACGTGATACAGATATCACCTACAAGGCGTTTGGCGGAAACTCCACACTGGCCTGCGTAAGACTCCCAAGAAAATATTGAAGCCAGTACCACAACAACTGAGCCATCACACAATTCACTTTTTAACTGGCTGACATATTGTGATCACATTGTGTTTTATATAAACACAAACCAAAGAAACCCAAACAAACAAACAAACAAACAAACCCCAACAACCCAGACTTCAGGAGGTAACTCAGCCTGACATCAGCAGCGTACACTGAACGATGAGCAGTGCCACAAGCAGCCCATAGGACAAGGTGCCAGCGGCGCTGCCTTGCTGGGGCCTCGCTCTTACCACCTCCAAGCTCAGGCGGGCGCAGTGCTGGTGGGCGCAACGCCCTGGTCTTCTGGAGATGGAACCAAATGCTGCGAGTGCAGCTGCAAAGCAGGAAAATAAGGCAAAGGAAGGGAAGGAAGAGAATATTCCTTTCTTCAACTTTAGGAGGCCAAAGTCCACAGCTCAAGGGCACAAGAGCTGGATCCCTAAGTCATTTCCCATACAGAAATATAAAGATGTCCAAGTGATGGACAATGCAGGGAAATGACAGACAACCCGTAGAGTTAACGTGGGGCAGGGGGGGAAGGTGCGGGGCACAGCAGGGTAGCAGAATGAGCCCTGCAGGGTGGGGAAGAAGGGAAACCAACAGTGCAAACACGTTGTCTGTTATCAAACGGCAGCTAACAAATGAAGGTAATGTTATGCGCCCTTGAATCCAAAATTAAAGTCATCACGTGTTGCAAATCAAGCAATAAGCAGTTTTAGGTACACCGGTGTATATAAAGAACAGTACGTACCCTGACCCTTGTGGTTAACTTCTTTAGCAGCAATCACTTTGTTTATAACAGTCTGAAGGAAATCATTCTCCCCTGCCACCCTGGGTGAAAAACGGGATGATATGTTCAGCTGCTTGTGTCGAATGGCGTCATCCAACGCTAGCCTGGAGGATGCACATGACGACCAACACCAGGAAACAAAGGGTCACAGAAAACCAGAAGTCACAGTAACAAGGGAACACAAAAGATCATATCATAGTTGTGACAAAGAGTATTAGTCAACGCAAGACAAAGGACAGAAAAGGTAACAAGAAAGACAGAGGAAGATCATTAATCAGAAGAATGCTGATCTACCAGAGAGAAGTACAGCACACCTGCATTGTTACTTCTCCTTTCAGGGACATGCATGCACAGGCCCCAGGAACGCTCTGTGAGGATAGGAAGGATGGGATGTCTCCCTCTGAGAATCCCGTTAAGCAGTGAAAACCTATACAGGCAGTCTTCTCTTTAATATATATAGCAGACTGGCCCTGCAACACCTCCAGGGTCACTTCTGTCATTCTATAGGTTAAGCAGCAGTGCATACCGTCCAAAGGAAAAGCTACCATAAATCTCACAGAAATGGCATAGGAGAAGAACAGCAGATAATCCAAACGTTCTGTTAAACTTGATGAATAAATGAAAAGATGGAAACTATAAATAAACAGCAGCATTAAGTGTCATTTAAGTAATCTTGCCAAGGGCTTTTGACAACCATTGTGTTGGTGGCTATTGAATGAATACAAACAAACAAAGATATGAAAACAGAATTGCATGTGGTACAACAGAAGTGAAGCATGGAATGAGAAGACGACTGTGGCTCATATATACAGCCTAAGTCTATGCTGGAAACAATGACACCAGTATTCATCGCATGTTTTCACATTAAAACATTCTTCTGAAAAAGTATATTCAAAAGAATATGAATAATTTAGTACGGGGCGGGGATGGGGGGGAAACACATCGTACATCTTTTCAAAAAGCTAATTTAGATATATAGAAAAAAAAAATTGGTGTTAATGGAGCAGAAAACTAGATGTTCCATTAGCATTCACTTTGATATACAAAGATTCATTTTCATTGCATACTTCCACACTCACTAAAAAATAAGCTTGCTATTGTTTACCACACAATAAACATATTGTGAACGCACTCTTCCCTAAAAACCCGTTTTCCTTGAAAAATGGAACTGTACTTCTGGTTTTTACCTTAACACCCTCTACACCACTCCAGTGACACCGCTGCACACAAACAAAACAATTACAGACCTGAGGCATATACCTGCTTGGCTCCTATAGCACCTAGAATTTGCAATCCTCTCAACAACCCTACATCTTCAAACCACAAGGGCTTCCTGAACTAAGCTTATTTTACAAAATAAAGTTAACTTGAGATATCTGAGTATCTATTAGTATATTAATCAAGGAATTTAGCTAACATAACTATGCTTTGCCTTTTTGAGCAGACAGCAGTCTAACATTTCACACAATGGAAGAACTAAGCATTCATATATTATGCACATTCATTTGACTTATCCCCACTACATTTCCCTATTTCATGGAATAATAAAAAAAACAAAATAAAAAAATTATGAACTATGGATGGAACAGAGTATTTGCTACACATTCTCTTTTGTTAATAACATTTTACTTCTAAAAGGGTTTTTTCCTACACTTTCTATATATTCACAAAAATTCAGACTATTAAACCCATATTCCTCAATATGATTTTGTGGCTGGAAGTCAAAACTGATCTTTGATGTTATGTTAAATTCATACATGTCCCTACTTTAAAAGGGCAACAAATCTGTATTTGCTATTAGCTATTATTTTAATTTCATTATTCAATAAAATAATAATAATAATAATGCTGTTTGCTATTATCATAAAATAGTGTCTGTCAAACTCCATGGCAGCAACCTTAGAGTCACTGTGGAAGGGTTTGCATTTTTAGATGACTACTAGAAGCAAGACCAGATCCGCACAGCAAACCGATCTGCTTGATTCTGTGAACCAACTACAACAGGTGTGTGAGCAGACACATCCCCTCCCTTACCACCCAACCAAACTCCCCAAGGTTTCTGCTATATGTCTTGCATGATAATGTTGAATACTAAGGAGATATTGCAGGAGGTATATCAAGCCATCCTTCAAATTCTCAACTTTTGTTTTTATTCCAATTAATGTGGCCCCTACTATGAAATTATATCTGCTACAAAGGAAAAGATAAATGTTATTGTTGCCTAATTTCACAGAAGTCCCCTTCAGTGGATTTTGGTAATGCTGCTGGTCTTTGTCAACCTCAGGCAGAGCTAAGCCAGTAATGTACTTATTCTAAGCATTTCACCTCTTAACACATTTTCACCCTGACATCTTAAAAAAAAAAAAAAAAAAAACAAACCAAGACTGCAAAACTGGGAATGCATGCTTTAAACTCAAGACTTAACAAGCAGAAAAATTTCTGGGGCTACCACTATTATAACTAATGGGAAAGTATCAAGAAGAAATATTAGTAAGTACAACTTAAAATAAAAAATAAATAATGAAATAAATTAATTTCAGAATATCTACAGAACACTTCTTCCAATCTAAAGTTTTAAATGTTGTTTGGTGTTCTTTTTAAATGAAAGTTAAAATCTTAATTCTTTCACTTCTGCTTATTCTTTAAACTATTCCCTACTTACGGTTGAAATGGTATGAAGTGCTGTTTGTCCTCATCGTCAACTTTTCCATTAATTATGTCAGTAACATCCATTACTGAAAACAAAAACAAAGTGTACTGAATTAAGTGATCAACATGGGAAGATGGCTGCTGAGGGAATACCCTAGGGGATTGGAAGCAATGGTGACTCAGAAGAGGGATGGAGTTAACTGCATAATTTCAGAATTTTCCTATAAAATAATACCATGTTGCAAATAACCTTTGGCATCTCTAGCTAACACAAGTCCTGGAAGATACAGTAAATTCTAAAATTCAGCAATCAGTCTGATTAAATTTAGAACAATTTTGAGTTTATACAATCCCACAGGAGTTTCACACATCCAAGCTTCTACACAAGAATATAATGTGATATAGGCAGATACGGCACACAGACTTACCTGCTACTCCAAAAGGTCGCCGCAGCCCAGAAGTTAGTTTTCTCGTGTTGTTGTCCCTCAGCTCCATTCTGCCCACTCGCACAATCTGACAGACAAAACTGATCTTCTCCCTTTTCAGGTCTTTGCTTCCCAGGTCCTAGAAATAAAAATTTCTTCAGATTACTTTATAATAATTGAATTTCAAGTCCCATTTTAGTAGGCAGAAGGCTTGCTGCTCAGAATTTGCCTTTGCCACGTTAGTCTCTTGCACCGGGGCAAACTGTTCTCTGAGAAAGGGAGTTTTTGTAACAGTACTTAAGCGTCTCAACTTCTGTGTAAATTAATTGCTTAGGCGGCAAAATCATTTCTAGGAAGTTAAAATTTCAAAGAGCAACTTTGATTTTAGCCAGGTGTCGAGAATACTCAGTAGTACTTATGAGAAATGTCTCATGTAAGCCTCCCCCAGGATCCCCACCCGCAGAGGTAACCCCACGCTGTTTACATACAGACCATTACACTCCTCAGTTATTCAGAAGCTACGAAACAAGTGCTTTAAAGTCTGCCAGCTGAACCGTGCGCACACTTACGGTGAATACTGCGCGAAGGTTATGCAACCTGTCTATATCTTTAGGGAGTCCACAGCTTGACCACCGCACCAAGTAGTTTTCACTGAAAGAACAACATTTTGAAGACTTTCTGTTGAAATGGCTTCCTTTAACATAAGCAGACAAAATCAGCTTCAGAATTTACAGAAGACTATATTAAACCTGATCTACTTACCCTAAAAAAATGAATATTTACTTAGTGGATAGCTGGCATTTATTTCCCTTTGGGTATATCATTTATAAAAAGAAAGCAACTCCTCAGCAATGAAGTGTAAGAATTTCTTTAAAGTGGCAGGGTATTTTAGAAATCAGTATCTCAGATTCGTGCTGCTAAGTGAGGGCACACAGCCTTGCAGATGTGTTCACATCTCATGTAAGCTCGGCGCTGAGAGAAACTATGGGCACAGCGCAACCCGGACACGTACCCAAGGGGAAGGGACTTGCCTGATGCTGTGCTGAACATGACGATGAAGTGCTGCTGCACTGCTGCTTCCCAGGTGACCCTGTCCTGCACCTTTCACAGAAATTTGACTTTCATCCTGCAAAACTACCGCACTACTATAACTGAATAAGCACAGATTAGGGAGTGCACTCAGGAGAGCACTTACCTGATAAATTTTGATTCCAGTGGATCATACAGAGACATCAGGACTTCAGCATCTTCTCCTATTTTACAGACTACATTTTTTAAATTTACAAATAAAGCAAATGAAGGAGTGGCAGCAAACTTGGCTTGTCTGTTGATATCTATATTCTGTTTCTGAGACTGTAATTCAAAAACAGAAGAAACTCAAGTTTAACTTAGCCTAGCAAACATCCAACTGCTACAAAACTTTCCTAAAACCTTTCAGACTGAAGTTTTTTCATTGAATGTCTACTCCTGTGCTCTTTGTTTATATTAGGATTTGAAATAGACTGCATTTTCTGGATCTGTCTTGAAGTACCACATACAAGGATAAAGAAAACAAACAAACAAACAGGGGGGTGTCTTTACTCTGCTAATGAAAGCTGAACAAATAGAGAGAAAAAAGCAAAGCCTCAAATATACCTAAAAAAAAAAAAAAAAAAAAAAAGGAAGTTGCTTTTTCTGATGTTTTTAGGACAGGTACAGAGTGCCAAGAAAGACAGGAAAGAAAACAGTGCCATTTCTACAGGTTACCCACCCCTTGGAATTTAGCTCCCATAAACTTTTCACACACTACTTTATCTAGGCAGAAGGGAGGAATGCACATCAGAAAAAAAAAGGAAACTGGCTGAGGCAGGGACAAAGAAACAACTTTGAATGCAAAAATGTAATAGTTTCAAGCTCATTTAAACTGGTGTATTTTTACACCAACTTTGGCAAGGGCTGCAAGCATGTGCATGGCCCATTAAAACTCAACAGGACGCAGTAACTCATTAAGTTGCACTAACGCACTCATGAGCGACTCCTCAGGAATACCATGCTC
Source organism: Falco cherrug (assembly GCF_023634085.1). Lineage (NCBI taxonomy): Eukaryota > Metazoa > Chordata > Aves > Falconiformes > Falconidae > Falco > Falco cherrug. The sequence goes on along the minus strand of NC_073705.1, from coordinate 54,299,218 downwards.
CACTAACTGCTGCTGACATGGGCAGGACTCCTTACAACATAAATGTTCTTCCTTTTAAAAATAATAATTTTAATTGCAAAGAAGCTGACTATTCAAGTCTGAGAATGTCTTTAAATTTGCCCCTTCTATTTCAGCAAACAAATTTTCAGTATTGGCATGCAGAAATACAAACATAATTGAGGACATTCTACTTAATTCTCAAAAATTCTCTCATGACAACTTAACATACAAACCTGCTAGATAAGTGTCTCTGATATTAACCTACAAATGTAGCCAACTTATTGATAAAGGTCCTAACCAGAAATTTTACTAAGCCCTTTAAATGATGAAAAAGACAATTAAGCAGCGTATAGACAACCAAGTCCTTACAAAATGTTTAAGTCTGATAATAACTCATAAACGTATCAAACACTTCATTACAATGCTAAAAATAACAGTGACCTAGTTAGTTTATAGTTTTATGTTTCAAAGGGAAATGCTACAGTGCATAGTATATCTTACTTTCTCCTCCTGTAGCCTCTCTTCAACTTGCTTGGAAGCTATTTCATGTGCTCTGAAAAGGCTAATCGTGCTGGTCTGCTCTGGGTCCAAAATATTGCCATCTTCATCTCTAACGACCAGATCTAAATCAAGAATTCTAAACAAACAAACAAAATACGCTGTGAATTAACAGTGCTCAAATCAATGCTTAAAAAAACACCTGCCAAGTATTCAACATCAACATCATACACACCTGGCATATGGTAGAAAAAAAAAAAATATTTGACACATCATACAACAATTTAACATGTCAACAACCCCGGAGATAACCATCCCTGGCTGGAAGTCACTTTTTCCCACAGCACAGGAAGAACCAATGTAAATGCAATAGCAGAACGGCTGGGGAGGTAATTTCTTAAACAACTAAATTTGCAAGAAACTTTTTGTCTCCTCCTCTGATTCACCTGACAGAATGAACAGCCAACCACACAGCCACAGCACACACAAATTGGTCAGTTCATCGTGTCCCACTCCACATTCTCCTACAAAGCAGGCATATTCACGTTTTAGCAAAAACCTATGAGATACAAGAAGGCAGAAGTTGCTTCTCCTTATTTAAAGCAGAAGCCAGATTTCTGTCAGCAGGGTGTTAACGTCCACCGTTACCTTCTGCAGCGAGGAAGGTTTATTATGCCATAATCAAATCCAGTCTTAAGAAAGACCTTTCACATTTTTCCGTGTTAGTACAGTGCTGGCAGCAGAACGAAGGATAAAAATAACCAGGTCTAGGTTGATCCACATTTGTCTACCTATCTTCCATAAGACCTCCTCACCTCTGTTCCAATTCATATGGTCTCCGTTTTCTTCTTCTAAATCTGTAGACACATCTCACGATGGAGCTGCTGTAACTTTGGTTTTGAAATATGTTTGATCAATGAGCTTAAACCAAACTTGGAGTGTCTGATAAGCCACAGTGAGATTCGTGGTTTATCTGAGAGTAAGTCCCCTTTGGACAAAGGCCTCAATCACTTGGAAAGAAAATGGGATCTGTGGCAGATGAAGACATGTTTTGTGTACTTAGAGGATAACTCCTCATCCCTCTGTAACAAGAGGGAAGCCTGGAGTTGTTACACAAAGCCTTGGGCAGGGTCAATGCACAAACCCCTCCAATTAATTGCACTGCATTAATTCAAAGATGGATGATCATCACTCAAACAGGCTGCAGAGCGCAGGGAGCAGCTTATTAAGAAACACCTCCTAAGCTCAGCTCCATCAGTGGACCCAGTCATCACAAAACTCTGTTAAGTACCTCTGGAACACCAAACTCCCACATGAATTTTCTAGTGAGAAAAAGGTTTCATCATTGAAACCAAACAGAAAAGCAGCCAAAACTGTCTTGCTTCTCCCTACTACCGTTCCTGGACGGCAGCCACAGCAGGAGATACACCCACTGACCGCCTGTATCGTAACTGTCAGTCTGCAATGGACAAAAGCGGAGTCCTTCCACAGGAGACAGCCGCCTGGACCAGAGGAAAAGGTATCCCAGAAATTCAGAGAAAGACTAATCACCCAGCCTACTACACATCAACAGGACAAGAATGGGTGCAGACTGTCAAATAAATAGAAGCAAACACTCCTTTGATTTAATTTCTTTGTTTTATCCTTTACCTTGAAAATGATGCTTGGAACAAATTTGAGATTTTTTCTTAAGTGTCCCAGTTACAGATTTTTGCAACTGAACAAAAAAATGTGTTTTCACAACAAAACTACCTGACCCAATTTCAAAAAATACATTAAAAATACAAATTCATAAGACCATTTTCACTTCCTCAGCTATTTTGACAACATGCAGTGAAACTGTTCTCTTTATTTATAGAAAAAAAATCTTATTTGCAAATCAGTATTTCACAAAACAGGAGCAGTTACGATATGATTAGATCAGAAAACATTTATAAAACGAATAATGAATTCATTCTGTCTGGGTATTGAAATCATCATTCATGCTTATTTTAGACAAAACTGAATGTATGACTACATCAGAAACATATGGTATCTTTCAGTTATGAGTTTTTACTCAGAAGTTCAAATTCACTTCCCTCCTGTACTCCACAGAGAATGTTCTGATCACTTAATTAGTCCATCAGAACATTATGAATATAAAGCACAGCACAAGATGTTCCATTGTATTTGAACACTGAGCATCTGGAGGTTATTCAGAGTAACTTTAACCAACTCCTTAGACAGATGGTAAAATACAGTAGCCAAACAAATAATATCAACAACATCTGGTTAATTGTCTATTGAGGTACAACAGTCCATATCTTGGATTATAAACGATAATTACTGACTGAATGCAGTGACTGATGATTTTTTATTATTTTTTTTTTAAATCACAGCTTTTTCTGGTAAAGTGCATGAACAAAAATACTGCAAATCTGGCAGTTCTTAAAGAATAAAAACAAATAGCTGAAATTCAATGAGTTATTTACATCACAAGGCATTTAAAGACTGGTTTGCTGAAAACTTTTTCAGCCCCCAGGTGCACAGTACTACACCGCTGCCTCTCAGTATTCAAAACACTGCTTCAAATAATTTTCTGATTTACGAATAAGATATGATTTCTCATTTTCAATCAAAATGGGAAGTCATAACTGTATAGACAACTTGTAACCTAAATCTTGTATTTAAAAAAAAATTACCTTAAACGCAGACCACTGTTTGGAGAGTTCATACATCTGAATTACTAACATATCTAATGTATGCAACCTATACTGCTGTCTTTTGAGGTGGGGGTAAGTAAATGTTTCCTTCACAATTTCCATTCTCTTCTGTTAAGTAGATACTTTCTTTTATTAAATCTCTCTGTTAATCTTCTGGTACAAGCTGGATACTATATAAAGTAGAGGAACAATGAGCTAACGATGTTTTGGAGCCAAATACTTCAACATCACATTACAGATAAGTGGCTCCAGGGCAAACGCAGCTGGTGGCGTTGAGAAGGCAAGAACTGTTTATGCTGGAAAAGCAAGTAGAGTTTAAATTGTATTTTGAATGGAGACAATACCTGCACTTTCCTATTGACCTTAAAAATTACAACTTCATACTAGTATCAAATTGATAATATCATGTGAGAGAGTTATCTATTTATTCCACTTCATATATTATAATTTATACTACACTTTAAAGATGCTGTATCAACTTCATTCTTTATCTTGCTATAACAGGACTGTTAATATGCTACTATCACATCTCCATAAATACAGGAACAAAAGAATCCTGCAAGAAGTTGTTGACAGCTGCTGTGTATTATACAAGCTGATTTGGTTTTAAGCATGAAGACTGGGAAAACATTGTTCACAAACCTGTTGCCATAATCAATTTTGGCAGTCACCTTCTTTTTCAGTTCTTTGAGCTCATCTTGGGGTAGGGTCCCAGACAGTATTTGAGATCTCCACTCAATAAGATCATATATCATGTGCCGTACACTGCGAAACATTTCTCTGTTATCTTGCTGTTTGGAGGAAAACGACGGGTAGAAGTTAGTTTTGAAGTCTACTGAGCATCTTTTAAATAAAATGCAATTATAAAATACAAATTCAAAAAAGTAACTGTCTACAAACAACTCTAAATTAGGAGCCTAACTTTCTATGGCACAGAACACTGAAGACAGTCTTACAAATGTAAATGCCTGTGTTTATGTTAACTTAAAACCTGGATCATACTGTATTCAGAACAGGCATTCAAAGGAAAGAGATCCTTTGATGGGTTTACAGAGTAACTTTATTCAATGACCCTCTATACTGAGTAGAACAGGACTAAAAATGGTGGATTTTAACACCAAGAGGCTCAAGCGCTGCAACACTCCATCTGCAACATATTACAGAATCCGCCCCCCCAGTTAAACCTTCAGAGTAACACTTAAAAATTCCTTAGCGTGCAAAGCCAAGTGCATCAGTGTCTTATGAGTCCACAGGTAACATCTGAAGGAAAGTGAACAAAGAGAAAAGCACTAAACCTTATACGAAGTTAAATAGCTTAATTGTTTATAAAGGCTGGAACTATGGATATTAAACAGTGCCAGCAGCATACACAAACTTTCCTTGGCAACATTCAGCTAAGCTAGGAAACGGGAAGATGAAGTTCCAGGCTTTCAATAGAAGAAACCTCTTTTGCAGAGGGTTTTCTATATGCATGCCCATACACCCATGCATTCAGAGACAAAAGATCAAATCTTTAACCACAAAACAGAATCTGACATGTTGATTTAAACTGTGGACAGTGCATACAGACAACAATTTTAGCACAAACAATGCTATGCAAAACTGAAGCTGCAGAACAACGGCCTTTCTATTTTTATTGTGAAAGATAACGTCAAGACAAAGACAACACAGAGGCCCTGAATGCTTTGATGTTACCCAGAAGCAGTCTCTCCTACTGTCTTCATAACCCTTAAAATCTAAGCCATGAGTTTAATACACTCTTAAAAAGAATACATCTTTCTAAACACCCTACATCAATGAATTATTCGGGCTACATGTAGCTACCTTTCATGCAGACTACACCTAGGCCTTATTTGACTGAGAACAACCGGAATAATTAGATAATTAAAATAAAATTCTGCGCTATATATAAAAGACAACAAAAAAACTGCAGAAGGTGCAGGAAAAGAATATAATGACTCAAAGACTCAGGGGGAAAAAGTATCTAACTGTGAAACTTAAAGACTTCAGTCTGTTCAGATTATCAAAAACTGACTTGATTATAGTGTGAAAACCTTCACAGAGAGAAAATACCCATTATTAAAAGCTTTTTAATGTAGCAGAGAAAGGCACAACAGGCACATGTAGCCGGTAGCAAAATACAGACAAATCCAAATGGGAAAGAGGTTCATGATTTTCGATGCTGCAGGCAATCAAACTGGTGAGATGAAGAATATGCCACATTCTCTGCTACCTGCAAAACTGAATACCTATTCAATATTCAAACACGAATTACAATCTGAATAAAGGCATAAATGTGGCCATTTAATGACTTCTGATATGCAAGATGTGAACAACATGGAAAACCTCTCTAGTCTGCAGACTGACCAGTTTGAAACTGGCTGCCTCCATTAAACCAAATTTCCCTTGAAAAGGCGATCCCAGTGCACCAACGCTCTTTTTGGCAGTGGACTACATAGAATTAATCTAACAAATATCCTTGAGATACAAAACAAGTTCATTAAGTAATCTACCTGCTCAAAGTAAAGCTGTAACAGGGACTGAAACATTTTCTGCTACCAACTAAGGCCACTACTGCCATCACACTTCGCCTGCTCTCGAATTCAAAGTTACTAGCAAAGCACTGCAGTATTCTTTAGCTGTTTGTATGTCTTTGTGGAAGTAAATGCATGGCAAATGAGATGTTAAACATTAACTGTTTCATCAACTGATCCCCACACCAAAAGAATTCTATAACTTCCTAAAAATTACCGCTACAAAAAGCACACACAGGTATTGGTAAGAAAACTTTTTAAAATGTCTCTCTGCTATTCTTCCTTTCTTATTTCATGTGCACCACAACCAAGTCTTGTGCGATTCTTCAAGTGGTATTTCTCTGACATTAAGAAATATCAGGTTTCATACTCGGGATAATCCCCCAAAAAAGACATCAGGGTCAAAATGTAATCCTCACTGTCCTCAGCAGCACACAGCAGTGGAACCATGGGCAAAGCTGTTCTCAGTACCCTCAATAGATTCTGCTTCTCCTAGTTTGCTTCTGCCTGCCTATTTCCTTGCTCCTCAACACGTGACCTCTCTAGTATCACATCACATTAAAGCTCTCTCTTTAATATATAATCTGTTTCTCTTCATATATCCTTCACCTCATCTATTGCAACATTACATCACTTCCAGCATACTATATTTTTAATCTTTGTTTTCATGGGTGCAATTAAAACCACGTTAGTCAACACAAACATCTTCAGAACCAGTTAGTATCTTCATTATGCAGCTTGTACTTTTGTGATAGAAGATTTCAAATATATTTATAAGAAGCAGAGAGTCTTCATTAAACCCTACTTACATTTATGTAAGATTTTCATGTTCCCCCCTTATCTTGTTACGGTGACCTTACACAACGAGAGCATAAAAAGTCTGAGCTAGGTGCCTTACGCCCTATGGCATGCTGTCGCTTTACATCTGACCTGCACATTTAAGTGTGAATTTGAACTCTACTTAGACTTTACTTATGAGCACTTTCATCTGTGTAGCTTCATGGCTACTGTATCTTTCTGTTATCCCATCTGAGAGACTATAAATGCAAATGCTTATTACTATAAATTTCTAAGAATATATTCTTATGTGCTTGGAGCTTAAGCATATGAAAATAACCATGCATATAAAAGGTCAAGATAAATTGGGACCAGTCAACTTCAAGTGCAAGAATAATGAGAGGTAAAAGGCTTACACTGATGATTTTTCAAAAGTTTAAGTTTATGTCCACAAATTCGACATCAAATACGCAGTTTTTCCATAACATAGACCAACAGCCTTAAGAACCGCCCTGAAAACCATTTTCTTCATTTCATTAACACAACTGTGTATTAGATTTTTCCAAATCTGTATACATCTTAAATACCCGATGTATTCTGTATAATAGCACCCCATGAAAAATGGGTTGTAATTGCTCAAGATTATTGCTAGATCAAGGTAACGCTAAAAAAACTGATTATGCACAAGAAATATACACTGAGAAAACACTCAAAAGAAACATTACTGAGATTTAGGCCTTAACATAGAAGATGCTAAACAGCTTTTCAGCACTAGAAGTAGCCTTTAAAAACAACAGCAGAAGTGGAATTTCATCAATAGTTCCTTTATACTTCTCACTGTACCTTTCACAGCAGCAATATTTTCATAATCTATACTATTGTAAATGTTTTCTGAAGTTGATACTTACAACATATAGCTGCCGCCATATTATGGACCACTCCCGCAGCGTTGTGGTAACCTCCTGAATCAAAGGGAGCTCGTTGGGTATAACTGTTTCATGTTGTCTTAAAAGGCAGAGAAAAAAATAAAAGCTTGAATTAAGCAGTAGTTTTGGGAAGGTTTGTAGAATCATTCCTAAGAAAGAACTGCTCATTTCCAAAGACAGTTCAATAATGACAGGGTTTACAGTAACATCACTTACGATAAATTTATAAGTTTAAAAAGAATGTATTATCAGGTACAGGAGAAGCAGTGTGCACCAGCAGAGGGTACTCAGGGTGGGCTGAGACTATACTACTGAACTCACACTCCCTCTTCCCCCCCCCTCCCCTTACTTCTATATTCAGAAGCTAAGGATATTGATACATGCCTCACCATACCATTTGTTATTGAGACACTGATTTTACAAGAGGCAACCAAGATGAAAGCCAGATATGCACAACCTACAATGCCATGACACTAATGCATAATTGTTTTCCAAACTATTGGTCTTCCAAAGAAATATCAAGCATGCAAGTCATGAAATTTCTGTATGACTTGTTTTAAAATTACGTGTTGTGAAAGTAAGAAAAGGCTAGATCTTTTAATATTTCAGAAGCAGGGTACTTAAAGGCAGTTTTGTAATCAGCAAGAAAGATGACATTATGCAGCAATCTCATGATTAGTAGTTTTATCATTTACATATTTAACAGTGTATAAAAATAAATCAGGCACAAAGGAATAAAATATTATAATCCTGTTTCACTCCATTTCATACCTCGCTAATTATTTATTAACTTCACTCCACCTTTTTTTCCCTGGGATTTGGTTGGGGTTTTTCTTGTTTTTAAACTAAAATTTTGTATCAATATAAGAAACTTTTACATGCATGTCCAGCAAAGCTGATTTGATATATAAAGATCTGAACTTTAACAACTGTTAAATAACAAAACCCAGCCCAAACTATTTGGTGTCACACACATCAGGGAAGGGAGCAGGAGAATCACAAAATGAACAGTTCTACAAAACTTCTCCGTAAGGCAGAAATTGATGCCTGGATAATGGCTTTCAGTGAGAAGTCCAGTCTACGAGATTTACCGAAGAAGGAATTAAGAAATTACTTAAATTTCATCTGCATAAAAAAAAGGTATCTCATATCAAAGACCTCTTTTAATATATCAGGCAGAAAGCATAAGACTCCAGGGCTGGAAGGTAAAAGAAGTTGGGAAAACTGAAAAGAGAATTAAAGCAGGGGGCAAGGAGTAGAGGAAGTTAATCTAGGTAATTATTAGTCGAGAGAGTAATAAAAGTTACAGAACAAAAACGTTAAGTTATTAATTCTTCTGAAATATTTACACTAATACAAAGAAGGTTATGTTTTTGCTCATCTATATGACAACGCAGCTAAGGACAGTAATAGCCAGAAGCACTGCTGATGTCAGTTGAACTTCAGGTGAGTTACCAATTTATTTTCAAAAATAAACACAAACATTCTGGTCATCAGCTCCTTAACTAACTGGAAACAAGTGTAAAGTTAGCTGATAATACACCAAAATTAGATCGGTACAAATAGGAAAATGAATTTTCATTATTTTCAAGTCAGAACTTACCCTTTGCCTTCAACTATTGCTTCCTTAAGATGTATATAGGAGGCAGGAAATATGCCCTTTGGGAGGGAAGGAGAGGAAAAAAAAGTTTTAAAAAAACAGTTGCATATAACATACTGTATCTATTATGTAAAAGTATGCCAAGACACATTGCCGGCTCTGCACAGCCATTCACATACTCTGAAGCACCAGAATAGCTATGCTATGGTGTTTTGGATTTTTTTTAATGTACACTTAAATTTTGTATTGCATGTCCTTTCAAGAAGGTGTTGTAACCTTCGCAAATACAGAATCAGTGTTCTTAAACCTATCTTCACAATTTGAAGGGAACAGCAGAGACACCCTGTCACAAGTGACCCTGCAAAGGGGTGCTTCCTTCCCCAGTTCAAGGCACAGTTTGACGTGAATTCTTCAGGTCCCTGGATGATTATCTGCGAATGCCGATTAAGACAGATGTCCTTTTGAAAGTGTGAAAGACAGATGATTTTACGTAGATCTGCTCCTCTACTACATTTTGCCTGTAACCCAGCCCTGCTGCTTGCTTTACCTCACATCTAACCAAGCTTCCCTCACCCTGCTAGAAGATGTTGCTTCTGTTCCCAAAGTTTTCTATACTGTTTCCAGTCGTCGTCTTATTCTTAAAATAAACCTGCATGAAAATGGGCAGTATACTGGGCTGCCTTGCTCTGAAATTAACAGGCACACACACACACAGAACTCGGGCATCCTGCATTGCAACCCATAGTACACAAATTATCTATAACGTAGTGTCTTCTACAGCCAACCTACTGTTAGTGCTAAAAGCCAAAAACCCCTTCAACAGGCAGTACTGCAAAAGACCAGTACTGTTTTTTCTGAAAAAACGTTCTAAATTAATCGAGAGTACAGAAATACAATAATATGTCCAAAATTGTGTAAGCTCATATTAAAAAATAATTCAAGTCAAGCTGAGACAGTAAGTTCTTCCACCTCACCCTCTGAGGTAGCAGTTCAGTTTTCTTATCATCTGGGAATGCAAAAAAAAAAAAAAAAAAAGAAATTCTTAGAAAGCTACACAAACTGGGGGGTATGGGGTGGGGAGGTGTCTTTTTGTCCCAGTAAAGAAAAAAAATCACTACATTTAGTAGCAGACAAATGCAGCCACACATGGAATTAATTTAAGACAAAAAGAATGCGTAACTGCTTCTTAGACTGTACAAGGCACGCTCATGAAACACAGTTCATAAGAAATTTAGTGTATTTCCAAAAAAAGAAAATATCAAAATAGAATAGAAAAAACATAGAACAGGCCAGGCTAGGAAATGTGTGGGATGAACCACACAGCTCCACTCTGTACTTTTAGACATGCAGACGCAACTCAAAATGCACCTCTGTAAGCAAAACACTACATTTGAAGTGTTTTACTGTAAGTGAAAAAAGAAGCAAACCCAGAAGTCATTTAATTCTAGTTAATTACTACTATAAAGTAAAATGCTCAAAAAATAAAACACAACGTTACAACCAGTATTTGTGCCGTTTCCTTTCTTTTTATTTCAGAAAGGCTGCTATAAACAGCAGCCCTTTATGCACACTGAAAGCCTAGCAGCTAGGCAAAACGACAGTGCACAAGATTACTCCCACCCTCACAGAGAACAACTGAAAATCACAATGTAGATCTCTGTATCACTTTTGAAGATGCAATTGCATTTTACGAGTAATACGTTATTTAACAGACAGTGAAGCAAAGTCTCAGCCTCTAAAACACATCAAGTAGAACATAACGTTCTGAACCTTTTACTGAGGCAAAGGCTGTGGTACACCAGTTACTGCAGAAAACAAGCTGATGTGCACAAAGCCATCTATACTGACCGTACATACACGTATACCCTTAAATTGCAAAAAAAAAAAAAAAGATATGCAACTCAGCTTTTAGGCCTTGCTAAGATAAGTTTCAGTTAACCTGAAGAATTCACATTTACCAGGGGCTGAGACTGCGCAGCAGCAGTTATCAGAGATCAGTGGACACATGGTGGATTGCTCCCATGCAGCACCGTCATACATGCCCGAGATCTCCGTTGTAACAACACACCCAATGCCATACTATATTATCTCTGTCCAAAAGAAAAATGAGCACTCTGCTCTGGCAACACTTACCTTCTTGGATTTCTTTCGTAGTGTATAACCCCTGTACCAACCTAAGGAAAAAGAGGAAAAAGCATTAAGTCGTCCATTAATGTCACCTACCAGCTCTTCCCTCTCAGTTCAACAGCACCTTAACATGGTTTCTGATCATGCTTCGCCCCCGCCAACACGCATGCCTCACCTGAATTTAAATTCTTCACAGGATTAATATCCTGGCTAAAACTAGTCTTCTTGGAAGCTATAAAAGTCAGAGTGATGATAATCAAACTGATGGAGAAGTCTACATGACAGAGATGGCATTTTACATGATGTCTTTAATTGTCATTCATTTAATTTTAACTACTAATCTACCAACATAAACAAAACCAACTTAAGAGCATTAACTTTACAAAAATGTACTGTTCGACTGGTTTGATTTTAAAACCTAAGTAAGTTCCACAAACGCAAGTTTCCAAATGTAGATCAGTCATTTGCCATCTCAGCAGAAAACAAGAACACTTTGGGATTTATGATTCACACATCAAAATAGAAAAGCAAGGAGCCCCACAGCCCTAATTCAGCACAAGGCAGCAAACACCCACCCCACAGCAGCCCCAGTGCCAGATGATTATTCAGCCTGTGCCGTGCTCCTAGGCAGGTGCTCCTGCCTGGAAAACTGTATAATTTATTGTGCCCCCAGTTTATGACACATCTGTAAGCAATCACCTTTACAGCTCTTAGTGTTTCCCCAGCCATCCTGCTTCAGTGTAACCAGATAAGCAAAGCAAAAACAAAACCCTACAAACTATAGTCGTTTTGCCTTATGGAAGATGCTGTGCAAGAGAAAGCAGATGAGATCTTCTGTACATACTGCCTGCATTTCTGTGCTAGCTTGCTTGTATGCTTGCACTGGGGCTATTTTGTATTTCAGTTTGTCTGTGCTACGGCTCACTTGCTCCTTCCTGCTCAGCATGCCAGGGAGCAACCCTGGTGACCAGAGCTGCCCCTGCAGCTTTCGGAAGACAGTCTGGGTGCAATACCACCCTGCCAAGCCCTGAAAACCAGGGGTTTTACACAGCAAAGCATCCCTCTCCAGAGATCAGTGTCAGTGAGGATGGGAGGATCAGAAAATAGGGGGGGGGGGGGGGGGCGGGGGGCGGAACACCACACCCAAAAACCCCAAAACCTACGGTCCCACTCCTGATAACAGCTAGGGCAGGAAGAAAGTTCACAGAAGACAACACATGACAATAAATTCATCATCTACACTTTGGGACTAAAAATACAAATTAAAGTCTCAAGCACAGAGGATTTTTCTACCTGCTCTTGAGTAGTAAAAGGTAAAATGATTCATCATCTTCATATTGCATCAGAAGCCGATCCTCTGTGATCACCTGGGGATAGTTAGTACTATCCTCTTTAATCTGGTGTCTATAACCGTCACAGTTCACTTCCCTACAGATGCTGCAGCAGCCTCAGGTCTGACATTTCCGTTGCTTTCAGAGGAATATCAACAAAAACTGTTGATGAAACACCCATGCACAGTGTCTAGCTCGGGTGCAAAGGCGGCAAAGCATTTCTGCTTGCACTTACTCCACTGGCTGAAATCTGTGCACAGACATGTACATATTCAAGTTCTAAATTCCGTCACTTCCATATGAATAAACCAACATATTGAAGTTCTGGAGTCTAAACTGATGAACACCACAACACTGATCAAATACACTGTACAAACTGAAGAACATACAGTCGTATTATCTCTGCCATTTACTTCTCCCATCCCATCTTCTGTGCTGGCTCCTCACCACTGAATCTCTGCTTTCTGAAGCTCTGCAACAAGCAGGAAGATCTTCAAGAGACAGCAGGTAAGAAAGGAGCCAAAGTCTGCCTTGGAGAACTGGTTGCACTCTTGCTCACTACAGAGGTCCTTAATGCAGCCAGGCAAGTCCAACCAGGCTCTTCACCAGCAGCCACCACCTAAATGAAGTTGTTGCTGGTTATTTAGCCCATGGGGAGCCCAATTTTCAAAGTGAGCTACCTCTCACTGGTTGAACCGGAGGCACTGAGTCTTGCCACGAACACACACGTATAAAGGCAACATCATTGAAATACATGAAGTCATCGCTAACTAGCTAACCCAAACCATAAGGACTCTTCAGTTTCTTAGTTCCCCGTCTGTAAGATGAGGGCTGCTCTCCTCCACATACAGACAGGCACTGCAAAAAAAACAACTCCCTCACAAACATGAATTAAAGAAATTAAGGTCACAAAACTATGATTTTTCTTCAATGCACAAATAAATATTTTGTTGTCAGACACTGGCCAAGGGAAAAAACAATATAGCCGCTGCTTTAGGTGAGTGGTATTTAGTCCTCTGCACTAAAAAAAAGCAAGAGGTAGAGGGATCTATGAGCATGAGTGACTGTTAATGACATTAAGAAGGTATCCTGACACACCTAACCCACCTATGCTGTGGCCCTGCCTAATTGTAGTTCTTGATTTTGTAACCTCAGCAGTTTTGGAGATCATGCGGGGAAAGAAAAAAAAAAAAAAAGGTTCAAAGCCTGAGGGCAGAGAATGCAACTACCTGATGCCAGACACTTCCCTGGAGCACACAGCACAGAGCTCCAGATCCTCCTCACTCTATTCATGGCCAATTTGGTTTCAGACAAAACGCCAGTGAAAGGAAACAGGCTGAAGGCGGAAATATTTTCCTAAAGTGGCCAGGGCTTTTAAGTGGTTTATTGATGTTTTACAGGTTTCCAGCCTCACCCTTAACAATTATGGGATACAACGGTTGGAAATAGGCATCCACATAAATGCCCAACTAAGAAAAGGGACCAATGAGATACTTGTGTCTCTATGAAAACTGCAAAAGATACTAAAAAATTTGCATTTGTTTGTCTAGAATGATGCATTATTTACTACACAGTTACCCAGATAAGGTATTTGTTGCATTTAATTAGAAAAAAAAAAATCCCCAAAAATACCTGCAACCAACAAATAAATGTTCCCACAGCATCAAGAATAACTTATTCGAAAATAATTAATTGGGAACTCAAAATGCCTTCCCACAGCAGCACCGAAATTAACTGCTGTTCAAACACACAAGCCTGGTTTTGAGACTTATTTACTGTTATATTTAACAGCTATTCACCTTAATTAGCCACAGTTATTGATCATATGTTCTGTTCGCCCATTCCACCAAACAACATAAAGAAACAGAATTAAGACAATAAAAATCTGGGAAGTACTAATTTAAAATGTGGCAAATACTTGTTTTGGGGTATCTGCTATGAAGTGCATCCCTTCTCTCCTGCAAGATGAGGGATATTTATGAAGTCATATAGCTTTGCTGTTTGGCTTTTCCTGTAAAGGCTCACATTAAAAGAAGCGAGAGGAAGTTTCCTAAATGAAAAATAAAATTGTCTGCAATTCTACCCAAAAGAAAAAAATTAATTTGACTTTCTACATCAATTACTCTAGAAAGTAGCTTCACCTTTGCTTTGGTACCTGGAAGAACAGAAACTTTAAGATTTAACAGTAAAATGCGCACATTCATTTCCAATCTCTTAACTCCTATAAAAAAATATAGGCTGTTTACAGCAAGCCTGCAACTTTACAGGATCTGCATATTGCATTATTTGGACTAACTTTTTCCTGTGTTCCAGAGTGGGGTGGGGGGAAGAGTTTTCTGCAATGAAATTTTAAAAGACTATAATGTTTTAGTAATAAAAACGAATTCCAGAATAGGTTCTACATACAGGTAAAAAAAAAAAAATAATCTTTTAAACACATAAGCAAAGTCCATCTTAGCAATGTATTCCAGTACATGATAGCAACATGATAACCTACAGACACCTGTCAGTCCTTAAAAAAGGTCTTCTAGACTACACATACAAGACCAAGCCACCCCAGCTTCTCAGCTTCTTTCATCTGCAGAGAGAAGAGTCTTTCAACTGAGCAAGGATTTGCCATAAGCTTTTATAGACAAAGACTACTCAGGGGGTGGGGACAAACCGAAAAAAACAACTACAATCTACCACTTCAAAGCCCACGGACATATATAAGTCTTTAAAAGTACCCCTCACTTTATAATTACTGCAGAAAATTATTGCAGAATAGTAACAATTCTGGAGTAGGAAGTGAAGAGCAGAATGCATAATACAGCAGATATCAATGGAAGACGACTACTTTTTTCCCTGCAATCTTAAATACAGGGAAAAGGGTAGACCTTTGAGAAGCAGAATCGCAGATCCTTAGCAAAAAGGCATGACTGACTCTTCAAATGACTTTTCTGTCCCATTCTCCTATTATTAGGGGACTTTTCTTCAGACTGACCCATCCCACTGCAGCCTAACGCAACCCTGACATGGACAGGACCGATGGCAGGGAAGCTCCCAGGTGTACACCTGGGTGTTTGTGCATACAGTACGAAACCTCCTGGGACACAGTCTACAGAAATTTTGCATAGAGGAACTTTGAGATCAAAAAGGTCAAATAATTACCTAATACTGGCAGCTCTGTGAACAAGAGAGAAGAATTATGGCATCTGACTTCCCATCACAGCAGGTACATAACGAGCAATCATTGCATAAAATGTTTGGAAGAACACTAACTTATTTGCATTTATTTTAAAATGAACTCATCCCATGTGCTTGAAGCCTAACAAACATGCAAGTGTGAAGGTCTTTCTTGAAGTACAGGGGAAAAGTGCGTCATTCCATTACCCCACTTAGTTGGCAGCAGTCATCATTCGATGTGGTTTCACATACCCTATTCAGGATTCAGTTTCTCCCACATGCATTAAATAGAACTATTTTTATAAAAGTACAAAGCTGCACAATATTTAAACCATTCAATTTGCATTTAAAATGTTTGCATTATTAGATTTTTATTAAAGCACATAATGTCAAATAACAGAAAGATTACTTTGGTTCAAGTCAAACTTAGCATTGCAGCAGCAAGCTGAACTCTAAGAAAATGCTAGCCCAGGAACAGAAAGAAAAATAATTTGCACAGTGATGAGTAGAGCTTGTTACTTTTGTTGAAACAGCATTATTTGTTTCAGTAAATATAACAATAAAAAAATCCTATTAAGTCAGTTTCTAAAACAAATTTATCACACAGATGTATCAAAAGATCAATGTCTAGAGGAACAAATTAAATCAATATATTTAAGTAAATCACACTTTCCCAGGACAAAAAGTATTACAATATTTTAAACAAAGACAGTTTAGTTATATACCTTTCCAAACAGCAGCATGCCATAAAATTTCAAGTCAAGGACGTAACAAAAGAGCTGTATTTTGCTTGGCTCAGTACTGGATTAAGCAAGACCCAAAAAGCATTATGACAGTTTTCACATTCTGCTGATTATCAAATGCAACATGCAAATTCCCTTTTACATGGATCAAGGAGGAAAGATTTTGGTACACATAATGTTTCTATACGTTCATATCAAAACAAGCAAAGCATCTCAAAAGCCTAAAAGCAGTCCACAGCACTGTAACACATGTACCCATCTTATGGGAGAAATATAAATAATTTAGGACCCAGGTGACTTTCAAATTCAGATTAAACTTCTTTTAGCCGCAGGCTCTTTTGTATTACCCAAGAGTATCCAAAGAGCATCTATCATTTCTGTAACATAGGGTAATTGCTACAATAGTTCCATAAAAATAAAGCTGTGCAAAACATCCATCTTCCATAGAAAAGGAATTGGTTATTCACCATTATCGACCACACGTGTCTTCATTCACACATAGCATTGGTTAATTCTGTGTTCATTAGAAATAAGGCATTTGGTCCTTTGGCAAGAAAGTAATTAATCACCTGATAACACGAGAAGGTCACAAACAAAAAAGAAATGCAATTGCAAAACCAATGTTTTTAAATGTAACTTTTGCCAGCTTACCTTCATATGTTTCTAGTATGTGCACAGTGTCACCTATTTGTAAAGAAAGTTCATCTGGTCCCCTCGCATCATAGTTGTAGAGAGCTAGAGAAAGGAAACACTGCTATTAGCACATGCAAAAAAACATAACTTCCAGGATTTTAGTTTCTCCACATAATTGGTTTTATTACTCACTTGCCGTTTTCAACCTTTTCGTAAAGGATTTCATAAAAAAAAAAAAAAAATTGTAAAAATTTGGGCAAGTCCTTTAATCCATTAACATTCCCCTTGTAACAAATCTCAAAAAGCAACAAGTATACTTTCTGAACATAGTCCCTCACTCTGTTTATAATGCTTTCCTTCTTCATAACACCACATTCAAATAATCTTTTGTTGTATTTGCCTGTCTTCCAGCACTTTGTGTCAATTTTATGCAGTTCCGTAATGAACTGCATTGTCTGTTACTGTCAGCTCAACATACAGAAAGCCTACAAAGTGTCTTCAGAAAACTCAAATTACCACCACTAATATTAAAGAATGATTTCTCGGTCACTTCATTAATTTACTGCAAACACACTATATTTAGAAACAACAGGATTTCAGAATTCCTGAGTGCCAGAGGTAATGGTATCAACCCACCTGTGTTCATGGGAAAGATTAGTCCTATCCCCCATTCTATAGTATTATAGTCAAGTTATCATACTTTACTCATTAGCAAGCCCTGACAGCATCCACAGCCTGCACCACCACAACCTGAAAATTCACCAAATGTATCGGTTTTCACAAATATTTCTGAGTGGCTCCAGACACAAGCAGGGTGAGGAGTGACAATATAGTGAAAACCATTTCCCTTTCCAGTGCCGAATTCAGAAAAAGCCTGGAGTTCTACCATCCAGTATAAGTAGCAGGAGGTGCAACATACAAGAGATCTGATGGACCCTCGCATCAGACACAGCTGGTGTCAATACTGGAGACCTAAAACAGGGAAGAAAGGATTCTGGACCAAGAGAAAATTTTCAGATTTGTTTAGATGCACCTAAATAGCAAACCTCACAGCTGTGTATATTCCAAAAGTGACTTCATTGTAGGTCATGAGTTCCAGCTCAACCCTTGAAGAGTCTGCTTGTCATTGTCCCCCAGACCAGTGGTCAGCTTCCACCCACATTCACCTTCCTTGAGGGAGCACTGAACGAACACCTTCAGCTGGCAATGAAGTCAACTGCAAAACAAAGAGTGCTGAAAGCAGCTCCTGCCTCATGGCCATGAATGCCCAGACTTCACTCCTGGCCAAGGAGTAACTTCGGAGAGAACAAAAATCTGTTTGCTTTGAAAAAAACAGTAGCCAGGTATGTACTACCAGAGATAATTCAAATGGAAAAGATGTGTTACCCCACTCACCGATGAAGTTACATCATCACCAACAAATAGAAATCATGGGGGGGTGGGGGTGGGGTGAGTTGTTTTTTAAATGATTGGCTGACAAGAAAGCAGAACTTTTGAGAACTGCCATCTTCAGAAGACAAACTACAACCAAAAAAAAAAAAAAAAAACAAAAAAAACCCAAAAACCCAGTCATTTAAAGATCTCCCTACCCTTCCCAAAAGGAAATCTGGAAGCTCTGAGCACTGAGATTAGCAATGTCCAGAAATTTATCTGACAAATTACACTGCAAACTATGTTTTGTTGGAAAAATATATTAATAAACTGAAAACCAAAAGTGTTACGACTCCTAAACTTCATTTTTATATTTCATATGGAGCAAACTGTAAGAAACAAAATCTTCCAAGACGAAGTAGCATCCTCATGATCAAAGACAGTAACTCGAGTACTTCACAAGACTGACGTTAATGAACTATAGTCAAGGTGGACCCATAAAGGTTTCTGCACCTGTAGTTACTCCCTCCAGTGAGGTTACCAAGTTCAAAGGCATTTTATATACTATTCTTAACTAATGAAATGGCAAAAGTAGTCTTCCTCCTCCACCATGAGGAGCTAGGCTTCTCATCTTTACATTTTGAATACATAAAGGGCTGTGCTTCTTTGAGTATAGAATGCAGTGTCAAAGGATAGCTTTTTAAAAACATCAGAGACTCAACATTTCTTATTATTTGTCATAACTCTTCGGGGAGTGGAAGTATTTCTAGAATATGATTGTTACCTCAAAACTTTCTACCACCCCTCAGATATCCACTTGCTTTCCCTTCTATATTAGCTCCATGGCCAGGGCTGGTGTGCAGCACTGGTCACAAGCACTCCAGTGGGACACTCTGAAGAGGAAGACCTGGGTAAGTTACAGGAAACCTTCACTGTTCAGACCAAAAGAGTTCACAGGACATTAACACCACATGCCACACTCATTACAGGTCACAAAGCACTTCCAAAAACCCTCAAACTGACCCAGCAAAAGGCCAAAAGCCACAGTTTAAAGGCAATGAGACATCCGACCCAGAAAGCACCCTCACTTATCAACCCAGTTTTCTCCTGTTCCAGAGGAGTCCTAAGCAGCAAGCTAGAGCCTGTATTACACACAAGATCAACAATATAAATTCCATTGATAAGAACTGGTAACTGGAGAAAAATACTTTCCTCAAATCTGATAATCTGTTTAGCCCCAAGTAGAGATGCAAGCAACACGTAA
This sequence comes from Falco cherrug, assembly GCF_023634085.1. Classification (NCBI taxonomy): domain Eukaryota; kingdom Metazoa; phylum Chordata; class Aves; order Falconiformes; family Falconidae; genus Falco; species Falco cherrug. The sequence continues at coordinate 54,279,547 of NC_073705.1, read as the reverse complement.
GTGGGCAAGTGAGGAGGTCTAATCCCACCACAAGGACTGGGCACAGTGCCTGGCGCTGCCTCCAACCATGGTCATCACCTCATTTTCAACCCCCAGGACTTACTATTTATTCTCACCAGAATTCATCGAATTCCAGCTTACAACTCTAAGAACAACGAATACATGACGGGTTGCCTTGTTCCTTTTCTCTGTGCTACTCCTCTTGCTTGACAGACTACAGAAGTAAATAAATATATCTGAGTGCAAAAATGAAAAAAATAAAGAAAAAGCAATTTGGAAGAGAAAACGGTATACAGTGTAAGATTATAAGCAGAGGAAAGGACATTTCAGAGTAAAAAGAATAAAGGTCAAGTGCATTGCAGAGACTAATATCAACAGTATTTAAATTAAGGCTTTAGAAAGTAATATGGTTTTCTTGACATCAAAACAAGCCAAACTAGCTATTCCTGTTTTAATGTTTTTGTTAACTTTTTCATTATTAAAGAGATAAACCCTCCCTCCTTGGTATCTGGCACAGAATATTTTAAAACCATAATTGCTATTCTGCAGGAGAAGAGGGTTCTGTGAAAAACACGTTAACAAATATCAACATTTTAGACTGCTCTGAGCAGAGGGATGTTAACAATGGTGAATACATGGCATGCAGGACAGTCTGCTCGATAACACTCATTAGAAATGTTTTCAGTTCAGTTTTAGCACATACCAGGGAAGACAAAGTTACACAGTCAATACTAACTCCTCCAAACCTTGGGTGGCTGGAGTTCAACACCTAACTGCATCCTTCGGGTATTTACTTAGATCCCTTTGATGCTCACACCTGTCACTAGAGCCAAGAGGACCCGTATGTGCTCAACACATCTGAAAATGAATCCAACTCAAGTCTCCCAGCTTTGGGACCCGGATGAGCAATCTCGCTGCCTCGTACCAGACATCCCAAGGAGGAAAAATTCACATTACGACAGATTAGAAACAGTCCTGTACTCAATTCACACTTCAGCTTAGCTTAGCGTTTCTCAAACATTTAAATGGAATAACACTAAGAATCAAAGGCAGCTATTAATAAAAGACATTAAAATTTACATCCAAGGGTGTTAACTGGTGTCTGTGATAACAAGGAGAGTCACATAACAGGAGCTTCACTCTAATGACCAATTCTTTCAACAGAAGACGACAAACAGCCATCAAGTGGTAATCACTGCCCACAACAGCTCCCACTGACATGAACTGAGTGAGGAGCAATGGCCATGGAGGGAAGACTCACCTTTAAAAATACACATGTGTGAAAAATATATCTACAAAACAAAACAAAGAAAAAAGCCATTTAAAAAAAAAAAAAAAAAAGAGAGAGAAAGAGAAATCACGTTTTTGGCTTGCAGCAGCGTTGACAGATGAAGCAAACAACCAAAATAACTATAAAGTGCATTCCACCTCTATGATTACAAAACAAGGCTCGAACTACACTGCATACTCCTGTGTAAGCTAGCAGGTAACTCCCTCTAAGGGTACTTTTTATGTAGAGTGACATCAAAAGATGTTATGACAGATAAAATGTTTGACTGGAGCAAACAAGGCTTTAATTAAAGGGAAAGACAAAATTCAGAGGAATAAAGCATGAAACGGGCATGCTTATATTTTGTCTGATCAACTGTATTCTGAGTCACCACTTTAAATATTTAAAAGCCTGAAGTAAAAAAAAATAAAATATGAAGTTATAACTGAAGTAACTGAAGCTTAATTTGGAAAATCCAGTTCTCAGTATGACAGATTCTCAGCTTGGAGACCTCTAAGCTGAACGAAGCATTAGGAATATTTACACTAGTTAATGTCAGGCCTCCACATCATACTTGAACTGACAATCAAAGCTCACTGTTTTGGCAAAGAAGTTATGCAGCCCAGTAAGTTAGAAAAACCTTTGCTACAATGTACAAGCAGGATAAAAAGCACAGTTCCTCAAGCATCAAAACGTTTATGACTACGACCTAGCCAGTGCAAGTTAACCTCATGGTTAACACTAATACAGCATCCTGGTGCTCTTCATCCATGCACAGATACTACTTTTTATCCTCTCTAATAAACTTCAACTGCAGAGGCACAGCTAAGCTTCTCTATTGCAACCAAATACTTTCATCCCTTACCATTTAGAAGAGTGCTATTTACAACGCATTTTCTCCTTATGGGATACATCTGTGATAGAGGTAACTTAACGAGACCATGCAGACGAGATACCAGTCACTGGAGCTCAGGAAAGATGCTGCTTTCTGAGCTGCAAACACGCTGCCTTTTCACAGAAGGTATACAGGAGTGAGCTCAGGCTCCTGCAACCCACCGCTGCTTCCTTCAGCCTGCTCTACAGCCTGCACTACAGAGGAACTACCAGGTTCCTCCAGGCCAGTATACAGCCGTCAGCTTTAAATGAGCAAGGAAGTCACCTGTAAAGGTGACCTCCTTCCAGAAGAGGACTGCCCTCCCTGCAGAAGACCCTTGTGAAGATAAAGGAGGCAGTTGCTCTCTGATGTCTCTGGCATGAGCTACATATCTCCCAGACACCTGCATCTGACATTTTCAACTTATAAGGTTAGCCTGCAGAGAAGAAGGACCACAACATTTCCTCAGAGTTGTGGACAAAGAAATAAAGAGCTTTATTTTCCAGTTCTAAGCATTGTTAACTATGGCTCATTTAATCTAGAGCTGTGGGGGACCATTACATTTGCAACATCACACCTATAGACTATATTTCCTTGACAACCACGTTATCGGTACACTTGCAGCAGCTTCCAAACACACCATTTCAGGTGCAGTCTTTATATTTAACCTGCTTATAAAAACAGACATAAACCAAAACTCTTCATGACAGGGAAAGCCCCTAATAATTTTAGGGGACTTGCTGCCAACGCATAGAGTAGTTGTGGCTCTTGAGATATGCACTGAACAAAACCAGCAGCATATGGATTTAGCACATCTGTTAGTTAGTCGAGGCAGAGTGAGCTGACATGAAGGCTAAAGAGCATCCAGCAAACATATCGGTGAACTTTGGGTTTCAGTCCTGAGACATAACAAGCAGAACGAGGATGGCAAGAGAGAAAACACAAAGAAAAACATCACAGTGACAAAAACACCCTGAAGCCACTTCTCAACCCCACACCACAGGACAGAAGGTTTCAGCACCACCAAAGATATTTTTCCTCATCAGCTGTGCTTTCAGCAGAGTGACTCTCTGGGTAAAGGCGCTCGGTGCTCTCTTCCTCCTCCCACTGCAACCACACAGCACATCTACGCAGAAGTACCGAAGTGCCAGAAGCAAAGGATTAGTGTGGGCATAGAGCAATTTTTTCAACTCTAAGAGCTGATAAAGGAAGGAAGAATGAATAGGACATTACAGTAATTGCACTAAAAAGCCATTTACTGTTAAAGAATACAAAACAAACACCTCTACTGAACTGCACTCATTAATCTGCATGCATTTGAAAAATGAGGAGTGCAACACTAGAAGAATTAGAGAGGGGTGACAGACAGGGTGGGGAGGAGGAGGAAAAGGCAAACAAAGGTAACATCAGTATCTACTGAAGAAGCTTTTCTCTGACTGTATGAAAGCTGAGATATCTTAAGATACCACAAAAATATTACAAGTAACATTCCATGGAATAACTTCACATAAAAGGCTGTATTAACTGTTCCACACTCCTAAAAGAAAGCAAACTACATTTAACACATTATCAGCTTTATTTCACACTGTCTTTTAAAAAAAAAAACAAACCAACAATCGTAATTGTGCTTTTTCCATAAAAGTACACTGAAATCACAGGGGTGAAAGCAAAGTCTCCTGCAAATTCTCTAGTATTACAAATAAAAGAAACCTGAAGGATTTCCTCTTCTCTAAAACTAAAGTGGTTGTTGCTTTCAGTATTAGAGAGACTCCTTATTCCTCTGTTACTTACCCAGACAAGTTTCTAGTTTTTACAGCTGAGGCTAACGGAGAAGGAAGAAGAAAAAAGAAGCATGAGTCAGGTGTTGCACATAAGATTTGTTTGAGGATGATTTCATGTGTGTTAACTGACAGTAGGTCTTCCAGCCTTACTGAAGACACTTTGTGTTTTGTTATTCCTGGTCTCACCAAGCTTTGTTCACTAGTTCTTTCTCAATATTCTAGTTATTCTGTCATACAAACAATTTCCTAAAGAAACTCTTAAACTAGAACAGTTACTACCAAACTAACGAAGAAGTGGTGGAACCAAGCTCGTGGTTCCTCCTCCCCAGTCACACACTAGATCTTACTGATTACATCCATGAATGAGACTTTTATCACAGGTATCACTCCAGCAGGACCAGACTAAAGCCAGCAAGGTTAAGTAGAGGGTAAAGACTTACTCTCATTTTCCCTTACAACATGGAGACCCTTCCTTCCTCCCATCTTCCACCTGAGCAGCAAATTCCTGAAACACACCTTGGTTCATCTGAAACTGTATTTCCATGTGAACGCAGGAACACTCCTCCTCCATGAGCAACATTTGTTGAGGGCGAATGAATCCTGAACCTGGACTCTGGCACCTCTCAAACTGAAATCCCTGCAATGACAGCCTGCCCTCCCTCTTCCAAAATGAGGGCACAAAACACTCAAAAGGAAACCAGTCAACATACACAGGGATAAATTCTGCATTTAGAGAACCTAAGCACAGGTGCAGCATTGACTGCTGGCTGAGCACAGCTTAGAGAGTGAAGGACCACCCAAGCCTCTATAAACATAACTAGACATGTCAGGTTTTATAACAGATGGCAACACAGGGGAGCAATATGTTTTGCAACGCATCTGGTGTCTTACCACTACCCAACAAGAATTAATAAACTGAGGAAAATTCATAAATCCAGACCAATACCCAAACTTCAGTCACGTTGCCTTCCAGGAGCGTAACCACCCTGTTGCTGAATCCTGCAGGGAGAGCTCAAGTAGGACAGAACAACATGCACACTTGTCCTTTCTGCATTAATTAATGAATAAATAAATAAATGAAGAGTTCTGGACCTATCCAAGATTTTCAAGAAGCAGTTTAAGGTTCTCGCTTTTCCTCCTCCCCTCTTTTAAGCCAAATACTTTATTTTTAGGGAGCTAATGAAGTAAGATGCCAATTCACTCTTTTACACAGCTATCTCCCTCCTTCTTGCTGCTTAATCTGTATTCAGAGTACTTCACCACTAAGTACTGAGGGTATTAAGCTGAAAGTAGTGTAAAAAAAAAAAAAAGATATCATTATTGACTGTAACAGCATTAATAATGTGCCATAATGCATAGCTAACAAGAAGCACAATCAAGAACATTCAAATCGATTTTTAATATTAAAAAGTCCATTAACTGAAACACATTGCATGCTAGAAGTAATCACACCACCCCGGAGCTCTTAACACTGGCTTTTGTAGGAAAAGCAAGATGCTGAGTTAGACAAACAGAAAACATTATCCAGAGGCAGATGTCTTGGCATCTGTCTTCGGGTAATGCAGAATCACAAAGTGAGTGAGGTTTGATGTTCCCTTGAATTTCCTGCATTTCACTGGGGGACACTAAGAAGTGATAAGTCGGCTCTTGCTATGGTGGGCCTACAGGCAACACCCCCAAAGGCAGCAAAGACCATGCTGGAGCATGCACTATGCTTATCTGAAGAAAGGACTTCTGTGTTTTTAGTTAACTGACATTCAAAACAACCTCTACCTGAAGTCTTCGCAAAATTTGCAAGACCTTCAATATTGCTATGCATAAAGTAAAGTACAGGATCTCCTGGGCGCAAGAAGGAAGGAAGGGAAAAAGAGTTAAACAGTGAAGTGGAAGAGGAACTAGTTCAGCTTGCGGTCAATGCTGGCAGAGTATTAAATGTGTACGAACTGGTCATGAGTCACCGTCAGGCTGTATTGTTAGACGGGTTCCCCAAGAGACAGTAAGGGACTGAAGCTGACAGCGCTGCAGCTCCACACCCGTTCCTGGCTCATGTGCCTCCAGCTGCACGTCCCTGCCTCTTCCCTTGGACCAGCGCTGCCGCCCACCTCAGCCCTCAGCCAACAGTTGCAAGGAGTTCAGCTTGCTCAAAACCTCAGCGCTTTTCCTGCAATTGCTCAGAGCTATTTACAGAGCTATCAGGGAAACCCAGGAATGGCAGGGCAGTGAAGGCAGCAGCATATGGCCAACACGGGAGGGCAACAGCATCAACTTCAACTACAGCCTTAGGAAAAGGTCCCAGACAGAGTAGTGCAATTCAAAACCACCCTGCCAAACACAGAAGCAGGTGCAGACATCCCCAAATGCAACAAGCTCAATCTTTAAACAAACCTATGAAAGGCACTATATTAATGCCACATGTACATTGCAGGGAAACACCTAAGTCCTTCCCAATACAGTGCTCCAGGCTAAACCAGCACAGATTATGGTCAAAGTGTGCACAGTCACCAATGCTCAATCACAAGTTGCCAATCTGGTGATCAAATAGGGCGTAGAGCTTCCCAAGGGGTTGGGAGCAGCACCTCTTACATAGGTTGAGCAGAAGACTGGGCATGGATGATGGACACAGCCAGTTCCTCAGGACCTTCATCCTTTACAGGATGAAGAGCACCTTTATCAAAATACCTTTTTCAGCTTTCAGCTGCTGCTATGCAAAAGCCAGCAAGAGTGAAGGCCAGTTATACCTGCATGAGGATTTTAACAGAAACAATCCATACTGCACACAGATGCATCTGAAGATGCCTGACACATCAGTCACCTGCTTCTTCAAGCTTTTCCCTTGCCATTGCAGAAGGTCTCTATTGCACCGAACATAATTTTGCTAAGAGGGTGTCTTTTATGAAGCATTTCTATAGCAGTGAGCTTAATGTCACAGCTGTATTTTAATAGTCATTTCAATGACTATAAAAATCAAGTTCAACACAATAAAACTGCTATCACACTACTGCGGAAACAGCAAAAAAACGGCCCTTGCAAGACGCTATTCACTGCAATATAGAGCTGATAATGCAGAGCAAAAAGCCTAAAGCAAGGGGAACATGGGGTGATGGGAAGAAGTTTTCATTTCCTACTGTTCTTCCTCCTCAGCATTTCTACAAAGGAAAACAAAATCAAAACTCCTCCATTGCTTTCTCAGGAAATCTTATGGATTGAAGACAGAAAGAGTTTTAGGCTTTTTATATATCAACCCTTACTCAATTTATTTTTACTTGTCATCACCTTATTTGTGTCTCAGTCCTTCAAGCTGTCTCCAACAGCAAGAGCTACAGATTCAGACTCAAATAATCCCTGAGGAACTTGTTCTGCTTTCTTAGAAATAACAGTCAGAGAAAAGAATTACCTGTTAAGAGCCGCAGTTTGATCCACCAACACTTTCTCTTTTCCACAACAGCTAGGCTATTGCAGAAATTGGAAATATGTGATTTTTTTCCTGAAATTGTATCTTATACCGGAATTAATGGAAAGATGTAACCATGGAAGCAAGTCAAACAGCTCTGAATGCATGAAAAGATAAGAGCGGCATTTTGCAAAAACAGGGAAAAATTGTTTTCCTCCCAACCAGTAAGAAATCACATGCCTCGTGCTGCTTTCAGAAGAGCGACAGAGTTGGCTCAGCAGCTAGCCTTAACAAAGAGTCACTGTCTGCCTGGCTCCAGGCTGCAGAGAGCCAGTCTGTCATCAGCAGCCCCCTCCACTAGCAATGGGGTTTCCTTACAGCGCTGTCAGAGGGAGCTTGCATCCGCAGAAATTCCATGTTTCCCACCTAAGGGGAATCCTTTGAACCCGTACTAATTTTTATGTTCATTCTGAAAGAAATAAGGAGATGGAAATGCAACTGATGTGGTATTACTAGCCTTTAAAGACACAGCATCACATTTTACTCTCTCCGTAAATCAAACACATAAATTTCGGGGAAGTGGGGAAAACCAGAGCAGAGGAAAACCCAAAAGCTCTGCTTACAGATGTTGAATTCCACACCTTTTTGTGCAATAGGGACCTAAATTTATAGTCACCACACTTTATCATGACTTAATTTGATCATTCTAAAGCCTTTTCTAGCCTAATTAATGTTGATCAAGCCAAATAATCTATTACAAAAAATGTGGGAAATTCCCAGATGAGGACCTTCTGCCAGCAGGTGTTGAGTCCTGTCCTACTGACCAATTTCATCCCCCATTGCTAGGGCACCCCTCAGCCAACTGAAATGCATCAGAAGTTACCGTTGTAAATCCCACTTACCCCCCCAACCCTCAAAGTCACCCTTGTTAATTCAGAATGGCTCAAGGCTGTAACACCTTACTTCCTAAGCATAACCACCTGAAGAGACTGAATTTTAAAAATGCCAATGGCAGTCATGCATATTGATGCTAGTAGGGTGTTTAAGGTGCCACTAACCCAGCAGTAACTTGCTAACGTGTTGCTATAAGAACAAAATATTTTAACTATTCTTTCTTTTTCTCAGCATCATTCCAACTATTCACTGACAAGAGGTGAAGCATTAACACACACAGAGCACATGTACGCTGGTAGCTGAGGCCAGAGCCAGCTCCTGGCTAGAGGAGCAGATCAACACTGTTTCTAGCACTACCCCATTGCAAAAAATGGCTTAAGGAGAACCATTTCCCTGAAATGATCTCCAAAGCAACACAGGAGATACTAAATCTGCTCAAATGTTTGTATTTGGCGAGCTCCAAGTGGTAGCACAAGTTTGCAGTAAACTGGACAGCATATCTGTCCTCCACAAACTCTTTCACCTTAAAACATTTGTTTTCCCCACTATAAAAATACTACATTAGTCTAATAACCAGTGGTTACTTCTCAACTGTTCAACACATTCACCAATTTCAGAACCTCCACCTCAAAACAAAACTATTAAAAAAAAAACTAATGGTAGCTAGCACATTGTACACTCAAGTCCCCATGTCCAGTGACACAGCTAATGTTTAATATAGAAATCAACACTCATTTGCTCTGGTTAAGTTTGCTGAAGACACGCGGACCATTCTGCAGCAGGACTTGTGTCCATAGCCTGCATGCTGAGGACAGAGGAGTGTTGAAAGGGTGGGGAGGCGGGGTAGTATTTGTGCCATTTTCCCATAGGTATCTAACTTACTCCTCTCGATAAGGAGCCTTCAGCGTTCTGGAGAAAAACAGTTTAAACTTTAAAAATGCTTCTTGGTCCATTAGTGTCCCAAGAGCAAGACTGTGTTGCTGCATGCAAAGGTCACAACAGAAACGCCTGCGATACGGAGATGCGTAAGAAGGGAAACACAATGGTAGAGCCCAAGGCTTCACTAATGTTCACCAATACTTTACTTTTTACTAAGCTTACTCAATCACTTCTCAATGCCATCACTACACTACCCATCTTATCAACACTTGAGCTGGTATGCAATTATTCTATTTCCCCTCCACTAAACTATTTTTTGATTTCCACACTCCTTATATAAATGTAATGGAAGCATCACGGCACTATTACACAAACATAATACATGAACTCCTAATCTCATGATGTAAGAACAGCTCGCAGATCAGCACACTGCGTTATAAATGGTATTGTGCCTGGACTGTAAAAGCTTACAGTTATCCCAATATTTTAAATAATCAAGCCCAAAGAGTATTAAAACTTCTTGCAGTGTTCAGCCAGGAACACATTCACCTCTGTGCACTCCAACCACAGAAACCAGCAACTGTTGCATTAAGCCCAAACTGTACTTTCAGTATTTAAGGCACAAATCTGAACCAATTATATCACAGTTCAGTAAATAAACAGAGGTCGCTTTTGCAGCAAAAATTATTGATAAAATTTTGTTAATAAGTCATTTCAATAACACATTAAACTAGAAAAATCAAACACAAGCTGAACCCACACAAAACTTCTAAAAATTTAAACAGTACCATACCTAAGTAATCCTCTCAAGTCTTTATTCAAATGTGCTCATCTGGCTATATCCAGTTCACTGCTTTAGTTTTTAGGAATAAGAATTCCCACTCCACAGATCTCAAAGGGAGCTGTTTTAGGCACTCCTTGAGGATTCAATTGCTTCTCAAAGATGGTGGGTTTTTTCCCAAATGAAATCTTGCTAATGGTGCACTCTTCCCATCACGTGGGCAACGTACACCAACTAGCGACTCACTCCCCATCAATGCTGCAGGCACGATTACAAGGCAACACCGGTTTAACAAGGCTTTGTTATATTCATATTAAGACTTGCATGTGCGCTACCTGTACTGACATCCCAGTAGCATGACTCAGCAGGAGAGAGACCAGATGGGACTAAACAGAGTTCAAAGTCTAATTCCCATAATCAGCATTTCAGACACACACAGAGACCTTACAGCAGGCAATTCTGTATTAGCCAGCACTAAAAAAATTCCCTCGTCCATCAGCACCTTATCAGTCCTACAGCTTTTTAGGACAGTAATGCTTAGCAGTAAAACAATCCCATCTAATGTAACTGCAGTTGTCCCCATTATCCAGATAAACTCTAATGTGCTTTTTTAATCCTTTTAGTTACAGTGAAACACTCAAGAACAAAACCAACAAATAAAAAAAGTGTAATATAATAATACCAAAAGAATATCTGGCTCTACATCAAAAAGTTTGGGGTTGCTTTTTTGTCCCGTTTGACTCACACACTATGGAAACTACTGTCCAAGAAATACCTCTGTGTCACAAAAATATTTGTTCTTATCTCCAGCCACTTCACACACTGTTCAGTAAGAAGAACTGTTCTCTCATCAGAAGAGCTCAATAATTGACAACTCTGGGAAAAGGATCTTTATCCACTGCTTCAATCCCTTCCCAGTGCTTTGTCATATGTCACTAAATTAATTTTAAAAAGTAGTCAATACCAGCTGTTGTGTTTGTGGGCAAGTCCCAGTCTTACAGAAATTCTGAGTTGCTTTTCTGCATACTGTTGCCCATGACCTGGGAAGTCCATGAGAAAAAGGGTGTCTTCTTTATGCCCAACCATTAGTAAGAAGCATCAGAAAAGACACAAAACAATGGCAGAACAGATTTCATCAAGGTCATATGGAGGTGGAAAACAGATTGTCAACACCTATAGAGGTTTTGCTGACAAGCTGTTGAGGAAGGAAGCAGAGTTAGATACTGCCATACCAAAGACATACCTTCTACAGGGTAAGTCTGGTTTGAAATCGAAGCCCAAATACCTCCAAAACTAAACTCAAAGAAACAAAAAGACACAAACCACCTTTTTTTTTTTTTAAAAAAAAAAAAAAAAACAACCTTATTAATACCACTATTTTGCTTACATCACTTACCCTTTACATGGGAAACTTCAGAGATCAGTCCACAGAAGGGGGGAGGGTGGGGGTAAAAAAAATCCCACAACAATACAGCACAGAATAGAACAGCCCCAAATGAGAGGAAAACCAAAAATGTGTCTCAGGTCTACTCCACCTAAGATTCTTGGTCAAAGAAGCATCCAGAAGGCTATAAATTGATGGAGACACAACCAACACCTACTAGTCATAAGAAAAAATAACAGACAAGAGTCAGACAGCACAACAGCAGCAAGTGATGAGGGTCCATATCTACTGCACACGTCCTCTGCCAGTGAAATGATTCAGCCTCCAAGTACCACAAATGAGTTTACAGTTCTTTACTGGAGGAAGAAAGGACAGTAGTGGTCATATATTTTCCATTTGCCTCAGATATAGGTCTCCAAAGATAAACATTATTTCCCATCAATGTGAAGGGTGAAACAGGGGTAGCTAGGTGAGCAGGAAGGAAGGAATTCCAGCAGGGACAACAAGACAACGGGCAATGCCTGCAGAAAACTGGTGTGCATTTGTCTATAAGGGCAAAATATGAGAAAAAAAGAAAAAAGCTTAGAGACCATTAAAAATTAAGCAGCATATGACAGACTAAAAAACATGAAGGAAAATAACCAGGGAGCGAGAAAGCTTTCATGTGTAATTGTAGACAGTTTTGTACCATAATCACATTTTGCTCAAAAGATACAAAGCAATACACATTGCTATACATAGCACCCAAAGCCATCAGGCCATCCAGCAGCCAAGCCTAGAGGCCAGACACCAGGAAACATCACCATTGCCTCGCTTTAGACACAACATACTATAGGCCTGAGCATAAGAATTATTTTCCATATATTTGAGCTATGAAAGAGCCACAGAATGTCTGATGGAAAACAGCAGAAATGTTAACATGCAACCCCAAAGCAGCAGAAAAAAACTAAAGAAACCAAGAGGCCAAGCTTTTCAAACCCAGGCTGTATGGCAAGGCAGAAGCAAGGATGGAGAGACTTAGTAAGTAAGTAAGGACTGTAAGTAAGACAGTCTCCATAGCAGTTAAGAAAGGAATAAATACAAGCTTGGTCACACCTGCAGCTGGTCCCTTTTTCAGATTCACTGACCAGCAGGAGATCTATGCAAGTCAAACGAGCTAATGAACACAACCTCTTTTAGTCTTTCCATTACTTAAAAAACAATAATAATTAAAGCAAAAACTCTACCTAGTGCCACCTTGATGTTTTTATTTATATGCTCATATTTTGGGAGAATAGCCTTATATTTAGTCAAGAGAAAGTTTAAAGGTTCCCACACACCCTTATCTTTAACTTTCCCGACCCAAGCGACACGCTTAACCATATCTCTATTTAGTCATTTAAATGGCAGGGCAACCCTCCTTTAGAGGACAGTATTTATAGGACATTCCAAGCCACTGCCTTGATAATCTGCAGCCACTTCAGGGTCATTTGTTCACTGAAGTCATACGCACAGCAGATATTTTGAAAGCGAGCGTCCTTTTACATTGTTCACCATCTGTGTCTCTTGACTCTTGGAAACTCAAATTATCATCAGCTGCTTCCATCTGGCTCACCATTGAAAGATTTCCTGTTTCAGGGTCCACTACAGGAATATTTTTTACATTACCAGTTGCTTTCATTTCTCTTCATTTCTGATATGCAGCCTTTGCTGCAGATAATACTATACACACACGATGCTGAGGCAGAAACAACTCAATAAAAGAACTCAACTACATTCACTGAACCACTCCTTCCTGCCACCACTTTTTCCTGCAGACCAGCTGGCACAATTAGGAGGATGTTAAAGGCTGAAGCGTCAGCTGGGAGGCAGGCATGCCGCTGGAGACACACATAACAGCAGAGCTTTCCGTGATCCTGTATACCTGCTCCCTTCCAATGACTCCCTTTAGGGAGGGACCACAGGCCCCACCAGCTCCAGAGTTTGCCATCTTATTTCTTCCGGATTATTATTTTATTATTATTATTATTCCATGTACAGGAATTAGGAAAGCCCTCCTCTACTAATACAGCACAGCTGAAGGTCCTTGAGCATTAGTTTGGGTACAGTCCAGCATCATCAACTCCTTGTTTGGCATTGGTTACCTCCTCCTGGGACCCACAGGCTACTCAGCTACATTCCCTAAACATATGTTATTTTATTACATTCAACTTCAGACTAAGTGATGTCAGTACTTCCGTGCTTTGTTCAGAGAAGGAGAAGGCAGGCAGACAAACACAAACACCTAAGGCATGACTTCCAAAAGGTATTTAGATGGTTGAAGAGGCTCTTGGGCACTTCATGGTTCATGCACTCTCACAAATCCCAATTGCCCACCTGTACTGTCAGATCTACGTTTTCAAAGCTGCTCAGAAGCTGTGCCTCCAGGAAGCTTTACCAGCAATCAGTGAAGATTCACTATGTCAAGCTGCAAGGTTCCTTAACAAGGAAGATCACTCTCCATGATGCCACCAACAATGCCCTCCAAACGTGGGACTCCTGCTTCACTGCAGTACGCTGTACTGTACCCCTGCACCTAGCTCAACTTCAGAGCTGCTCGAGCAGGTTTTCAAGCTCAACATTGATTAACTTGTGCCATAGAAACATTAAAGTGACACAGCTGCTACAACAGCAGAGATGTACAGAACAGAGTGCCTTAAGAAACCAAGTGCCTACAAGAATATATACTGATTACGTACACTTTCACTTCCATTCGTGTTCATAAATTACACAGCAAATCCTGTATCACTTACTTGCTGGCATTTTCTCCCAGGTAACAGAAAGACATTTTGCTACTCCAACACCTTTTGGTAAAATCAACCACCACAAACCTCTGAAAACACGTTATAAAAAGGTTTGAGTTAAAATAATATAAACAGCACTCTATATAAAGCAGCAGTGCTAAGAAATATATTTTAAAAAAATATCAAATTCAAGTATCATGGCCAATAGTTACTTCAGTTATTCATCCATCTGTTTGTTTTGTTACATATATGGATACATGATTACACATAATAGTTCTCAACGTAATTATTTCAGTTTAGTTACAAAGCTATAAGGAGCGGAAAAATATTTCCAGAGATATTTCACATTTTGCTGATGAAACTGAAATTTAGCAACTGCTGCTTCTTGTGTTACAAGTCTTCATATCAGAAAACAGATTTAATGCACAAATTACATAAACATGGGTAGATAAATACATAAATATTTTCACAACTAAAGCCTGAAAACTTAGATAAAGTTTCAGAATTACAAGAATTATCTCTTTTTGAACATTCTTTTGGTTTAGATAGGGCAATTTTTTCAATTCTTCACCACTCATCCCCACCTCCCCCAAGCTAAAGGAAGAAAGTATTCCAATAACTCATTAAAGAGTTCATTAAAGCATTATTCAGAAAGTTACTGTTGTCAGAATAGCCTTGAGACCTACCACAGGCCAGAAAACAGAATTAAAAATGCTTAAGTTTACAAAAAAGAAAAAAAAAAAAAGCTACCTTGCCAGTGGTCCATCTCCCTGTCAAAGACAACCTATAAAGAGCAGCCCGTGTGTTTCACAGAGATGGTGATTAGCCACCACTGAATGTTCTGTGAAAGTTTCAGCCTTGCAGCAAGTAGGAGAGGTGAGGCAAGACTGACATCTTTAATAAAGCAAATACTTTAAAACTGGATTAGCACTAGTTCCTCATTTGAGCTTCAATTCATTAATATGAGTCAGCTTTCAGACATTTATCTAAAGTTGGACACATCTACAGGTATTTAACAAGATGTATTGGATTTCAGTCCTGAAGGACTACTAAAGGATTAGACAAAGCGTATCCTGCATGTGCTCTACAGCCAACAGTGGACAAACTCCAAAAACACAAATATTTCAAAGAAAAATTGTTGCAACACTGATGCCTGTAGTTGCAAGCTGACAGAAAGGCTTCCTGGAGATGTTGTTTTGACTTTAAGTCACATCCAGTTTACTTTCCCCTTCCCTGAAAGTTTTGCCTATGCAGAAAGGAAAATGCATTTATAATAGAAAGAAAGCTGTGCCAGTTATGGCAAACAGTTTAAAATTATCAGTGCACCTAAATCAGGCATTTATGGCAATGAGAGACAAAACCTATAAAACCCACCAAGGTACTACTTGAAATTCAGAAATAGTTTTCCCCCTGAATTAATACCAAACCAAAAAAATCTTAAGTTGGGACGTTGTCCTACTGTCAGTTCCATACTTGTATATTATGTAAAGCGTAAATCCTCATCTTGTGAAAATTCCTCCTCCCCTTTTATTTTCTATTTTCTAGGAACAAGACTGTTAATTAATTAGCTATTGAAAAAAATGTCTAAGCTGACAGGGAACTTACTCTGCAGGGTTAAATAAGTGTTCTATATTACACCCATAGGTAGCCAACTGCCTATGGCGAGTCAGTATGTGCCCTATAAGAAAACAAACAACAACAAAAAAAAATCTAAAAAAAAGTTTTTCTGGTAAATCCCTATAGGAATCATTTCTCAGACCAATCCTGGTTTATAATGTTGTCACTGACCTGGATGAAAACAAACAGGGGTGCCAGCTTATTTCCACCTCCCTGCTATCTTTATCCCTCTCCAATCTGTTGCTGGCAAGAAGTGGTTATTGACAAAGAGCAACAGTGGCTGCTGAGTAAACTGACTAATCAAGCACATGCCTACAGTCAAATTAAAGTCACTCACTCAGGAAGAAGCTTCAGCTGCCAGTCCCTTACCTCTGCTTTATGTAACACCAGGGACAAGGAAGCACAGAATGCATCCCCTCAGCAAGCAGGGAATTAAAAGGTATTGTAAAGTATCACAAAATAAAACTCCAATCTGAGTGTACGATAAGGTATTCTGTCCCTAGAAGACTGAATCTGCATATGCTTTCTCAAAATGGTAATGCACTGATTAATACATCAGCAGATATCGCATGGGTGTTCGTAGTCCCTCGATTTGGGATGTGTCAGAGCACAGTCCTGCCGACAGTAACAGCCCAAAGGTAACTGTCCTGGCAGAGAGCTCCAAACCTCACTCACAACATAGCATCACTAAAATTACTAAGATGCACTCCTAAGACACATCGCTAAATTGCACCTTTTTCCATTTCCTAAAAACATTTTCTTCCCTACTTTAAGGCACGAATATGCAAGCACAAGATCACCAGCTCTCTTAGTAAAGAAGTCTCCACATGCCACCACCACTCACCACAGCTGTGGACTGTAAATCCAGAATTCCACAAAAGCCTTAAATCTGTCCCAAACCACCACAGTCCTTCCTTAAGCAGCAGAAGGAAAGCAGCAGTGCTTGGCCATAGGAGTTCCCATGCTTCCAACAGCACTGCTTTCATCCCCCTGTTCACAGAGCTTTGTCTCCTTTGTATCACCACTTAGTCCACCAACTCGTTACAGCCCTCCCCTAGTAATATTTTTTTTTCCTGCATACCTGGTTTGAAGATACTTCTATATACACCTTCCAAAAAGCTATCCCAATCTCAGAAAGGCACTAAAATACCCTAACCTTGAAGTGTGCCCAAAGTCCACTGGGTTTCAAAGCATCTAAAATCAGGCTAGTTATAATTTGCCCTGTCATGACATGCAACAAAAACTCACCAGTAACACACAAAAATACAGGACTCCCAACTGGTGTGGCCCAGAGTAAAAATTGGTCTAGTCTGTGGGTTGGGTATTTTGTTTGCTTGTTGTTTTGTTAAATTAACGCACACGTAAATACACACCTTCCACAGCATGGAGTATGTCCGAGCAGCTTGCATGGTACTGACTAAAGACTGTGAAACACAGATTCCATCTCAAGTACTTGCAGCACCATCTACTTAGGAGAAAGCTTGAGCACACCTAGATATACCAATTGTACATATACAGTCATAGAAGTACAGACTATTTTTAAAATGCTAGTGTCCTTGACATTGATGTTATCTTTGACCTAAAACATGTCACTAGGAAGCACCTACCCAGGCATCGCATGCTGTCTTGGAGTAGTAACACTCCATGCAGCTCCCCGTAAAGATGTCCAGCCCTTTCTTCATCAAGGCTTTGAATTTATGAAGCTGTCCAAAGCCAGGAGCACCTTGCCTGCAAGGCAGAGCCCACACCAGCTTACTGATTACAATAAGGGCACGACTATTTTCCAGTAACTCATTAGGAGTAGCAGAGAAAAGTAGAGTCAGCATCCAGAAAATTAACAGGATTTCACAGACGGCATAAGCCCTGTAGCTAGGAAGTTCTCCTTCTACATGTGACCGTGTGCAGACACATGTGGCATTATTATTCTGTTTCACTGTTTATTTTTAAAAAATAATTAAACTATCACAGTAGTGGTGTCATTACTCCATATCTGCACATACTTTTGAACACAAAGGAATGTTTAAAATGGTATTTGTAGTAACCATAGTAGCATCAGTTCTACGTCTTAGTGCAGTTTTGAGCCCAACGGAAAGGGTCAAATAATAGTAGAAGTCAAGATGATCTGGAAGCTACAAGAGCCACTTTGTGCTATCTCAGAAGCACTATTCAGGCTCACAGACTTCATAAAGCATGTTGTTACATCTCCTCTCCACTGGCATAAGGAAGAACACCAAAATTACAATTCTCACATCGCACTAAAAACAAGAAATATGAGAGTGAGCAGCCACTTGCAACACCATGGGTACGCAGCAGACATAAGCAGCTTCTGGGGTTTGCTGAAAGCCTCTGATGACCCAAATGAGGAAGCCATACACCCATATGGCCATCTCAACATGACCACATGGCTCCCCAACAGCTTGGGGCAAGAGATGAAATACAGAGCTAGGTGCTGAGAGGAAGGAGAAAGATACACAGCATCAGGAGTGGAGAAAAGCTACTTCAATTAAGCTGATCATTTTACTGTTTCAGATGGTTCCCCGTATGCTAATCTAATAACTGTATTATCCCATTATATCCACACCCATTCTTCATCCAGCCTCCCCGCACGCCAAGCCCCGAATTCTCTCAGGAAGCGGAGCTGAGTCACACTCCCAACTGCCTGCTGAGATAATGCCTAGGCGCTATGCAGCAGCCCTCCTCATTTTAAGGCAGTGAGTTTAGTTTACATGAATGCTGGACATCCAGCACCATCTGCAAACCCGGTGGGTTTTGCAAAGTGGAGATGGCTGAGCAGAAGTGTTTCTTAACACATCTGTATCTCTACCACACTTTCAGTATAGGTATGTTGCAATAACTTAGTCCAACTGCATCACGGCCAGCAAATCTTTGGGACTTGAGACATTAAAGCTTAGCTGTGCACAGGAACATACTAGTCAAGAGGAAGAAAACCAGTGTATACATATGTATTACATATACACACGCATGTGTTGTATATACACGCATGTGTATACATACACACATTTCTTGAGCTCCCACTACAGTGACATAAATAACGTAACCCAACCCATAGCAATAGATACCTTCCTGTTATTTTTGCTTTAGTGAAACCTACAAACCAAGTATATTACATGTATGTTTCACCAAAATAGCAGTACAACAATTCTATTTGGGAGCAGGCAGATGTTTCTGTTTCACTGTCAGACAATACTGATCCAATGACAGTCTCCAGGACTGGTCATGACAAATAGTTAGGAAGAAAACTATTCCTATGTTAGCATGCTCAGATTAACAGGGCCTTCTCCATTTTTGTTTGGAACTGTGTAACTGCTGCATCAATTCTCCACAACCTGAAAGTTTCACAAGCAGTAAAAAATAAAACATCACTAGACTCACAGTGTACAGAAGCGCCTTTTTTAACAACACAAAGATGCATAAAACACATGTAATCAAACTGAATATTCATATTCACCTTCCTCAGGACACCAAAAAGTAGCTATCCTTCCCAAAACCACATCTAACAGTGTAGCAGGGGCCAGCAAACTGCAATGTTCAATTAGCTCTAAATCAGATTTTATCTCCTTGCACCATTATGCCTACTTTCAACTCTCACACACCTGCAGTTCAGCAGAGAAATACCCTAATTTTGTTGAGGATCTTCCCTCTCAGCCAACTTGCAGGAAAAAGAAAATAAACTATTGTAGAAAACCAAACTTATTACAAAACCATAACAAACCTCCCGAGCTGTGGACACAAAGTATCAATTCACCACCAGTTGAGCACATAATATTGTGCTTTTTGAAACAATGAAACCAGTTTTGTTTTTTAATTACATTTCAGTCACATTTTTTTACCACACAGACAATTTCCCACACTGGACACCCAAACATACTTCAAGTATATTTGGATAATGCTCAGTTTGTTCCAGGTGTCTTATTCTCTCACCCTTTCAAAATCACTCTCAAGACATCGATTCCTGGAAAGCTGGGTCCAGGCAACCGCTTTTGCCACAGCAGCAGATGAAAGTTCCTGCAAAAGAGGAACTTGCTTTCGAGTGTTACTGGTTTGTAACACTAGCGCACATTATGTGACAATGTAGCCATTCCAGTCTTTCCCAAACACCTTACCTACCCCACACAAAAAAAAAAGAAAGAAAAAAACAACACAAAAAAAAACCCCCAAACCAAACCAAAAAATAAAAAAAACCTCACAACTCACCACACAGGTATTTGGAAAACTTAGCAAGCAACTGCCCTCTGTAGCGCTTCTGTATATCTGTCCTGCATCCTCAGCACTGAAATTACTCACAGGTCTCACACAGTGTAACTGGACTTTGTAATTTGAAAGTCATGCTCTCGTCTTCTAGGGATGTACACACAGAACTTAATTCCTAAAATTCACTTGGGCTCTTACTTAAGACCCAGAAACTCTCTTCTTGCTGCTCATGTTGTTTACACAAGGCTTAGCTGCGGGTATATATGAAAAGTAAGTTGCTCTTTGCAATCAGTACGGTCCGGGAAGTGTGGTGGACATTGAATTCCGTATTTCCAAATTGAATAGTCAGATTTATTACTTCCTTCCCCATGACAAACGCTTTCACTCACGCCAATAAACTTTTCTACTCCGTAACCCCTAAAAGAAAGCCTGTGAGCAAAATGAGCCAACTTCAAAGTCAAGATGGGCGCTCTTGGCACACCAGTGCCCAAACCCACCAGGGATGGGTCCCGTTTAACTACGGCGGAGACGCTGTAACCACCGGCAAGAGCACAAACCCCCTCTGTGCGAGCGGGGCGGGAAAAGCAGAGTACGAAATGGATCCCTGGGCAGCAGCGGCAAGGGGGAACCCCTCATCTGTATGAAAGTCACACTCCCTGCGAAACGCAGAGCCTTCTCCCTTGGTGGCCTCCTAAGGAAGGCCAGGAGATGCGGGAGCACCGGGCATCACCATGGCGGAGGGCAGAGCTTCTTCCCACCAGGGAGCCAGCGCTGGAAGCGTATCCTGTTTAGCTGCCACCGGGGAGGGGAAAACCAGAAACCGATGTAAAAATAACTCCCAGCCCTCTTCTACATAGACAAAGCAGTATTCGGGAAGGGAAAACAGAGAGAGAGAGAGGAGAAAAAGGCAACTTTTTCAGCAAGGGTGACTCCGGCACGGGTCGCCCAGCGTTTCCAGACAACTTCCGAACTTCCCCACAGCAAAGCCCCGCAGGGAGCGGAGCGGGGCCAGCCCGGCCGGCCCGGGGCACCGGCGGCCCCGCGGGCGGCCCGGGAGCTCTCCTCAGGCGGCGCGGGAGCGGCGGGCACCGCTGCCCGGGGGAGCGCGGCCACGGCCCGCCTCAGCCAGCGGCCGCGACGAGCGGGGCGCGGGGAGCCGGGGAGGGGGCGAGGCCCGCGGCTGGGGGTTCCCCGCGGGCGGCGCGGGCACCCGCAACGCAACAGGCGGGAGCGGGGCCGGGAGGGACCTCACCTACGCCGTATTTTTCCTCCCTTTTGGTGGGAACCCAGCGGGTCATGGTGCTGGGGGCCGCGGGGGGCGGCCGGACCGGGCGGGGATGCGGAGCCCCGCTCCTACGCCGCCATTTTCCAACCGCGGGACGGGAAAAGTTTCTACCGACGGCGGAGTCATGTGGTGCGGGCGGAGCCAGCGGCCTGGCGCCCCGGCCGGCCGGCCCGCCGCGGGGGAGGCGGGGGAGCGCGGGCGGGCAGCCCCGCTGGGCGGCGGGGGGCCGGCGGCGGGAACTAGGGCAGCCCCCCGGCCCCGGGGCGCTGAGGGAACGAAGGGGTGCCGGGGGAGCGCGGGCGGCCCCCCGGCCCCGGGGCGCTGAGGGGGCGCGGGCGGCGGGCGCCCCGCGCGGGAGAAGCCGCAGCTCCAGCCGCCCCCCCGGCCCTGCTGCTCCTGAGGGGAAAACCCGGCCGGACTCCGCACAAAGGAGAGCAGGGTGGGTGGTGCCTGGCTGGCGGCCTCCCTAATTGTGCCATGTTATTCCAGGTACACCTGGCCTCGGTTTGCCGAAAAGTTCCCTTCCCTTGGCAAAACCGGCCCTGTGGAACCGGCGTGACTCTCCCCCAGCGCCACACCACCGGGCACCGCCGGCAGGAGGGTCCCGGTGCCCTCAGGACACTGGCTCCTGAGAAACCACCCGATTCTTGGTGGGTTTTTAGCTCCTGCCCTGACCCCTTCGGCCACCTGCCCCTGAGGGTTCCTGGCTGCTCCCATCCCACAGAAACGGGCTAAAACAAGGTTTCTGCCAACCTTTAAAAGTAGCAGGGTCTCTGCGTTTGGGTATCGCCACATTGCTGAGTGCGCCGTTCAAATAAATCCTTGGCCATAAACATTAGAAACCACATAATTTCTAAACCTAAATCAAAAATCTAGGCGAAGCTTAACACCTTCGGGCTAATTAGAGTGTGGCATACGTGATTACAGAAGAATTTCAAGGGAAATGAGCTTCTTGGTCCAGACCCCTGTATGCTTGGAGAGACTCAGGGCCATGATGTAAAAAATAATTTAAAAATTGGTCTTTAGCAAAAAGAAAGTAAACCGTATAAAAGCCAGCAGAAAGAAAGATAAGTCTTAAAGAGACATAAAGAGCGGTGAAATGTCAGACTGGCTGTTTGTTAGGATTAGTCCTCCCCAAAATGAGAAGCCCCGTACTGCAAAGATAAGCATGAAAACAGGTCCTCTTTCAAGATCAGGGTTGAATCTCTCTTCTCTCCTCATATTTTGTTGTATCATTAGGAACGCAAGGGGCCACTTTCTGCAACAGCATTCGTGATTGTCAGGTTTTTGAGATCAAGTACTCATCTCAGACACCTGAAGGAGTCTTACTTCTCTGTTCGTATACCTTTCCTTTTCCCATCCTTGGGATTTGTTGCCCAGGTCACCAGTTACACATTTAAGCCAATCTAAAATTTCATTGCTCCCCTCCGGCAGAATTCAATCGCCATTGTGATAGAGCAAACTACTGCACCTTTATGCATTATGCCCGGGAGTGAGAAGATCAAAAGGTTTTCAAAGTCAGTTTCATGGCTCATCATCTTTATCCTGCATTAATGGGTAAATGATTAGAGTTCTTACCAAAGACAAGTTACAAGTGAGTTCTTTGATTTAACAGGTTTATTTTTATAAGATAAATCAAAGTGAATTAACTGAAATAATAGACGTACTTGCCCTGTTCCTATAGTCATCTTTGGTTTTCCGCAAAAGGGAAAGAAGTAAGAGGGAAAAGCAGTGAAGCGGTAGTATCTATTTCTAACTATGAGTATTTTGCAGTTTTACACAACTGATGTTGCGATTTTTGTGGTACCACTAATTATGTGCAGCAAAACTGCTGAAGCTGCTCGGGCATTAGAGGGTTTTGAGATTTTTAAGACTATTACTGTAATAATCTGTAGGTCAGGGAACTGGATTGACTTTTCATTTAGATTACTGACAACCAGGAATCACTTCCATGAACTCCGTGGCAGCTTTGCAGATCCGGGGTACGAACAAGGGATACAAAACAGCACTCTGATGTTAATGTAAACCTGCAGGTAGCTGTAGTTAGATAACAAAGTGAGCTATTCCTATATTCTATCCTTTCTGGGCCTCGAGGTTCAAATCTGAAACTCAGACTGTGGTATTTGTTTCTGTTTTGAAGGAGGCTAAAGGAGCATGTTTCCTTTCATGAGAAAAGTACTGCTGACAACCTTGCTTCAGGTGTTAACTTAAGGTTTAAATTAAATTCCTATACAGATTGGCACTCCTTAGGCTCAGTTTACATGTATATCTGCACTAAATGGAAATTACATATACCTAGGATTAAGTACACTCCTAAGGCAGGAAGTACCGGAGTCAATAAAATGAAAGTTGAAAAATTACTTACAGCTTCTACATATTAAATCTGTGATTCTGTATTACAATAGCAAAATTCATTTTGACGTCAGTGGAAAAAGAGGTTTGTGCTGTTGTCTGATCATGATCTGTAACAGAAACAACACGAGTAATCCCATGACCAACATAAAGCCTCACTGATACCTTCAAGGGTCTATATTAAGTTTATTACTTTCCACATTTTCATTTTAATGAAAACATGTTATAAGTAGAGCTAATGCCATTAAAATTTTGATAGCCAGTAAAAAATACTCCTCCTAATTCACAATGCGTAAATATCCCAATGCTGGTGTTTTACAGCTAGGAAAAAAAAGTGGTAATGGGATACAACTGTAAGATGGAGAAAATAAAAGATTTTTATTTCTCTCCAGCACACATCCTGAAAAATATTTTTCATTACATTGTAAAATGTTCAAGCCGACATATTTTACATACTTAGGCATAATATGTTTCTTCACACTGTGCATATATGTTTTTCGTTTATGAAGAGGAAACTGAAAAATCCTTCTTTCCATAAAATCTGAAAGTTTTATCACATCATTATGTCAACTCTTTGGATTCTCACCTTATTTTTTTGATGCATCATATTGAATTGGAGGCACTTCTCTTGGAGCAAAGAAACATTCCTTTTCATAACATTAACTCCAAGAAATTCAAATGCAGTATTTGGCCATGAATGATATTTGAAATTCTTGTCACAGAGATTAGGAGTATCTTTTGAAAAGGATGAATGGAAACAGAACTGTTACCCTGCACGAAATATATTTGCAATAAATAAGAGATACTCTGTACATGTACTGATTCAATCAAGTTGTATTTCATACTTATTGCATATGACTACACGAGAGGAATGTTTGTTCCGTCTCAGTAAAGTATCACAGTTTTTGTAATAATTTTTTTTTCATTGACTTTCATTACATTTTCAATTTCATTGAATTTACCTTGTAAGTAAATTCAACATTTTGACTCAAAGCATGTAAGTAATTATTCTACACTCACAATGCTAATTCCTCTTGGAGGTAGTGTGGAGGACTTACAAAATCATTTAATAAGTAAATTTTTTTCTTTCCTATTTCTATTAAGGGTATTCTTTGGAAGTGGTATTGCTTCCATTCCAGATACCCATCGTCCGGTTTTGCTGTACAATTTTCATTTGGGGTGAATGACCTCTATGCTCTAGATCGTTTCTATGATGAATGGCTACCTATGTTACGTGTTTGGGAATACACAAAGTAAGAGATTTTTATACCTGATGGAAAGAGACATTTTTAAAATACCTTTTTTTTAATTATGTATTACTCTTATTCCATGTGGAAATAAAATTAAGTTTACGAGTTTGCCTTACAAAAATTATTTCAGCCTTGGTCTTACATATACCTGATACATGTATAATTATCTTAGGGATCTCTTGTAGATGAATATGGACTTTTTTCAGGGAGAATTAAGAAGCCAAAACTGAATTTCCTTGGACATTCCTATCGTTTTCAGTCAGACAAGGTGTGGCATTTATAAACCTGGACTGAAATTTGGCAATCAATAGAGGGAAGTTTTGAGCCCCTTCAGGTTTTGTCCATGTGTTTTTGAAGTATACTCACTAATCTTTAATCTTCCCTTTTACAGAATCATTTCGATTATATATGGGTGTGTCTTAAGCTTTTCTTCTAGTGGGATAAGGTTTGTGATGACCAGCATGCTGGCTGCAGGACCTCAGTTGCCGGCAGAAGTATTCAAAAGCAACATTTTATTTCATGTAGCTCCGGCAACATATATTGCATTCATTGCACTGGTTTAGTATCTTTCAGATGGGTTAAAGAAAGCACCTCTCCTTCCATTCTGCTGACTCTTAATCAGCATTTACTTCCTTCTTGCATTTGAATTTGTATATTTTAAAATTGTGGGACTATTAGGAATATAAAGCAAATTAATTATTTTTAAGTTTGGAAAGAAAGATATTTAGTTCAGAAAGGAGATGAAGATTTATTGAGTAATATTTTTCTATTAAACTGTTTATGTTTTAGCCTAAAAAAATGGGGCTTGGTTGTATTGTAATGGAAGTGATTGTTTCATAGGTTATTTTCCTTCAGAAATACTTCATGCTGTTCTTACTGTGTTGCACTGAAAGTGATGTTTAAATGCAAATGTGTGAACATCTCCTAGTTACTCTTTATACATAAGGGTTTCCAGAGTGATGTGCTTTAGGAAAGATATGATTATCATTGATAAAGCTGAGTTTGTACCCTGGTATTTCATCTAGTACGCTAGAATAAAATACTTTACATTTTACAGTGCTATGATAAATGTAAGTGGCTTCATTTCAACAAAAGGGGAAAATCTGTTTTCTGGTCACGCCAGCGTGTAAGATTTTACATTCTTCAGCAAAAAAAGTGCAATGAGATTTTACGGGGGGTCAGTCTCTGTTCCTGTGTGCTTTGCACAAATACAATCTACATGAATAGTACATCTTGTTCTGTCAGAAGCATTGTAGGCATCGCCTTAAGTAATGTGTTTATTTGATTGACAGTGGCTATCTTGGACATTGGCAGATAACTAGTTAACTTTGGACAGAAAGGCTGCCTCACTAATGGGAACTTTCTCTGCAGGATCAGGAGCAGCAGGGAGCAGCTAAGCAGTGTATTTGCCCTACTGTCACCCTTCTCAGGGAGGGTGTTTATTCCTGCAGGACTGAGACAGCTGAAGTACTTAGGAAACAATGTTAGCAATTTCAGCTTTTGCCCAACTGCACCACAGCCCAAAATTTCACCCAATCTAGGCATACTGTTTGTTTCCAACTGAAACACTCAGCAACCTGAGCAAGATAGTCTCACTCACATTGAGTGTTGTGCTGTAAACTCCAAAGCACACAAAAATTAAGATTTTTCATCAGTTCCTTACACAAGCTGGACTTTAACCCTTCATAGCAACACACTCATACCCTGTGCAAGTGCTCAGGAGCTTCGTTACAAATTTTACAGTCAAGCCCCAAGCAGTTAAGGGAAAGGCTAGTACAAATGACTCCAAAATACAAGCTAGCGTATAGTTTACTTTTGGTTAGTGGCAACCTGTTCCTCTTTGCAATAGCTTTGAATAACGAACAGTATAAAGTTTTATGGGGGGGGGGGTGGGGGGGTGTAGTCTGTTTAGTATTTGCTGGTATGTTTCTCATATATTTGATATTTTTCCTCAAAATGAGATTATGAACTCAGTGTATATACTCTTTGGCAAAATCAAAGATAAGTGGCAAAACAAATGCTGTATGTAACAAGTTAAGGAAGAATCATTCCCAGAGGCCTGTTAGTTTAACTTTATAAACTCCCACAGATCTATGAGTTTAAATCCGACACATTATGTTCAAGCTTTGTAACAAAAATCAAGAACATTTTCCAAGAAGAGTGAGAAAGATTTTATCTGGGACTATATTCTGGTAAAGTTGTTATTAGAAGCTGGATAATGATCAGATACAAGGGTACAAGCTTGAGATGAAAACATACATTATTCCTGTTAATAACATTTAGCATTTTTGTAGCACTTAACACTTGGAAAGCACTGAGCAAATATTAACTCTCTTTTGTGAGACAGAAAGCTGTCCTTACCTCCATTGACAAGTGAGAGGCAGCTGAGCTAAGGACAGGTTTTTAAAATGTGACAAGCATTCAACATCTGAGAAACTCAGAATATCAGACCACTACAATCACTTCTTGATTATGTGATTTTCCTAAGGCCAAAAGTGACACATTAGCCATGGCAGGGTTTTATTTTATGATTTCCTTGGTCTGCAGACAATGTTCCCTCTCATCTTTTGATGAATGATATAAGATGACAATGAGAAATGACAATGAAAGAACATGATGTACTAGCACCTGTTATAAGGTTTGAGAAACTAGTTACCGAAATGTGAAGTATTTGAAGCAATGATGAAAATTATACTGCAGGAAGAAAGAACTGGGCAGTATTCACAGAAATGGCCTGCACGTATAAAAAAAAAGACCGTTAATTTTTAAAGAAAAAATAAAAACATCCTATCATTTTTTTAATCTAAATTGTATAGCCCTTACAAGAACAAGTTAGAAAGGCATGGGAGGATGCTCCGGAGACTGCATGTACTGTAAGAAGCTGACATTGCTTTTGACAACGGCTTGATCTAAAGCAGTCAGCAAACCCTGC
Source organism: Falco cherrug (assembly GCF_023634085.1). Lineage (NCBI taxonomy): Eukaryota > Metazoa > Chordata > Aves > Falconiformes > Falconidae > Falco > Falco cherrug. The sequence continues at coordinate 54,251,883 of NC_073705.1, read as the reverse complement.
AACAGCAGCTACTGCCAAGCACGCAGGGAATTGTGCAGCACTGATAGTCATGGTCCAGGGGCAAATGGTACCCATTATCTCTCTCTCTGCCTATCTGCCGGCATGCCTCCAAAATCAGGTTTCTAAATGTATTTCTCCCCAAACAGACTGGCAGGCTTTCCTACCATACTGTAAAAGTGGCAGGACTGGTTTAAAAGGCAGAGCCTTTTAAAAAGTCTCTCTCAGATGCACCACAGAATAATAACAGCTTTTGCTGCTTCCCCTGGCTTTGGATAGAGTCTGCAGTTCAGCCACTCAGAGGAGGTGATGGGGTGGTAACTCCGCACTTCCCAGCCGTGTTGGCATGACAGGTCCCATTCCATTTGGAAAAAAATAAATGTTTCCATTCAACCTTGTACCTCACAATTGATTAAAGGAGCTCAAAACCTCTTTTCCAGAATTAGGTATTGTTTATCCACCTGGGAACATACAGCAAGCCAAGGACTCAGCCACTTGGCTTTGATCTTCTATAAACACTAGCCTTTCTTTCCAAGTTCTTGTTGTGTTGGTTTTTTTTCTATTTTGACATAGTCAGAAAGTCTGAAAATGAAGCTTTTTTTAAGCTCCTCTATCCAAATAAACCCTGCACAGTTACTAGCTCACAGTATTTTAACTTTGTTTTTTTCTTGTCTATATTGGCACAGACATTTTTAGTAGAATTAACAGTAAGTGTTAGCTGATAAATGTGAAATAGTTTGCAACCAGGTTGACCAGGAAAATTTTGAAATTTACTTAAGCATAAATATTCCATTCTGAAACTAGCTGCATTTTTCTCCCAATCATGTAAGATCCAGAATCCTGAAAAAGTGAATAGAGATACTGCCTTCAGGTTTCATTTTCCACATTGAGCATGGAGCTATTGCAATTGTGCTGCAGCTGGCTACCAAACATTAAACGGTGCATTGCTACAACCTAAAAGTAAAAGGAAGAGCTGATCTAATTCTCAGTACCTTCCTTTTGTCTGACTTGGAAAAACATCTCAAAATTCTCTCCTGTCATGCTGGAAAAATGTCACTTTTTTTTGTTTGTTTTCGTGAGGATACTGCACTGAGATGAGTCAAATACAATAAAGCTGGTTTCTGTATTCCTGAGCTTGCTCTGGCTATGCTGAAACTTCAACTTGCAAACTATTTATGTGGGGTTGTTTGGAAATGGAAAGTTGTGAGTTCTCTTCCTTACTCTGTAATCATAAGTTGTTTGTGTCACTCCTAGGAACTACTCAGAAAAATGCATTGGCAGTGGGTGAAATGGAAATACAGAAGTCCTTGTTTGAAATTGAGGAAACCTTTCTCTTCATCAGAAGCCTCCACCTGAAAAATGATGATATGCTTATTTGATAGAGAAAGAAATACTGAGGAAACAAACCATTTTCCAGGTCATTTTGAATGTTTGTCATCTATCTGTACATGACTATGTACAGTTATCTATAAAATACATAAATTTCTGTAAACTGCAATGAAAGTATTAATATTCTGGACAGGAATCCAATTTTATCTTTAAGCAGCATTTGCAGAGGATTGTTAAATCATATAATGGAAGCTTTGTCTAGACAGTTTTCTCGCTGGCCAACTTAATTTTTTTACTTCGATTGTTTTTAATGTATTTCCTGGAACAGTAAGTCCCAATAATTTGTTTACAACCTTTTCTGGAAACTATGTCAGTTTTATAATATTCTGAACTGATAATAATTTTTCTAAACCAGGCCATACATATTCCTGGAGTCTGAATGTTCTCGGAGAGAACTGTTAGCTGTAAGTTCTCTCGGATTGTTATAAAAAAAGTTATTAGTTTTTTTCTTTTCAAGTGAAACTTTATCAAGTGTATTACTTGGAAAGGAGCAAAGCTTTCTTTCAATGACTCTGAGATGTTTCCATTTGATGATTTTTATGATGAGTTACTACACATAAAATGACACAGTGTATTTCACGGTGGAAAATCCAAATTCTGACCATTATCAAATCCAGCACTGCTGTGACAGTCTCAGCATCCAGGCAGAGACCATCACATGGCTTAAAGTCTCAGCAGCGGTCATCGGAAGAATGGGGAAGAAATTTCTGTGCAGCATTTTTAAAGCTGCTGCCTTTGTAATGTTGACCCTGGCCTTAGTCCAAGCTCTCTAAAATCAATGGAAAGACTCGCATTGATTTTGGTGGGCTTTAACTCTAGACAGGCTTTTGAGTGAACAGGTTTCAGACTTTAGGTCTCTCAATCACAAGCATTAAACCAAGCCTGACTAAATGTTACTGGATTGCACAAGGCTGCAGGTGCTCTTCCTAAGGCCTATGATGTTATATTTTCATATATTTCTGAATGCACTTTAATAATGAAGTATTATTTTCCTCCACTTTCAGGGTGTGATCCTCTGAATCACCTCAAAGGCTCAGAAATAACGTTAAGACACTGTTAAAAAGCTGAAATAGATGTATGAAGCAGAATTATCACCAAAGGCCATGGGTTCATTTGCGACACCTTTTATTTGGTTTGTGTTGTTGGGTTTTGTAAGAGAATTTTCCTTACTTTCTTCCCACCACCATTATTTTGTTTTAAATTTGGTTCTCTTTAACTTCAGTCCGCCTGCTCTCTAAGAACCTCTGCCTCAGTCAGAAAGGAGGAAGTGAAACTTGTTAATTAGATGAATAAAGCAGAATTAGCCCTTCCAGGAAATTGAGCTTCCCTCTTCTGTAGAAGCGCCTGTGGTTGGGATTCGGTCCCTCCAAGCGGCGTGGAGCACCTGCCCCGCCTGCTGCAAAGGCTACAGGCGTGTGTTGGTGCTGGGGGGAGGTCTGCGTGAGTCTGCGGGGGTCAGCTGGGACACGAGGTGCTTGTTGCAGGTTGCCAGCCTAGTACAGCCTTTGGACAGAAAATGTTTTGCAAAACTCTAGTTAAGCACCTGCTGGTGATTCCACCTGGAAAGCAGCAGCCTGCTCTGGAAGGCTTCTTGGATTGCATTCATACACCGGGTACATCTGCCGTTACGTTTTCAAGGACATACCACAGATTACATCACCAGACACCTCTGCTTACATAAGGGAGCATGGTTTCCATAGCCACGTTGCCATCCCCTTCATCCCGCTGCCGGCGAACACCACCGCTACCTTAAAATGCAAAGGATTAACTTTCCAATTTAGAGAGGCCTGTGCTTCCGCGGGTATCAAAATTGTCACATTTTGATTGTTCTTTTAATGCTTTCAAAGCTGAACTTTTAATTCAACTTTAGAGTAAGAAATACTTTTTCTTGAACTCTTTGTATTTATATAGCTAGCTGTCTTTAGATTCGACAAGCAGATAGAGGAATTGTCTTGTAAAGTTGTAGTTCCCCTTTAATAAGCCACTCTGACAGGCAATTATTCATGCAGTCTGCTCTGTGCTAAATGTTTTTTCATGCTGTGCATCCCTGTCTCTTGATTGCAGGAGTGTGCTCCTGTGAATTATAAGTAAATATGAACTGGTAAGTATGAAATGATTTACTAGACCTTCCGTTGCTACATGATATTGATTCTGTTGTTGTGCATTATAAAGATGCAGGAGTTCTAATGAATAACATGGGGCTTTTCTTCATTCTTCAGATTTTTAAGGTTGTTCTACTTACTGTAACTTATTTTGACAGACGTTGGAAATACTATGCATAAAGAATTTCTTCAGTGGCAAATTGAAATCGGTTGTTGTTTAAATTTCAGGACAAAAATAATAAAAAAAATGTGCTAAAGTTTGGCCCTGGAAAAATGAATATGACATAAAGATGTAACAAGGTGAGCCCAATTCACCTTTATAATTATTCCATTTTCAGCAGATGCTTTCAGACAAGCAAAAGGCACCAGTAGTACTGAATGTTGTCTTCAGGTTTGGCAGCTTTCAAAGAGCAATTTAGATTACTGCTATCATCATTTTTATTTTTGTTAGAAAAGAATTTTGTATAGAGCTTCTCTACTTGTAACGAGTTGGGACCTGGTTGAAGCTAGTCATCTAGGATTCCTTGTGGCCAGTGGATAAAGAAGATAGCTGAAGAAAGCACTCATCCCATTTATCTCAGGTGTATCAGGAAGGGATAAATCGTCTCCTAATGGTGCTCATCCTTCTCCTTAACTAGACAGCCTATATAGACTATACAGTCTGTAGACCAGACAACTCTTGAGGTATGAACACTTAAACTATACTTACCAGTAATTTAAAATTCTATGGGATGAATGTATATATATAAAGATAAAAGATTTTCTGCTGGGGAGAGATTTGTGCAACCATCATGTCATATTTAACTTAATAAACCAGAAATTCACTCATGATATAAAAAAAAATTCTGATCTCACTCCATACAGATCTGTATAGGCCATACCAAATAAAAATCTAAAACTATATAAAAGCTGTGTAATAATGATGTGCCATTTTGCTCTTTGGCTTCACAAATGTGCTGTGTGATAGAAAGTATTTTTACTCTCGGGACAAACACTGTTGACCAGAATGTCGTGCTTCCTCAGAGAATACATTTGAAGTTAGGTAAGGTTCACGGTTGTATTTAACTTTAAAAATAGTATCGCTTACATGGGTATGTGAAGAACAAATTGTGCCAAGCAAAACCAACTACTTTTTAAATTAAATTCGTAATTAGTGGAAGAAGGAAAGAAAGTACATTAAAGCATCTAGAATTTGCTAAAGCGTTTGACATGGCATGTCTCAAAATTGTGTTTGACAAATGAATCAAAATGGATTGTGTAGAAATGCAATTATGAGTACAAGTAATTGGCTGAAGAATGTACTAAGGAGTAATAATAAACATGAGGGAAATCCTGGTCCCACACAGGACTTTATTAGGGTTTCACAACAGCCTGCAGAAGGAGGCTTCTGGTGCTATGTTGCAGAAACAGTTTTACTCACTGAGTTGTGTACCTGGCAGAAATGAGGACTGAAAAATTTACACAAATATTTTTTCCTTAATTCCTGCAATCATTGCTACCTTCTCTAGCTGAAGGTGTTGGTGGGAAGAAGAGATCTAGAATTTGGCTCTGATCACAGATCTACCTGTTTTGCACCCATTTAGCCTTACCAATTCAGCAGAATTATTTCTCTGATTTACAGTGATGCAGACAGTCTTCAATGCCCAGCGTCACCTCATGTGAGCTGTTCACCTGAGAAAATTTCACCTGAGAAAATGTTCACGAAGAAAATTTCCTTGCTATAAGAGCTGTAAGTCTAGACAAGGAATAAATGTAAGTCACCATATGTCAGCTTTGTAAAGAGCACACTTGAGTAAAATATGAGCTTGGATTACATATCACGGAAGCAACAGGCTGGGATGAAAATAATAATTGGCCTATTTCACCTTCTGTGTTTAGTTACAGCCCTGCAAAGAGAGTGCAAAGTATTGCAAGTTGGGGTTGTGGTTCCAGTTTTCCCTTTGTACTGTTTTGCTCTAGTGTAAATGATTATGCAGGTGCAGAGGTGGTGAATTCGGCTCTGCAAATACAGTACAGGTTTGATGAGTAAGACAGGATATTAAAAAAAAAAAAAAAAAAAAAAAAAAAAAGACCTCAGGTCAGCTGTCTGGAATATATAAATAGATGAAAATGAAGCAATAGTTATATCTTATTGCTCAGACCACAGCATCACAGTCATCTATAGAGCAGTACGGAAAGCTGTGAATATTTATCTAAGCGCTCCATCATTTGTAATGGATTTTAAAGTACTGCCTCCGATATGGGATGGAGTGTGGATGGTAGACCCTATATCCTGCTACAAGGGCTAAATGTGCCTCTGAAGGGGAATTTACTGGCATTTATGGCAGCAACTCTGATTTGAGAGGAAGGGCTAGGACTTTTCTCACTATTTCTGTCAGAACAGTTTGGCTAGGATATATCTACCTAAAATAATTCAAATGGTAAATATTTAGTCTACGTTTTCATCCAGTCTCTCTCAGCAATCAGTGAAGGAAGGATAATTCATATAATTGTAAAATATGTGCAAAATAGTTCACCTAGGTCTTACTACCCATCCTTTTCTGTTGCACAAGGTTATCCTAAACAACTGCACCCAACAGGGAGCCACTCTACCAGGTGATGGAGGTGCATGTGATTCTTAAAATTTGGCAGTTTTGTTACCCACCTCAGCTCTAGTTTACTTGCTGATAAGGTTAAAGACAGTGATACATGCTATTTTGGTTTTTTTGCCTACATTTTTTGTCCTACCTGCAAACTCCAGTTCTGTCATTCACCCCTTCTGTAGTGCAGGGACCTACATTAGACTTGATTCCACCTCTACTGTGGAAATTACATTCATCAACACATATGATCAAACTGGTCAAACTTTAGAAACCAGTGGCAACTTTTTCATGAAATAAAAAATATTTTTCTCCTGTAGGAAAATCTTTCCCCTGCTTTTGCCAGGAAAGGTTGGACCAGCTGACCCTGGAGGTCCCTTCCAACCTGGGATTCTATGAGTCTTTCCACCAGCATTAAACTGCTAGAAAGAAGCCTTTCAGATGAGAATGTTTAATATCTAAAAGGAGAGCATTTGGCCAGAATATTTCGGTCAATTCAATTAATATATTTCACTTTAGTAATCACAGATTGATGGAAAAGGATTAGGTTTGAGGAGCTGCTTAAAGATTTTTTGGCTTCACATGAGTGTAAACCAGCTCTGCCTGTTCACAGCTGCTGCCGCATGGGCTGGTAAACTGCAGAGATGAGGCCAGAGCTGACTAACATAGGTGAATATTGCCGTTCATATTACTTTTAAAAAAATTAACTGCCTCAGTACTCAATAATCAAATAGCCTAAAGACCTCTAATGACCTAGTATTCTTCATTTTTATTTCTAGATCAAGTAGGCACCAGCGCTAAGCAATGTATTGTTACAGTTGCAAGTAATGACCCTGAAAAGTGGACACTTTCCTAATTTGCTAAAAATAAGATTTTACATCTTTATGAAAGCAGTATCTTTTTCCTTTGGATGATCAAATGCCGTGCTGAAATGTTATGTTACATTAAAGCACAGACTGGAGAAGTCTCTATTTAAACAGAGCAGACAGACTTCCTAAAGTTCAGTCTTTAATCCTTTCTCATGTAGGGTGGTCTCATAGGGAGAATATAAAAAGCGCATAGTACAGTCATAGTCATAAAATAAAGTAAAAGAGCTTAACATTGGGACTATGAAAGCAGTTTTCAAGCAGTTCTTATTGAAATCAGTTTTTAATCTGGTAAAAATAGAACATACATTTACAAGTTTCTATTTAAATGGGCTGAAAATACTGTGAAATAAAAAGCTCCATAGTTTATGCAGGGTGTTACTGTTTGCTTTTGTGAGAATTTTGTCATTGACAGAGATAATACGGTAAGCATTTTGTGATTTTTTTCCTCCTACTTGGGAAAATAACAAAATAAAGAAATAATTCTTTATTATTCCTCTGCCTGTTCTTTCTGATATCTCTCTTCCAGTTATTTCTCTTCAGTCTTGGTGATAAACAGACTTTGCAGGGAGCAGCCATAAAGCTCTCATGGTTGGTTTGTTGCACAATTCAACATTTTATCGTAATAAACATTCATGAGAAATTATATATACCAATCAGTTTTACTAACAAGTATTGGTAAAATAAATCTTAAAATTCATATACATTTAGTACTTTCAGTGGATTCTGGATTTCAGAAGTGTAATGTTTGCCAGACTATAGTGCAGTTTTATCTCACTTTTCTTTAGCTTTTTTTTTTATACATATAATTCAGCTTTGGTAATTTTTAGACTTCCTTTCCCATACAATATAAAAGCATATCATCCGTCTGTCTGTCCATCCACCCATCCCTCCCTTCCTCCCTGCTTCCAATGGCACTAAAAATGGGATTTCTCTCTGTGTGCTGAATTCCAGGGGGTTTCTTTCCATGTACCCTGCTGTAAGCTCTGTGGGTGTTTCTCAGCAGTGCAACGTGGATGCAGGCTCAGATCCTCACCTGGGAAGAGCACATTCATTCCAGACAACTTGGCTGTAAGGTCTAGTTATTCAGAGAATTCAAACAAGACATGTTATATCGTTACGTTCTCTCTAATGAAGTTAATCTCCATTTTCCAATTAGGCTTTTCTTTTTTATCAGTTCACACACTTAATAATATCTACAATTACTAATATAAATTTTAGTTAATAGTGTCTATTAACAACAGACTTTATAAGAATTTATCTCACATTTAAATATCTGTGGTCATAATAACTGAAATAATTTAGGACTAAATGATTTTTCAGCCCTGAGCATTTGATAGATGGCCTTATTTCCTTCTTCTTATTTATACAGCATCGTAACTATGGATGGTACTTTATCAGGAGCTCACAGTTAAAATTACACCTAACACAAGTGTTTTATGAGGATCATAAACAACATATAAGAGAGTGCTGGAGTTTTTCATTCTTGTGCAGTATTCTTGACAACTCCTTTTTAATTTAATTAGCAAAGATGACCTCTGAAATGATATCCAGGAAGAAAGATCAATGATGGAATGCTGACCAAAAGCTATTTGGACAGAATTTGTGTACACCAATGTAAGCAATGAAAAGGTTTGCTATTGTGTGCCTGAATCATGTTTTTTCTGTTCTGAATATAGGTCCAAAAATAATTTTTCTTCTTACACTTTTGTTCAATCCTTTTTTTTTTTTCCCAATTTCAAGGGTATTTTCACATGTAAGTTTTAATAAAGCAAAAGGAAGATCTCTAATTTGACCCATAAACCAGCCTATAGCTCGTTAAAAGTATGGAGAACTTACGAAGTATATACCTAATGAGAAATAGCAATTAATAGGCATGCAAATGCCTTTTTCAGGTGTAATTTACCTGAATGTTTAATGGCTCTAAAGAGGCTAGAAGAGGTGAACATGTATGCTTGGGCTCCATGACACCAATGGAGCAGAGTTCTGTGTAATCCAGTGCAACAGAGACGTTAATCGATCAAGAGTACCATGAATGGTGGAGTGGGCTTTCTTGGAAAGAAATTAGTAAAACTAATCAAGAATAAACTGACCTATTTTTGCTAGGGTAACAGAAGTGGGAAAGAGTCTCTATCTGCTTATTAAAAGGCACAGAATAACAGAACTTTTGCTATAAATCACACTCTTTTAAGACCGAGCAGGTAGCAATGTTGGTCCTTCCATTACATAGGACCAATATTCTATGTTGGATCCTATTTCAAACGTATATAATAATCATAGAATCACAGACTGGTTTGGGCTGGAAGGGACCTTGAAGCCCACCCAGTCCCACCCCATGCCCTGGCAGGGCCCCCTCCCCCCAGCCCAGGCTGCTCCCAGCCCCATCCAGCCTGGCCTTGAGCACTGCCAGGGATGGGGCACCCACAGCTGCTCTGGGCAGCCTGGGCCAGCGCCTCGCCTCCCTCACGGGGAACAATTTCTGCCTCACAGCTCATCTGCATCTCCCCTCTCTCAGCTTCTTGCCATTCCCCCTTGGCCTATCACTACAGGCTCTTGTAGAAAGCCCCTCTCCAGCTTCCCTGTCAGCCCCTTTGGGTGCTGGGAGCTGCTCACTGGGTGTTGCTGTGTTGATTACCCAGGGACATGTCTGACAGCAGCACTGGTGTGGCACCAAGCGGATGGCCTGCACTGCTTCAGCCACAGAAGAGGTGATTCAGCAGCCCAGTGCTCCACTTGGCCACACATATTGCTGCTTGCTGATCAGTGGGCAAAAGGGTGGGATCAATCCATCCATCCAGTTGTCTGAAACAGTTACTACACTATATGCCCTTCCTGAAGGGCTCACGCTGAGTTTGGTTTCTTTAGTTTCGCCTGCGAGCAGCGCTTGCTCCCCCACACCACCCTGGCTGCATGCTGCTCACTGATGAGGTTCTCTGAGCAGGCACTTAGGATGCTAACAGCAGTATCAGAAGATTAATGTTCCTTTTCTTAATCTTAATGTTATCCTTTTCTCCTACCAAGTGACCTCAAGACAGAACCAGACATTACATGGTGAAGAGGCTTCGGTGCAGGTTGGGTATCTCTCATAAGTCCCTTTCCCGTTAGTGTATTTCTGTACCATCATATTTCCAGTCAATTTTTGGAAAAGCTACTTTCCTAATGAAAGCCTATCCAGTTGCCACCCATTTTACCCACTGAATGTGTCTGGAAATGAAGTACAAAAATGGCACCACATAGAACAACCTCCTGAACAGAAGGCAATTCTCTTTAGTCCCAGCTGATACTGGCTGGATGCTTCCACTACTGCCATGCCCATAACCATCGTTTTAATCCACAAAATGAAACATACAGCACAGTCATATGGATGCAAAGCTCTTACTTTGCTCTTACAAGTGCTGAGTACTTGCTGAATGCTCTGGGTTTTTTTCCTCCCCATTTCCTCTTTTCTTTATCTCTGCATTCTGTTTGCTTTTTTCCTCTATTTGTTATATTTCTTTTCTTCATATATAGGTTAATGTACCTATATTCTTTTACATTTTCCAGAGGCATTCTTTACTTCTCTATTTTTTGCTGTTTATTTTTTCCCTTTACTTTTCTTGTAAGTTCCATTTTTTACTCTTTCTATGAAGATTATATTAAGTGGCAAGAATAATGTCAAATAAATGAGATTATATTTAATGAACAGATCTTGTCTCATTTCCATGATTCACAGGAAAAAATATTCACACTGGTTGATTTTTCAATTAAATCATTTACTGTGTTATCTGTTCAGCATATCTTTGTGAATATGCATAACTAGAATGCATTAAAACTTTTCAGGGTCTTTGTTAACCTCAAAAAGCCACAAGATGCCTACTAGCAAAATATGGGGATTTTTTGCTTTTTCTGTGTAAAAATCAGAATACTTTGTTTTAGTCTTGATATCTTTTTCAAGGAAGTACAGGGGATTAGATGTTTGAGAAAGTATCTTGATTCTTTCCAAAGACAACAGACTTACTCTTTTGTTGTTTGACTTAGTTAATCTTAAAAGTACTATGCTTTTTGTTTTGGTTTTGTTTTAATATTTCTTATAATGTCTCTTTATCCCAGGAGGACTCTCACCACTCGCAAGTACATCCAAAAATGCCTAGAAAATTAGCTGTAACTTCAAAGATATCAGAAATACTAATTCTGAAGTGAAAGATTGCTGGTACCCACACACAAAGGGAACCTTTTGGGAATGAAAGTTGAGTTTCTTGAACAATTCTTTCCTATGGCTGTGAAAGAATTACAAGGTCTGGCACATGGTTACTGGCAAGCGCCAGCATCTCTTATTTCAAAGCCTGTAACAAAATGTTGTATAGCTGTTGCGGTTTTAAAATTAAAAACTTTTATCATCAGCTGAAAAACTGTGTGCTGTCATGGGCACATTCCCAGAGGTTTTCTTTACTGAAATTACTTAAATTGGTTCTCCGGTGAGATTTCACTGAAAATAAGATAGCAACCTCTTCTGCCACATGTGCCACGCAGGAGCGAGGAGGATCTCTCTTTCCCCTCGAGGCTCTAAATGCAGGACAATCTGGAGGAATTGCAAGGATAAAAATTACGTGAGCTGCTAGTGGTTTACTGAAGCAAATCACAAAATATAAACATACCTCCTCTCCAGGATCACCACTACCTTTCACTCTTCAAGGGCTTTCCCATTTGAAAGCTTATCTGTATCTCAATTACTTTACCAAGGACCACATCTAAATTAAAAAATAAACAGAGGATTAAAATCTTGCATCAGTACATGTTTAATTCAGCCTGTAATTTTATTGCAGTCACATGCAGTGTATGCTTCTACTTTATATGGCACAGAGTACTGTAATAAAAATGTTTTTTCTTTAATGGAAGGTTAACATCCTTTCAAACTTACAGACTATGTCTTTATGTAAAATAAGACCATTTATTAATATGGAAAATATTTTTTCATTATAAAACATGGTATTTTACATGTTAGATAAGTATAATTAGAACAGCAACAATATTGACCAGCAATCTCCAGAATATTTTATTTCAGATTTTAATGGAATTCATCAGAAACATTTGGACTATATCTAAATAAACAAGAAAACCACCCTTGTCATATATCCTCTGTATTGCTCCTCAAGTACATCAATGAGGAGGATATTGGAAAACACTGGCTTCATATGTTATAGAAAAATGCAGAATTAAAAATATTATGTGCAACCGGTATTATCTGGTCAGTGACAGGGCTGATAAATACTGGTTTTGTCCCTGCAGTGGGAGAGCAGCAACCGCCACGGTGGCCTGCAGAATGAGGCATTGCAGTGTGGTAGGGAAAACTTATGGTTTTAAAGACAGTAACAGGAAACACTGCAAGGAATATTCTGTCCTATATTCAGGAATATTAGATTTTAAGGTTAAAACTAAGGTGGTTGAATATAATACTGGTGAAAGGATAAAGCTCAAGAGCAGACAAGGCTCACGGGAAGCACAACCACGGCGTTCTTCCTTCTTTTGCCTTTCATCCTGGTTGAAACTCCCTTCTTTCCTCAGCAGACATGGTAGGTCGGATTACCCTGGCCTCAGACTCCCTCTGATTAGGATCAGAAGTTTCCGCTACCATCAGTCAGTCTTCTCCTACTCTTCTGTCCCCTCCAGGGGAGAAGGGTCTCCAATTTCAGTGACCTCTTTAACTCTCTTGGCTACGGGTCATTCTCCCAAACTCTTGGAAGCAAAACTGCTCTGCAGATTCCAGGCTTAATTTGTAGGCTGTTTTTTTAAAGCAAGTGCTAAAGGACAGGAAGCCCACTGCACACCCCCTTCGTGTGGAATAGAGCATTTAGCAAGATCAGGAATGACCACAAATGGGAAGAAGGGCAGGACACAAAGAGTCTCTGTGAGCCTGAGCTGGCCACCTTTGCTATGACAAAACTCGAGCTTAGGTTAAACAGAGTTTTCCTCTCTCCTGGAGTTCTGCTGGGTGTCCATGGGTGGCTGTGGGTATTGCTACTCCTCTTCGTCCCGGGCTCGCTCAGTTCAGATGACTGCTTTGACTTTGTTTCAGTGGATCGCTCAGGCTATAATTAGTTTCAACATCTCTGCCTTTTGCTGACTCTTCTCTTTTTATCAGAAATAAATGTCACTAATCAATATCCAATATTCTGTTAAATTCATTATTTCTTAATTGCTGACAGGGTGCTTGCCCTGCACAGTGCTTGCCGTGGAGCTGGAATCCCAGTAATGCTCCTGTGTCACTGCCAGAGGTGAAGATTTTTACCGCTACTCTATTAACCCTCGGGATCCGTGTTTTAGTGGGAAGCGTAACACAATAACTATAGTTTTGAAAATCACATCACTGTATATTAAAAATACAAGTAGAATTGACTTTCTGCCAGAACTTTTTGATTTTCTAGGAGCGTACTTCCCTGAAATATGCTTGAATTAACACCCTCCAGGGTTTAAACAAAGAAGAAAATTAAACATATCCTTCAAAGCGGAGACCTACTGGTGTGATGGAAAATGGTGGTTAAGCACATTCTTTTATATGAAGACTGTAACTTTACACATAGCTCTTTTATCTTTCCTCACCCATCTTTCATGCTTATGAAATTATTGTATGCTAATAACAGCTAATTCAATTTTGAACTCAAAACAAGAAATGCGTTCTTTGGACTCAGATTATGAACTATGCTAGCACAGTCCAAAATTTTCTTCCGATCCTCAAAAAAATTCCTATGACGAGTCTGAAACGAGAGCGTCACAGCTCATTAAAACTCTGGCTGTTTCGATGCCATCAGGCGTGTGGGCCACGGGGACTGTTGGCTGTCCATAGAGGTCACCAGTGATGCATGTACACACTACACATCCCCCTCTTGCACCCCTTCCTTGGGTTTTAAAAATTGCATCAGTTCTTCTGCAAGACTCTCTTAGGATCCCAATACATTCACTGGTTTCTAGTAGGCAGGGGAGAAAGAGAAAATGGGTGGGCGGTGGAGGGTGGGGGCGAAGCATGATCCTGTGCAGACTAATGTGAAAATTAAGTCAATGTTAGTAATCAGCTGTAGAAAATTAAGTCTCTCAAGCCTTGACTGCCTTCTTTCAAGGTATAATTATTTATATTTTGGAATAATATCTTTAAATTACTTGTAAATATTTATTGAGAATAACTGCCTAGTATGATAACGATCTTTTGTGACATTCTGAGTTATGGGAAAAATAAATCCATTCATTATTGGGGAATTAGTGGGCTCTGCATCCTCAAAGCAGCAAATATTCCTTGTTTGCCTCCTAGGCACTACAGGTATGACACAGAATGACATCATACTTTTCTGTCTTTGTTACTGTTTAGTCAGAATATTGTACAAGCAAAGCCAGATAAAATTACAGAGATATTTGTAACTCTCAGTATTTGAGCACTGTTGTTAACAGATGGGCAAATAAATAAGGATTTAAAAGTCTTTGATAGTTAATCCTCTAATTATGTAATTAACTTCAAGCCTGATCTCATAGTTTCTTTTAGAGGGTAGCAGGGTATATGCACCTATTGAGTCGGTTTAAGTAGACTTTGGTATTGCTGAGAAACGAAAGTGAAATCTTGGTTTTGCTGGTGTCAGAGGGAATCTGCCCCGGTGAGCCAAAGCTCCAGCACATGGTTCAACAGGCCTGTGAGAAATGCACCCCTCTGATTACAGAGCCTTTGAAAAAGTTATTGGTATGGTTGCAACCATAACTTCACGTGGATTCAGTGAGATTCTTCCTAATGACCTCATTGGCAACAAATTGTAGCCACTCAGCAACAGAAACCAGTGCCATAAAATATCATTCCTCACCTTTTGTCAGCCTCTGTGTGTAGAGGACTGGGCTGGGAAACAAAGGCACAAATAAAAGCTGCAGGAACCTGAGCTGGTTGAGTTCCATCACACCCACCCGTGTGATCTCCATAGTGCTGGGACTGTGGGTTAAGGAAACACATGATACTGGGAGCGGTGCCTACCTGTAGCTGACATGCAGCATAGGTTTCTGTGTGTGATATATTAGTTTTGTACCTATTTTTTGCTTAGCTTTTGCCCACGTGAGCTGTGGGAGAACCTAATATAGGGCCAGGAAACTGCTCTTGGATGCCAAGTTTCCACTACATGTGGGGAAAAAAGAACTGAACTGGAAATTAAAACATTAACAAAGTCATACAGAAGGAGTGAGAGAAAACAGGCAAGAAAATGATGCAAGTTTGCTATAGTTTAAAGTAGCTGTCTTTGAAGATTTCTGCGTTCCCTCGTCTTTCCTAGTGCAGCCCGTTGGGAATCTGTGCATGATAGTTGAGAGCTCCATCTTCACAAAAGATGAAAGGCAAAGCCATTCAGTGGTGAGAGCTAGTTTCTAAGAACTGCATCCAACCCTACATAACTGCAATTAAATTATAGTACATAATGTTACTAATTACAGGGCAACGCAGTCCTCAGTGCTTTACAAGGTAGGATGAATAATAAATTCTGAAAATAGCCATAGATCACATAAATTTGCAACATTGGTGGTGTTAGCTGAAAAATGAGTTACTGGGGATTAATTGGGAGAGTATCCAGTTATAAATTAAAGAGACACATGCTAAAGATCATCAATAAAGTTTATTAAAAAGGTTCTTTAATTTAGCTTTCTAATTGATCAGGAAAAGTTCTGAGGAAAGATATGAAAGCATTTGAGCAGCTGAAGTCTGTAAGCACATTCTGGACCCTGAAAAGTCTTAGCCTTCTTCATAAATAAAGAGGTACGCAAAATATCGCTCAAAAACTGACTCACCTTGCTGTAGTTCAGCTTACGAAGAAGAAGAAGTCAGTGACTCAGGAAAAGGAAAAGTTAACTCATTCAACGGGTACTGAGAATTAAGATGTTTTCCTTTCTTGTAAATATTATGAAATACAAATAATGCAAAGTTTTAGTGTTGCTTTTGCTTGCTGGCATACCCATATACTTAGAGGAAGGAACAAAGACTAATGGGTATTTATTATGCAGAAACAGCTATGTGAGTGTTTCAGACCTGGAAATATTTTCCCTATTTTTATCCAAGCTTCTACCAGTACTGTAGAACACAAAATCAATGAGGGTTTTTTTTCTATTCGTTTTTGAGTTTTTCTTCTTTCTTATTTGGTTGCAACTTCATTCCAAAATACGGGCAATTTTCCTTTACTTTCAGCAGCGCAAGGCATTGCGGTTTAACTCTGGAAATGTCCTGGTCTGCTGCGTGCTGTGGGGTGTGCAGGCAGTGACACCGTGCCGATCGTGCCCAAGAGTGCTGATGATTCATGGAGTGGGCATCACCCATCTGGTGCCTGGGACTGGCTCGGAAGCCAGCTGATACCCTGCTGGCAACAAGGACTGGATGAACTCCCCCCTCCCCCCCTCAAAGGCACGTGCAATTTCTGCTGAGGCTGGTTGCGTGCAATGTGAAAGCTGGAAAGGCTAAAATCAAACTCATCAGCTGTTAAACGTAAACAGATGAAGATAAATAGAAGTAGCACGCATCAGTGACCATGAGTTATTTTTGCTGTCTTCCGAGATCCTGCCATTGCATTGAAGTTTTAAGGCAATTATAAAGAGAATCGTACCTAGGATTTATACGAATAAGGCTGTGAAGGTTCACACTTCTTGACCAGCTTTGAGGTGGCATTACAAAATGTAATAAGCAGGATATGCCTTCTTCATTCCCTCGTTCAGATTTCCTCACCTTTTCTGCCACTCACAGTACTTTCAAACATCATTAATCATGTCATGACAAAGGTTCACTCTGCATATGTCTTATTATGCTCACAGTTGCTTCTGTTAGCTTGTTACGGTTAGCTTCTCATAGGTCAAATGATAAAAGCAGATGAAAGAGCAGGTAATAAGGATGCCTCTTCTAAAAGGGTTCTCATATCTCCTCTTGTCCTTCTATCACACATTTCTGCCTGGGAGAACAGGAGATAATTATAATCCCAGAATGGGAAAACAACTGTCTACCTCCTAACTGCCACCCTGGGGAGCATTTAAGCACTACTTAACCACAGGTTAAGCGTTGCTGGCTTTACAGTAAAGTTGAAGTACAACTTGCTTTGCATAAGTACAGGGTCTGTTTTCGTGGAAGTGCTTTGAGGGCAATCGTCTCTTCAGAGACATCACTTGGTTAAGATTGGCTGCCACCTGAACTGCCTACAAAATCTTGTTCAGCAGCTGAGTTGCTGAAGAGTTCAATAATTTAAAAATGGAAAAGATGTACCAAATTATCTAGGTAATTTCCTGAATATGGGTTTAACTTAATTTTCTATGTCTAAAGCAAAGCGGTGCCCAACATATCCCTTGGGACCCATCCTAATGAATCTCATTGCCAGAGAATTTTCCCTTATATTCAACCTAATTTTTCCCTGTCTTAATTTAATCCCATTACTTCTGCTTATGCTCCCTCTTGCTAGACTAAATAATTCAGTGTCAGTAATTAGGTACAATTACAGATGCATCAATTAACATTCATCGCAGTGACTACAATGCTATGGGCAGGTCCATAAGACCTGGCTGAATTTGTGGAGTTCCAGGAACTGATGAACACGGATGAGGAAATTCACTCGTCTGGTCCCTTCCAGACTTTCATCCTGTTCCCACTGCTGCTCTATATATAGCTGAAGTTTCTGGGCAGAATGGCAGAGATATTCTTATCAGCTCTTCATTATTCTGATGACATTGAACTCTGTCATGCCACCCCCCAACCCAGTAAGTCCTGTTTAGGCTAATAATTAGCGAGATGTATCACCAAAGTGTGCATGGATATAAAAACATAGACATATGAAATGATCACTAGTTGTAAAAAATACCTGAATTTCTATTAACCCATTTTAACGTGTTGAAAGAAAGCGGTAAGGCAAGTTCAGCGAATGTCGTTATATCACATAGTGTTTTGGTGAATTTTTACGATCTTGAGATTGAACAGCATGCGATACTGTTTTTTCTGTTTTAAGGCTTGATGATTCCTTTCATTAGAGTACACAGTGTTTCTCTTCTTTCCTCTAACAGTTATTGTAATATGATATATGTTTTAACTGCTGAACACTCAACTGGAAAAGATTGACTGTAGCAGTTTTTTATAAATATATTTGATGCACAGATGTTCTAAGAACCTATTTTGCATGCTTGCCTGACTTGGTTTCCTTTCACATTTTTAAGGGGGATTCCACCTATTATATCCATTTACAACTTTTCTACTCACTTGCCCATATGGGAAACCACAAAAAATCTTGACCTGTGGTTTCCTACACTTTGTTTTAATGGATCCCACGGCAAGCTCAGTGGATGGGAAGTGTGCAGCTGATGGAGTCAGAGAGAATTCATCCATGTCATCAGTCAGCAATCCAAGAACCCTTTCAGATAGGAAGTTTCCTGTCCAATATGACAGTAGATCTGAGAGAAGCGGCAGTACCTGGCCAGCCAAACGCCAGCACTCGTTGAGTTCTTCCCTGGGTCCGTAGCACCAAACCCACCCCCCTCGTCTCCCCGCAGCGAGGAGGCACTGCCCTTACCTTGGGCAGCCCTTGGGACTGTCCATCGCTAATGAAGTTATCAGATTCCTACACGTTTCTGACAGCATGAGATCACTTGCTGAAACTTTCTGCAGCAGGCAAATTCATTGCGGTGGGAGCCAGAGAGCAGCATCGAACAGGATTGTCCTCAAAACTGCAAACCCAGCGGCTGTTTGCTAACGTTGTCCCCGTGTTACAGGGTTTAAGGGTACCAGACACAGATGTTAAAGCCTAGCCTTATTCCAGCTGATGATCCCGGATCTTTCCAGAGAATTAGAGAGCAGTTTTATCTGTTCCCTTGAACTATATTATGCTTCCAGTTCAGTAACATAACTAGTTCTGTAATACTATTATTCCATAATAAACGGGCTTATTATCCTTCTGAAAAGCCTAAAGATCTGTGTTTGCTCTTGTTGATATTTCAGAAGAGATCCACATGAACTTGCTTCAATACATTTTAAATCTTAAAAAAAAAAAAAAACCCAAACAAAAAACAAACTAAAATCCCAAAATAGCACAAGTGAGTGAATGGGAAATGACTGTTAATTTATTTTTTTTTTTTTAAGAAAAGAAAGCTACTCCAGCTGGAAAGAAAGGAACCTCAGGGCGATTTTGCCAGAGAGGTTCTTAGGTATCTTGTTCTGTATACTATCACCAACATAACAGACAGCCTTCCTGACCTCAGAGGAGAAATGAAAAGATGCTTAAACGTAATACATTTTAAAATAATTAATCATCTATTATATAATAGATATATATATGCCTAAGTTCAAAAAACAGTAAATTGCTTTTTATCTTTTATCAGTGAGAGCCTAATTTCAGTTTGGAGAACACATAAATCTAGGTCAATGGATAGATTTTCTGTGGTTTCTCTAACATTTGAATAAATTAAAAATATGTTTTGAACACTGAACAAATCAATCATAAAGTATCCAAAAATGAATATGCCCAGAAAAGAAATTTTGGGATCAGTCCTTCAGTAGTTTGCTTCTCAAAGCAGGACTTCAGTCGCAATTACATAGTAAACTTTTTAGTTGTGTTATGCTCTCTGGCATGGCCAAGCTACTATTTTAATTATGACTTTTGGGCATGAAAGAAGAGCACTTCTCTGGTATTACTTTTTTTGGGTTTTCCTTTCTTAAAGTCAAACTCCAACGGTTGGTTGTACTTTTTCTGTATTGTGGCACTGCCTCACTTTGACCTTTGATATGAGCATCTGTGTTCTTGTCAGTTGTAATTAACTCATAAATCCATCAATTTTCATCAAGGTTACATGGTGATATTTCCTGAAAGTTCTCTTCCCTACACCAGGCACTTGTAATTCCCTATCTTTTCTTCCTCCCATTTCCCACCAAGCACCTCGGTGCCTTTTTACAAATGGTGCTATCTCAGGCTATATGCAGCACCATAATTGGTCCTTTGTCATCTTTAAGTATTTTATGACAGTATTCGGCACATGTCTGTCAGGTGAAAGGATGCCTGCTGACTAGGACACATCACTGCAGCCTTCATTCCCAGGACTGGATTCACTGGAACATGGGAATTGGTAGAAACTCAATCAGACTGGATTGGGGAAGGCAGGAGGAACTGCCCCGTGGGACCAGACAAGGGGCAGAAATTGGTAGAAGAAGAGCCTCCAAGCTAGTTTACCTTTCTAGGATCATAATGATCTCCAAGGCTGTTCCACCTCATGCTGAGCAGAGCACAGAAATCCCACATTGCGTATTTTTGGCAACACTGGTACAGCTTCTACTTAAAGGGTTCTGTGTAATATCTTCATTACTCCTGTATCTTCCTATAGGCATAATTTTTTATTAGTGGTGCAAATAAAAGATTGATTGGAAAGCAGACAAATTTTAGGACTTTTCCCCCTTTTTTTTTCTTTTTGATCAGCACTTTTAGAAAATGTTCTTATTCATTCTAAGTATATCAGATTATACCGTTTGCTCCCATGCAAATTGTTAGAACTATATTCAGTAGTCATTTACCACAGACAGAAATGCAAGGTAGGTAGAGATCATTTCTTCTGTGAAACGTGCATGAGTACTTACCCAAAACAAAAATTGGGAAGTGAGCCTGGAAGAAGCCCTTCCACAGTCAAGATCAGATGATGCTGCCATCACACCCACAGATCTGCATGCTCATCCTAGGACATACACACTGGGGCTTATAAGCAGTCAAAACGAGCATAAAAATGAAAATCTGTGATCACACGGTCTAATCCTCTGCATTCTTTACTTGAACCAGAAAATAAAATTTACCTGGTGCTTTATTCATCCTCCATTTAAGGAAAGCAGGAAAGATAACTGCAAACTGTGAAGGAACAGGATAAGAGTGCTTCAGAGGATGTACTTAGTTCTGTCGTGGCTGGACCCACCAGAGGTAGAGTGATGCACGGTTATTTTTCTGATAAATAACTAACGTTTTTGTCATCACTTGACAGCAGGTTCTCTTCAGGCACCCATTGTATCTTCAAAGAATACATTAGTTGAACATCTTGTTTCAATTATTTTGGAGGCTGTGGAGAGAGCTATTCTAAACCATGGCAAATACACCTCTTCCCCAGTTCGCTGGCTATCTGAACCAAGCAAAAAGACCTCAGACAGAATTTGTCCAATTTTATTATGACTTTTTCCTTGGACAGTACAGCCCCATTTTCCCCTGACACCACATCCAACCCACCCCCACCCCCCCTCAAAATCTGGACTTCCCACTTACAGGATTACACCTTAAAGAGGCTGGAGGGTTTCGTTCTTCTCCCATTTAAAGCCTATCAGAGCTTTTGGCAACTATTGATGAGGTGTGGAAGATAAGTTTTTTTTAATTTCTTGGTTACCAGGATGTAGTAATTATATTCTGCTTTTCCCATGGGATGAGGTTCTTCTTTGGTGTACATGTCCTACGCTGTAGAGGAATGAAGGCAGTGAGGTGATCAGCATTGATAACATGAGCTGTAGCCTTGCCTCAGAGGCAGTGGGTTGATTGACATGGATGATGTGCAGGTGTAGCTCATTCCTGCTAAGTGGTCAAATAGCCCTGAGGATGGTCGAGAGGGGGTTGGATGGAGGAGGAGCAGTGTGGTCTGACCTCTGGAGGAAGGAGATACAGCCCTGGCAGTAGAATCTGACTAATAGTAAAGCCTTGTTACAGTCTATTAGTTTGATTGTGCTGCAGCAATTGGTGCCCTGTGTGAGGCTGACTGAGTTGGACTCTGATGACAACAACTGGTGCCCAATGTAGCTGAGACAAGCAGGAGAACGTGCACCCCATAACAGACATGGTGAGAGGTGAGCTGTTGCAACTAATTGATATGAGTATATTGCAATATTTGTTGTCCATCTTGACTCAAATTGCAACTCTTGGTACTTGGTGTAGATGGGGACTAATTGATATGGGTACAGAAGAAGAAAATTCCACTTTAACAATGCTTATAGATATATTTGTAAGAAGAAGTGTAAAGTATAACAAGAATGCAGTAAGAACTTTGCTAGGATGGTGCAAAGTAAATGATGTGCCAGTTACGCTGAAAAATGTCTCCAGTGTTCAGACATGGCAAAATGCTGAAAACTTTCTTTTTGAGGCTGCCTCGAGGGGCAATAAAATTGCAACAACATTGCTAATCAACCCACGGCCTTCATTCCTCTACACTATGCAAGGGTGCAGTTTTCACTTGGAGATGCAGAGGTTTGGTTGATGTGAAAGTGAGTCTGAGCAGTCCTGTATGTAACATGAGAGAGCGCTGGGGGATCTAGATCCATGTACACCGGCATGGAAAGATACTGCTGCTCCTGCCTGGGCATCCCATGAGTGGAAACGGATTTGTCCCAAATGTTAAACAGCAGAGCTTCAATGGAGTTTTATAATTAATCTGAATACTTTCAAAGGACCTTTCTTACCCTTAGCTAAACTGGAGCAAAACAAGAAGGAAGCTGAAGTTTCATGCTGATTTGAAACTCACAAACTACATAATTTCAGATGACGGTAGGTTTGGTAATTTTAAGACAGATTTCCTGGGAGTCCCTAAGGGCAAACTTTATCCAAGCAAAAGCAGAATGATGGATGTGCTATCTAGGCCACACAGCTCCACATCTGTGGATGTTTTAGTAAAAAAAGATTAAATGAGGAGAAACTATATTCTTTTTAATTTCCCTTGGGTTTGGTTAAACCTCCAGAGACAAAAAGCTTCCCTAGAGGTGCCAGACAATTGGAAGAAATAATCGGCCTCCCAACTGGGAAGTGAGGCAGCACATCCAAGTCTAAAACTTCCATTGTGGGAAACTGGAAGTTGCTGAGGGATGAATGTGACACAAGAATCCAAACCGAAAAAGGACGTCTTGGTCCCCTTGCAGGAAGGTCTCCATCGTATTGCTGCGGAGCAGCAATCACCCCAAGCACCACCCTGCAATATGTCCTCGCCTGCCAGAGCAGACCCCTGCGATTTCTCCAGACATACCCTGGCTGCTGATTTACTCTTGCAAAGGAGAGAGAACTGCACTGCCATGGGGCTTCTAACAACCGCTTTGCCATCTCTCAGTGCTGGGGTGCCTGAGAAGCACCACGAAGCACAGGGTGAAAAGTACAGTGGAGCCCACTGGAAAAAAAGCTGTAGTCATTAATATGGATTCCAGGGTAATTTTATATTTCAGGAGCTTATTTTCTCTTTCTCCTCAAGCCCCCAGGAGATGGCAGATGTTTTTGGGTATCACGTGGAGAGTAATGTGTCTTTTTTTTTTTTGTGAAGATTGCTCCTCGTTTGAAAGGATTAAGAGAGGAAAAAAAATTCAAATACTTAGATCTTCTTCACCAAATGCAATCAGCATTTCTGAAAAGTTTACAGTCATACTGCCTTGTACAGCATTTGCCCTTTCAAAGGTGTGAATTTGTTCATTAAAACTGTGTACCCAGAAAGCTTGGATCCCTTATCTCCTTCAGGGGTACAGCTGATATGCAATGAAATACCAGGATCAGTGAAACTGCAAAATGTTTGTGCTTCTCTGCAATTGTACATTTATTCCATATACATTGTCTCCTTCTAAACCCAAACTTGGAGCAAAACAACCTGTTAAATCAAATCTATATATAGTATTTGAAAAATTAGGTCTAATCTTTCAGTCTGTAACTAAAAGGTATTACAAGTAAAACCATTGCAAATGCTGCATTGAATTTCTTCTGGCGAGATCTAACATTAGCAATAAACCACTGTAACAATGAGCAAGAGCTTAGAAGAAAAGTGAGGGGACATAAAATCTCTGTTTTCCCCTGCTATCGCATTGTTCCATGTTGGTATTGCTTATGCATCTATTGAACTTATCTATAATTATCCCTTCAAATCCTGTTGGTTTCTTGCTTTCATTGAATAATAAAATACAATTTTTTTTAACAAGTACATTCCTTTTCTGAAATACACTAAAAATTACAGTGTATTAATTCATTGTACCCAGTACTTGCTTAGGTACAGAAATATCTACTGTGAGGACCCACACTAGCGGCTGCGATGGTGTAATGCCAACAGCTGACGAGCTCTTGGCACAAAGGTCTTTGCACCATGGATTTCTGCCTAACTCCTTCCTTCTGCACCTGGACCATGGCTTCGGCCAGAAGATACTGCACCCTTCCAGGTGAAGGCAAGGCCTCTACACAGTAACTTTCACCTGCTGGATGTATTCAACAAAAAAAAAAAGTTCAAAAGACTGGTCATGCATCCCTGATGCACAAGCAAGCTGGAAATTGCACCTTTTATCCTGTCTACTCCAGGAGTGTTTTGGGAATGCTCCATGAAAGGAGGATGGGGAGTAATATTGCAGCTCGTGGCTGGGTGGGTGATATGAGTGCTCAGTCACTGTGCTGCTGCCAGTGGGCAAGATGGGAAACACCTGTGAATTCTCTTACAGCATGGGCATGCAGTGAGGGTGTCAGCGCTTGAAGGCGCTAGATGTAAATACAGAAAAGGAGCACTAGAAGAAATGTCAAAGTCTGAGTAACTCTACTGCCTCAACCAACTTTTATTTTAGCTTAAAATGTAAGAAATAATCTACTACTTAGCAAGTATGAAGGCAAATTCATAAAACATATATTTCCATCTACCTTGGTGTTTCAGGTGGCTCTATTTTATTATATTTTTTACCCTATTTCCAGGGAGGGGAGCAGACAGCTAACACTCTACGGAATGAAAGATATATTCTCTGGCAATTTTATGGTTCATATCTAATGTACATGTTTAAGTCATCAGGCTTCAGTTCTTTTCAAGTGTGAGTAAGGACTCTGAGTATTCTTGTGTTTAGCTGACATTATAGGGTTTAAAAAATTATTTTAAAGAACAAAAGCTAAAATTTGTATAATTTCATTCAAAGTAACCAGAAATATTTTGCAAAGTAATGATGATTGTATTTCCTAAACCTAATGGGAAGGATCCCCCAAACCAGACCTCATAATATTGGCTGCAACAGAGGAAGAAAATATTAATTTTAATGTTCCTTCCTGATTTCACTTTGCCTTATCACCTTCACTTGATTCTCAGAAAAATAAAATTATTATGGATGTAGCAAAAAAATCCTTTTAGTATTTCTCATAAAATGAGATGCATTAGGATCTATCAGAGTCCTCTAATGGTTATAATAGAGAGAGGCAGCCTGAAGCCCTAGACTAATTTTGCTGTAGGTATGTTATACAATAAGAACATGAAACAAAGAACTGGAAGGGGGATAAGATGATGATGGAGTCCTTCCTTGGTATGTGATGCTCCTTTGTCCATTCCCAAGGAACAAAGAAGAAAAGTCTTGTAAAAATTGTAGCAATATGAAAGTACATTATCTGGGACACTAAAGAAAAATACCGTAACTTTTGCTCTGTATCCTGTCTATTCCCCTGGTGTCAAATGATATAACCTTAAAATTCTCTTCATGTTTTATTATTAGGAAAAGTGGAACAAAGTTACAAATCTGAAGTTTTAGATACCTGTATTTTAAAAGAAACTTATTCTAACAATATTTTTGCTTATAAGTGATCTGATGTGCAATGCTGTGTTCCCATTCTGGATGCATGGGGTAAAGGTTTGCTCCTGGGCTGCTCTAGGAAGCACCTGGCTTGTAGCAAGCAGAAAGGTGGGCTTGCTGCCGTGGGCTTGGCCAGAGGGGAAGGGATGGAGTTGGGGGTCCCTTCTGCTTTGACCCCTGGCACGGGGTCTTTACACCTTGGTGTATCAGAGTGGGGCATAAACAGGTGCGGGGAGATAATTTTGGCAAACGGTACCTGAAAAGTATATATACTACAGACCTGAAAATATCTCAGTGCAAATAATATTTGCAGAACTGTGAGGTGGGTGCTGGAAGTGGAGGAGTACTAGGGAAGGCCAGCAAAAGACAGCTTTAGGGTGAGGCATGAACACATGCATGAGTTTGCAAATATGCGACTATCTGCAAGACCCAGCTAAAACAACAACAGACCTGAATGTTCTTCATGTTCCAAAGAATTAATTTAAATCTTTTCACTTTTTAACTTTATTTTTCCCCAAGAGGTGGATGTTCCAGAGCTTCCAAAACCCACTACATGGAAGAAACCCCCAAACCCATTAAATCAGTTGCCATTGTCCAGGCAACAGTTTTGACTCATGCTGTAGATATTAGGAATATCTGAAAATAAGACACTCCGTGCTGTAGCACAAAGCCTGATTGGGGCATCTGGGATGGGTTTCGCAGCCGGTGTGACAATCGGGCACAGCACTCCAGAGGAAAGGTGGGGAACCAGAGCAAGGCAACGGATCATCTGGCAAAGCTTTTATCTGCCGCTTTGCAGAGGCTTTTCAGTCGGTGCATTGTGAGTGTGCATGGCCGCTGTGGAGCTCCCACGCGAGGCTCAGAGGCTGAACTCTTTTGCAGACTCATGGCAGCAGCACATGAGCCTGAGGTTCAGTGAGCATGCAATTATGTGTGAGATTCAATTAAGGGCTTTTGAAGGCATTCCTTCTTCATTTTGACCTGTATTTATATAACTTCTGCATGATATATATAGTTCTTCCTGCTTACTGTACTAGAAGAAAAATCCCCATCAGAATAAAAACTTCCACTGGAATTTGATTCCTGATGTATTTTTCTTACGTAAACAGCTTCTGGGAACAGAATACTTTCTGGAAGGGGGTTACTTTTCTTTCCACATTGATTTAAAAGACGGGGAAGAGAATTCTTCAAAATACAGTTCATCATTTCCTTAACCATGGCTGTGACAGTCTCCTGAGAAAACACACACTCATTCTATCATTTCATATCAAGCCTGACACTTTCTAATCACATTTCACTGTCATGCATTTTGCCCTAGCGTACACTCCACAATTTACTTTGACAGAAATATATTTCCGACCCCTTTTCATGAGGCAGTCATTCTCAACGGGTGCAGTCCATAGGTGGCACAGGTCATGGTCTCCTACTGGTGCTGGGACTGTCACGCTGAGGAGCAGAGGAATGGCACAGGGTCCCACTGTGTTCTGGCTGGGAGCCACCCTCAAATGGGAATTTATAGAATATATGCAAAAAATAAAATTTAAACCATTAAGTTTTTAGATAATATAGATCATTGTACTTCTTGCATGTGTTAGCATTGTAAATTTTGTCCCCTTTTGCAAAATCACAAGAGCATGCTTAAAATTGTAAATTATTTGACCTACAAAGCTTACCATCATGTCTATATACAGATAGACAAGCAGAGAGGGGCAGAGAGAGTCCGTTGATGACAGAAGCTGAGATAAGGACCTGAGCTGATATGACAGAAATAATTTAAATGTGCCTCTTTGTTCTATATCACTATATTTGAAATGGGGAGGTATTTCCAGGATCAGCAGATGGATTGCTGAAGTGATCATGGTAACAACATTTTGGGTATTCCTGTCTACTGCCATGCACTTAAAGGAATTAAATACTTCTACAAATCAGGAAGTGGGAAAATGAGAAGTGCTGTCATTCCTTCGAGACGGAGGGCATTTGATCAGGAAACGGTGACTTGGGGCCAGGAATAGAGATTTCATTTTTGGACTCAGCCCTGTGCCCAGCCGTGGCACGGTGCTTTTTTCTGCCCCCACTGAGTGCTGCATGCCAAGCCATGAGGGAGAGGAGGAGCCTTTCTCGTTGCGGAGGACAGGCTTTTAACGTCTCACTTAAATGTGCTTTTATAATAGAAAAGCTTTTCCTCAGCTATCTCTTATTAGCACTTTTTGTCTTCAGCAGTAGAGCTAATTGCAGCGAATGGAAACCTGTCTTCAAGGGATATATATGTGGACCACAGATTAGGCGCACACTGATTATAAATATGCTTTACGATCTAAAGTAAGTTGGTTAAATGTAATTTTTCAGTTAGCATAACTTATTGTCTGAGTTCTTTTTCCTTGAAGGTATTTAATATTTTGGGTTTTTATTTAATAGGAACATTGATATTTAAGAATAAAGTGAAATAATCTGCTTGTGTTTCAAATATCTTTCTACTCTAGTTACTAATTTTTGTACAAATACTTCTAGAAATCTATAAATTATATAAATCTCCTTCAGTAAGGGACTAATAGTGGTTGTCTTGAGAGAAGAAAACTCGGGAGAAATGATAATAAAAAAGGAGGGATGATCAGACACTGAGCCACAGCCACGGTCAGGAGGAGATGTGCCACCAGAGAACTTCAGATAATGTCCACGTGCAGCAGAGGAAGAAGCCACTTCAAGGACACAGGGAAAACAGGAATGGAGACAAAGTATTAAGTGCTCCTCGTGCTTAAGTTCTCTCCAGTACTCATTTGTTATAATTTTCCTGATTGTGCCTTTTTTTCTTTTGAACTGAAAAACTGGAAAATGTTCTTTTCCTAAAATCCTGTTATTCAAATGTGTGAAGAGTGAAGAAAGATTAATGGCGAAAGCCATTGGGACAGATATTTCGAGAGAAATTAGGTTTCTAAGACCAGGCCTCTGAGGTTAAAATTTATCCATTCTAGGGGGCCAGCGGCAGGAAAGTGCTACCTGAAGAAAATGAAGCTTTGGGGGAAAACCGGCTGCAGCGGGGTGACTTTCAGATGGTGGCAGTGTGAAGTGAGGGGGTCACGGCGGGGCTTTTTCCTTCCCCAGGTCCGCACAGACGCCAGCTGTGGCCGCCCCGCGTGCAGGCCCACCTGCGCCCAGGGGCCCTGGCGTGGGTTGATTTCTCAGGTGTGGTTGTGGTGATGTTCCACGCTGGTGGAAGACATCACCCCAAGAAATACTGCCTGTTCCACTCCAAGTATAGCATAACTGTCTAGGCAGCCTTTGTTCTTCATCTACACCAGCTCCCCTGAGTTACAGTAACTAACTGCATGCTCTCATTTTCGTCAAGTGATGGATGGGATTAAAGCGTGATCACACTTTCTTAACTAGTAAGTACTATGGAGTATTTACAAGCTTAGCTTATTCTTTATTATTCTTCATTATATTCCCTTTCTTCTGTTACTCCTATCAGTGCAGCATGAGCTTGTGATGCATCCCAACCGAAGTTTTTATACTCGCGCTGTTATTCCGCACAGACAGAAATTGCCCTACACAGTGCGCAGCGATGTAGAACCAGGCGTTTGAGCTTTAATTCTGCCTTTGAAACAGTTTCATCGTGAAGGGTTTCATGTGCGTGAACATTTTTCTTTACACAGGAAAGAATAAAAAATACAGTTTCTGTTCTAGTATTACACTTTTCTGCTGAAACACTGCTAAACACACACCCTAAACCACACACACTAAACTGTGCCTATAATAAGCACAAGCTCTTGATCTAAAAAATGTCAACCAGCTTTTCAGAATCCAGTTAATTATTAAACGACCCATGAAGATTTTGAATGCATGACTGGCTTTTATGAGCTTATCTGATAGACTGAACTTCTCTGTTCAGTTTATACAGATAACTTCAATTTCTTCTCTTTTAATGAAAATACACCTTTATGGATAGCTGAGAATACGTGTTCATTTTGAGTAAGGTATACTTTATTTATATATATATATATTTAAGTAAGGTATACATAGAGGCATGACACAGAAATGACAGCTCCAGAGGTGTTAAAAGCAAAATAAGAGAATTGCAGATAAGTCCATTTGGATTGCAGATAAGTCCATTCTTGGCACTAAATAAAGGTCATATTCAATTATTATTAGAGGCTATTAAGAAAATGCTGCAGGCAAAGTAAACACCTTGGCTGACGTAGTAAGGAAAACCAGGTGTATAATCAGATGGTCCTTACAACCCAGCCACATTTTCACTAACAGTTTTAAAAAAACCCACATTGCACTTGTGTGTAGGCATTTTCCAACTTTCCAAGCCCAGTTTCAAGAAATCCGCACAGGTCTGTTGTTTCTGCCTTGTACCTCTGGGCGCTTCTCATCTTTTTTCATTGCACTTACAGAGAAGTGACGACACAGATCAGATATCACACAGCTCTGATTGCCATTTCTGTCCAAGGGTACCAAAAAGCTGCGGATGCTACGGTGTGCGTTGTGCACTGTCCCCAATGGTGTATAGCTTAATTTGAAAAAGCGTGTAATTAAGTGTGTGTTAATTTTTCATTTCCATAACGAGCTTTTATAATTCTGTACAGAGCATGAAAAAACATTTCCAAAATAGAAGTGATTTACATCGCAGGCCTTCCTGTGGAATGATTGCCGCTCTCACCGAGCTGCTGGCAAATGATCAGCATTCCTTCACCGCAGAATTACTTAGTGCTGCTGTCACAGACCTTGGTCCTGCTCTGTTGCAGGAGCTCCGGCCGAGGGACCCCCTTATCTACTGCTGCTGGGTGATGGGCATGGCTGAGAAATGAAATCTCTAACGATAGAAGAAATGGAGTAACTGGATTGTAAATAAATCCATTTCAGACACTTAAGAAAGGGTAAACTCTGTGATTATTTCTCCAGAAAAGGAATTGTTATTTCTTTAGTAACTGGAGCCTGTAAAGTGGGTAATAAAGTGAACCCAAGTCCTAGGTGACACGACAGCTGGCATATAGTCAGAGTTACAGGCTATAATGATTAGCACATAATTACTATTCCTATTATTTTTGGGGGGTTCACAATCAAATACCACTCCTGCCCGCACACACCCCTGTTGAAATCAGTGAAGTATGTTGCCAATAAAAAATGAGTGTACTCCAAAGTCACTACTGGGAGCCTTACTGTTATTTGTTTCAAGTACTTATTTTGATACAAGGAGTATTTTCAAATGAAGTTATGGGAATAGAATATGTTTGTAGAGAAATATGGGTTATGTATTACCATAGCTACTTCAAAAAATCATTTTCTTAGGAAGTACATTATGCTTAAAGAAAATGGTACAAGATAGGATAGAGATGTATATGCTTGCTTCCCTCTTTTTGGTGCAACGCTCTTTGTTCATCTCCAGCAGATCGACAGGCAAGCGTAATCCTCTGGCTCAGGTCTTAAAGACTGAGTAGATTCGAATCGTGTTCAAGTTCCAAGGTGACAGAGATGTGTGAGGAAGTGTTTGAGTCAATTACAGGGATTCTTAATAGGAAAAAAAAATATGGAAGTTTTGTGTGATTTACTGAACAGTAAGTTGCACATATTAAATGGCCTTGGAGTGAGGGAGAGCAAGACCTGCTACTCCACCGGCTTAAATCAACTCAGCCACAGCAGGCACTGCCGAGTACATACATGAAAAATGTGTAGGCAGCGTGTCAGTAAGGACCTAAAGTGCTTCTGAACGCCTGAACATGAATCTGTAGAAATCAGGCATGGCCATATCAAGGCTGCACGATTACTCCCATTGCAGTATGTCACCTTGTTGTTTGCTGGGTGAGGGTGAGCACGTAGTTAATTACCATAAGGCTGCTCTCTTGGCCCTGTGCTATGCTGGCTGTAAACTGCTCCCAAAGCAATGTAAAAGTTCTCCTTTGGACAACATCTTAGAATAGAACTACTAGTTTGTTACAGATGAAAAAGAACTAGTCTTTAATCATACAGTCCGCCAGTCCAAATAAGTGATTTTCTGTTCATGCTTCAGTGTATCCTCGTTCTCTTCAAGCAAGTGTTGAAGCTGCAGTTATAACAGGAACAAAGCTTCCCTAGATTCCTGAGCCTTTATCTGCTTTCCCCCCACCCCCCACTGTTAATATAACACAGACATTTTAATGCTCTTTAAACACTGATCTCCCTTTTGATTGCCCATTGATCCTAATGTCTAAATCCATACCTGCTTCAGTGAGGTATATCTTACTATATATGGATAAATCTGTATTTTTATGACACGTTATCCAAAAGAAAACTAAGTTTAATGTGATGCATAGGTTTATGCTACAGTTTTATTTCTGCATAAATAACAATGCAGCTCAGGACAATCTGCTTAACCTGCCCGTATGCTATCATTTCATAACTATGTTCACTCACTGTTCTTAGGTTTTGCCTGCTTCATGAATAATGAAGAAAAGTAAGCCAGACGTGGATCCTTTGTATATATTAAAATGTAGGATTTTCATTGCTTTATTTTCAGTTGTAGAATGTGGTAAGTTTTCAGCATGTAAATATTCTTCATTGGTTTGTTTGGTGCTTAAATATCTTCTGACATGAGATCTTAACATGTAGGGAGACAAGTCTTTTATTCTTAATAGCATTGATGTCAACTGCTAGTTTATTTTTCTTTAGAATGAGATTTTTCTCAACAAAGGGAAAGACCAAAGAGGTCCCATTTCAAGTGACACTGAGAATACATGGCCATGGCTACGACGGGCCACGGCACCACTGATGCTGCACATGGTGGGAGTGGAAGCAGACCAAGCATCGGAGTGGCCCAAAGAAGGATACTGCCCATGGTTTTCTTGCTATCACAGCTATTTTAACATAGGATAAAATTTTGTTTAAGGCTAACATATTTCCAAATGTTCTTTCCATCTCTGAAAGTGTCTTTGTTAAATCTTATGAAACTCAGCCTTAACAGCACCTTATGGCAAAGAGACATAAATTCCAGTTATGCATGAGATGAAAAATTATTTCTATTTAATTTATAATTTCAATGAGTTTTCCTCAATTAGGACTTTAGGCAAAGCACAAAAGGAGACTGGATAAAAACCAGAAGTACATATTAACTTGGTGGGGCTGAAACTAACTCACAAACTACTTTATCTGTTTCTCTGAGTTGCAAACATTGGTTAGAGTTTAGAGAACAGAAAAAGAAGCCTATCCTGTTCTGAATTCTGGTAAATGGGCTAATCTCCCAAAACATGATACACAACATGTTTCTAAGAAACAGCTTAAATCAAAAGAGAGCAAGAGTTTGGTACAGAGCAAATTAAAGGCAAGAAACAGATAGGCTTGAAGGGGAGGGGTGGTTTCAGACTAACCATCTTCTTCCCTCCAGTGCTTCAGGACCCAAGGAGCCGTGACCTGGATCAACACAAACTTTCAACCTTTCCCATGGAGAAATCCCTCCACTGATGAGCTACAGCTATTCTAGCTGATAAACATGCAAATTGCAGAGTGGGTGGCTTATAGGGAAAGGTGCTGCTGGTGCAATGCTTGTTATACATATGAACCTATACATATGCAACCTATGGTTTCAAAGCCATATTAAAAATATTTTTGCAACACAGACCTTGTAGACAAAGAAGTCCTACTATTGTCATTACGCAGATTAAGATCACTGACAGGAAACTCCATGACTTCATGCTTGTGGCAACCAGGGTCCTGTTGTGATGCTCCACAGCCTCTCTGCTCACACCCCTTTAACTCCCAGATGCAGTCCATGCACGTATTGATCCTGTATGTGACCAGGTGGAGGCGTTTGGGCCAAGCCTGGATTCTCTAAGTGGGCAAAACTCTATGCATAACAGCTTCCTCATTTTTCCATCTCTCAGAAGGGGAAATTTGGCCAAGTAATGGACAGAAGCCTCCAGGTAGGACAGTTAAGGTCCTGTGGCTTGCCACAGCTGGATGTACTGGCTTCAAAATGCAATGTGATGCTCCAGGGTAATTGTAACCCTGAGAGATACTATTTCAGGGTAAAACTTGGTAAAACAGCACAAGCTGAAGCCCTGATTCATGTATTATGCATGGGGAAAATAAGTTATTCACCCCAAGGGCCAGCACTTTCCCTGACTGCGAAGGTATGTACCAGTCAAGTCCCTAGCACTGCCGTTACAACAGCCTTATATGATCAGCATCGATCCACTGCTATATGTTCTTCAATAATTCAGTCTTAAGTAACTGCCCATTATTATTGTTCAATTTCCTGCTAGGATGACCAACTATAGATGCATTTTATATCTTTTTCTTTCAGTCTATGAATCTGTGCTGCTTTTCATATTGTTTTTTTAATCTGATTAATAGGTTTAAGCTCTACGTTTATATTATCTTGTCTAACACTTGCTTTTCTCAAATCAATCAAGTCACTCAAGGTAGTCCAGCACAGAGGAGCTTATTCTTCTCAGCATTATTTACCTCTAGCATTTTTAATCCTTGCTGCTCTTTACAGCTTATTTTGCTTTAAAGGTTAAATGGCTAGCCTGTTTTAAGAAGTAGTGTTTTAAGAACTACTTAAACACAATGCCAGCTGTGTAACATTTAATCTAGACTTTACCAGGAGAAAGCTGTTTCTCCCTGCTCCGATGTCAGGAACACCCCTGTGTCAGTTCAGTTCTGCTGTAACCCACGGACAGGACCGTTGCATACCCAAACGTGGAGGTAGGACAGGCAATGTATATATTGCCAATGAAAACAGAAAGGGTTTTTTGGAAGTGCTTGTGTCATCTTTCCCTGGAAATGGAACATAGAAAGGAATAAGTTTCTGTGAGGACAGTGACTAAAACATACCCTAAATGGGTGGTTTGGGCTGGAAGGGACCTTGAAGCCCACCCAGTCCCACCCCGTGCCCCGGGCAGGGCCCCCTCCCCCCAGCCCAGGCTGCTCCCAGCCCCATCCAGCCTGGCCTTGAGCACTGCCAGGGATGGGGCACCCACAGCTGCTCTGGGCAGCCTGGGCCAGCGCCTCGCCGCCCTCACGGGGAACAATTTCTGCCTCACAGCTCATCTGCATCTCCCCTCTCCCAGCTTAAGGCCATTGCCCCTTGGCCTGTCACCACGTGCCCACGTACAAAGCCCCTCTCCAGCTTCTTGCCGGCCCCTGTAGGTGCTGGGAGCTGCTCTAAGGTCTCCCCGGAGCCTTCTCCTCCCCAGGCTGAGCAGCCCCAGCTCTCCCAGCCCGGCTCCATCGCAGAGGGGCTCCAGCCCCCTGACCATATTCATGTCCTTTTCTGGAACTACGCCAATAGGTCCATGCCCTTATGTTGGGGTCTCTGGAGCTGAACGCATTGCTGCAGGTGGGGTCATAACTTTACAACATAGTACAACATCCAAACCCATAAATAAAAACAACTTTGAATGTCGGCGCTTCATTTAATTTTTAAATTACTATGAAATGAAAGTGAGTTTAATCACCCTATCCTGTTTTATAACAAATAAAGTCATTGTGATTAATGCTACTACACACAATACCAAATTAATTTTCAATTAAATCACTCTTGCAGTAAGTTAAGTGTCTATAACCAAAGACAGCAGCCCTTTTATAAATGACATGCCAACTAAAAGGTCACTAAAGTCCTGATACAGGACAAGGTGCCATGCAAGGGGAGGGGGCAGAGCCTGGACAGAAAGTTCAGGTGAACTCAGGAGCGATTCTGTTCATAGGCAATGGAAATTTTCAAATGGATATAGATGTGTATTTTTTAATGAGATGAAATGCATTCAAAGTACATGCAGTTCTAATTTGATTAACGGATCACAGCTGCAATTCTTACTTTACCTCTTTGGCCTCATTCTCCTTGTGGCTTCTGCACTCTCAGGCCCATCAGTTTTCTACATTTAATTGTAAAATTGCAATTTTTAGCAACGAATCCTTCCATTTGAGGTGGAATATGGGAAGACCTGGGGGTGGCAGGATTCTGCCTCCTGCCTTTGCTCGCTGTAACGCAGTGTCTCACCTGCTGTCGCGCAGCTCGCTGTGCCAAGTCTTATTCCTGGTCAGGAAGACTTTGCAAACCCGCAGCTGCCTGACGTTTTCGGTATGCCTGCACACGTTGTAAATACACTCAGACCAGCAGTGGTTAAAGCAGTTTACCAAATTGAATCTATGAGTGGTAATAAGGAGCCCCTCCCCCTTTTGGAACAAAAAAGTTTGATTAAAACCACAGAAAATGGGGCCTTGTGGAGTATTTTGTAATTCATTAACAACAGCTCAATAATTCTGATGACAAATTTAGAACCAATTTTGGTTTGAAAGCAACTTCATTGCTTTCAGTCTGGGATTCAATGGGGCACTTTGATGGGACAACTCAGAGTTAAACGAGGTTGTTTTGAGAAGGGGTGACTCCAACGCCTAACTGTGCCCCTCCCACTGCATTTTGCTACCCCTCAAATCCAGACCTAAAACCACTGCAACATAATATTCGTTCAGAGCAAACAAAAGCATGAGAGCAGCTGTATCTGAATCTCTGCAGCCGTTGTTTTCCCAGGGACCAGCAGCAGGGCAGCATGAACTATGGCCCCAACCCTACCTTCTGTGAAGGGACAGTAGTCCTCTGCCACCCCATCTGCACAGCTCGCTTTCCCCTGCAACAGAGCTGCCTTTGTTCACCAAGGGAAAACACACGCTCGTTTTTTTTCATACTGGGACTCGTAACATGCTGTAAATGGTTTGAGAAAGAGCAAACTTTTTGGGAGCCTCTAAACAGGAAAATTTTTTGGGGTTTTTTTTGGTTTTTTGAGAGATTCTAAGTGTTTTGCAGAGTCTTTCAAGGAAAATGCTTGTCAGAGATACAAAAGGAAAGCATTTTCAGGTAAAAAGGTTGGACAGAAAAATTCCTGAATACAATAATGATTGTTGCTGAATTCACTTGAAGCTTAATGTGAGAGCAGCAAGAGTGAAGCTCTTCTTATCTCTCTGTTTTAGAGTGCTTGGTAGTTTTATAGTTCACAGCTGATCCTCTCCAGGGGATAAAACCTCCACATTTTCTATTCAAAACGTTAAAAGCTTTAGAAGTTTTAAAAGACTTCTGTTCTTTAAAAGGCAAACACAAGCAGGAAAACACGGAAGTGACTCTCATTTTATCATAGTCATATACACTGAGATTATTCACAATTTATTTGTCTGAAAAGAAACCATTACTTTTCCTTAGCGGATGCATCAGGATTTCAATCATGAACAGAATTCAACAAGCCGAGAGGAGTTAGCTGATGCCCTTTCACAGAAAATTACCATCTATCCCTTCTCTTTGTCTCTGGGTTTTGGTAACAGTGCCCGCCTTGAGCACCACGGTGTCGGGAGGTGCCGATTCACGCGCTGATTCCTGCAAAAAACAAGAAACCAGTGTTTCCTGGTGGGTTTGGGGAGGCTTGAAAAGACTTTAGGCTGATGTAGTAATTAAATAACTACAGCTGAAGGAGAACTTGGCATGATAAAAAGCACTCATTGCTCGTTGTGTTTGCTGCCTCAGGGACTTTGTTTCAGAGAAGGTGACAAACTATATGAAGCCACATACCTGGTTATAGCCATGAAGTACCTAGAAGTAAAAAACTGCATGTCATCAGCATTTTAAAAGAAACCAAGTTATCACTTCATGAATTCGGAGTAATCTATTTTCCTGCTGCTTAATGCTTTATTGGATCCGCACAGCCCCCTGCAGATAACCACAGAAATGCTGCATAACCTGCAGTGGAAGATCTCTAACAGCAGTGAATCTTAATCTCACTATAAAATAGATTAAGAATTCAGAGGCATAAATATCTGACATCGAGCACCTGTAGTTATTTTGCATTCTTACAATAATTCATTATCGAATTACTTAAATGCATACTAAATATTGTAAGTTCTATTGCACTGCAAGAGAAAAAGACTGGATTAATCCCCGGCCACTGGAGCTTATATACGTTGATTATAATACACTGAAAGATAAATTTGTGAATATGTTCTTTTGTGGGGCAAATTAGGGAACGGTTTGGAAGACCACATGGGAGTGCAAGTGTAGGAGGACTAGAAAATAAAGCGGTGGCCCTCAGCCATCCCTGGCCACCCACCCAATGGACACGCTGTACGTGACGGAGCGGCACCAGGCTGCTGATGCAGTCAGACAATAGTTTTCCCCAGGGAGAAATGCAGAGGAAAAAGTGATCCTGTCCCTCTCTGTACCCTACCCAGAGCTTATTTAACTCGGTGAGAAATACATGATGATTGCTAGGAACAAAACGTCTCTTTTCCCCTGAAGCTGCTGTTGCAATGTCATTGCCCCTCGCACATGGCTGTGCTTTAACAGAGCAATATGTCTTTTCATTTAAGCAGCAAAACAAATCATAGATTTGATGTCTTTTCCCTGCTCTTTGTCCAACATTAGCACTTGGCTGGTTTCCTCAGACAGTAGGAACATAAGGACATAGCCCGGAAACACCACCCAAGATCCAGGACATAATTAGAGCAGAACAAAATGCTGCATTTCACAGCTTGCAGGGAAAGCCTTTCCGTCAGTGTGGAGGGGAAAGTTCTGCACGTAGTAGCCAGCCCTGGTAATTTAGCGTGTAAAAAGCAGAGAGGTAAGAGTATGACTAGCTCTTAAGGGGCAGAAAAACTCTTTCCTTTCCCTGAACACCCTTTTGGAATAAATCAGTACGCCAACTTCACTCCAAGGGCAGCTCAGGAACAGGCTATATCATTCCTAAGAGACACAAGTACAATGCCATTGCAAAAAATTACATTTATAAATTAAATTTTTTGACAGAAAGACGACATTTCCTCATATATACAAAAGCTACAATCCGAAAACTGGCTGCACACTAGATGATCCTCTCTCCTCCACTGTGCCCTGGGCAGCCCTCTCTGTCCCTGTGAGTGGTTCTGACTCAGAAATCTTGGGGTTTTGACACCATCGACTTAATCATTTTATTGAACAGTATTAGTGTATTTCTCCATTTATGTGACTCGTTGCTGTCAAGTTGTATTTTTCATCTGTTTGGTTTTCCTAGGCCATTTTCCATTTTACCATGGTAAACAGTCTGAAATAGCCCTACATCTGTCTCGAAGCAAGACATACACCTGCATCACGTCCTGCAGCATACTCTGAGTATAGCCAGAGTGTACTGTGTGTTTAAGTTTACAGGCTTTTTTTGAATAAGTTCATTGTGGAAAAACTCGTTCTGCTGCTTCATTGTATTATCACAAATGTTTTCACTGACTTCAGCTCTTCTGATGACTCACACAGAGGCAATTGGCCTCCCAGAATAAAACTCTTTTGTGGCAGTTTTTTTCACACAAAAGGCAAGTGTTTCAGAGACCCTGCTTCAATGGGATTTTATTTTTTAATATCTATAATACATGTTCAGTGTAATCTCACATGTGTTATCTGGAAGCTCCAAGTTTGTGTATAAACTAGCAAGGATGATCTCCCACTGAAGGAGTCTGGAGGAGGAAGCCACAGACCTTAATAGGCCATCTAAATTTTGATGAGAAATAAATTTGTCTCCTGAGACAGCATTATTTCTGTCTGGTTTCTATGGCTGCTAGTTAGGGTCATTCTACTCCTTATGAAGTCTCCCCCTCTGGAAAAAAAATACAAGTTTTTTAAAAAATGAAATATTACTGACATATTCATATTGCAGCATAGAAGTATTTTGGCATGAGTGATTGACATTTTTCAAGCTGTGTGACTATATTAGCTGGACACATCTGAATTGTGAGCATCTGTGAACTGATGAAGAAATGCTCTTTGTACCCTAATGCCCATGTCTCCTGAAAAAAATGGTGTAAGGAGAATGAGATGAGCAATAGAAACAAGGTGGTGGCTGTCTTTGAAGAAAGCCAGTTCACCTAATGAAGGCAGCCATAGGGTTCCACCTAATGAAGGCAGTGGGACTGAACTAGATGACCTTTAATGTTCCTTCCAATCCAAACCATTCTATGATAGGCAAACACTGACTTTCACTCGAGTTCCTGCAATTAAAAGACTGGGGTTTTATTTGGCTTTTTAAGGTTGTGGGGTTTTTTTGCCAGGCACTTTAAATGATGTCTGTTTATTTTTATTTTGCCTGCTTAAGCGAATCTGCTTGGATTTGGCACTGAATTCTCCTCTGTAGACCCAATGGCTGCAAGCTTTGGACCATCCTCCCTGGAATTCAGCCACAGCAGCACTTTTGCGTGGTAGGGGAGTGTTTATGTCCTATA
This sequence comes from Falco cherrug, assembly GCF_023634085.1. Classification (NCBI taxonomy): domain Eukaryota; kingdom Metazoa; phylum Chordata; class Aves; order Falconiformes; family Falconidae; genus Falco; species Falco cherrug. The sequence goes on along the minus strand of NC_073705.1, from coordinate 54,212,234 downwards.
GCAGGCAGCAAAATCCTGGCTCTCTAAATTAACAAGTTTCACTAACCAGCTTTGTCAACACACATTATTAACCAAGGTTTAGTTTGTCTTTTCTTTGCTGTGACCCTGCTTTGCCTATGCAATCTGTTCGGGCTTGTTGCTGTAGACCCGTTGGAACTGTAAGTGTTTGCTTTGGTCCAATGCTAGCATAAAGACATGACCTCTTGAAGATGATGAAGTATGTGATAATGTAAATTAAGAAAAGAGGTTTTGTTGTTGTAAAACGGAATACTTTAGGAGAAATACCTACTAATACAGTTCTGTGGATTTGTAAGAATTTAGCTGGCCTGAAAGCATACAAGCGTATACAGAATTTGTTATTGCAATGTTGTTACACATTAGGGTCTTTTATTAAAGAATAATGTTACAAAATATACTCTCTGTGGGAAGTTATTTCTTACTCCACTGTGTATCTTATCTTTTCTTACTGTAAGGGCAAGGTCCCTACGTCTGTTATATGCACACTCACTTATCGGCCATGTTAAAGAAAAAACCTTTTGCAGAGTTCTGCAAAAATCCGGTGATTTGTAGGCTCTCTAAAAGATACGTAAGAATTACGTAAAACCAGAGTTTCGAGGCTGAAAAACAGAGCTACTTGCTTTGCAATTACATACTTCATTTCAGAGTATCTTACTTAGTGTGAAATAAGGCCACTCCTTTGAAACGGGAGCGGTGGGAGATACCTGATAACCATGGGACGATGGAGCAGCACCACAAACAAGGGGTGAAACACGGGCTGACCGATGCTCTCAAGGACTTGGTAGGGCAGTGTAATGTCAGGGGTGGGGGTTTTACATGCCAAAATATCTTTCTGAAGCTGTAGATACAACAGGCTTGAAAAGGCTTGAAAGTAATTGGGCAGGGTGGTTACACGAGTGGGTTTCCCAGCTTTAACAGTGAGCGAGTTTAACTTACTGACAGTGCTAAAAAGCTTTCAGCACCTGAACCGAAAACAAAGAGTGGTCTGTTCCTCCGCTGGGCTTCCTGACAGCAACAGGATTCCCTCTAGCATGAAGGACTCGGGAAACTCTGCTGCATCTGCGGCAGGATAGTCTTCAAGCGATGCTGAATGCGTGCTCAGGAAACACTGCAAGGATGATGCTCCTGTGCTGAGCCTGAAGATGCTTGTATGGTGAGAACTGGTTTTGTGGAAAGTGACTGAAAAAGGAAAACTAAAAACCCCAAAGATTTTATCTGCACCTGCTAGACACTGGAGAACAAAGGCATAACAACCAGCAACTAGAAGGTAAAGATACAGGTAAATTCATAACTGTGGGGGAAATGTCTGTCTGTTGAAATCGGAAATGTTTAGGTACTGCTAGAAGCTTCAGACACTAACTGATGCCTCAGCAATGTGACATCCTGAATTATAAAAAGTTTAAATTACATTTTTCTATTAGATAATACTTAGGCTAAGACGATGAACATGAGATAGTTTGCATTAGTAGCTCTTTGCCACCCTGGAGAAGGAAATGGAGGTACAAGGGCCCAACTTTACAGCCTTGTCAAGGACCTTGCTCCAAGAGCAAGAGATTGCAGCATGACATGCTGCACATTGCCACTTTATAATGAAACAAGAAAATCTCTATTTCTAAAACTTCAGCAGGTTGCTTCAGATTTAATTAATCTGATAATAACTATCCTTTAAAGTTCTAGAAAAAAAATAAACAATATCAGAAATATAGATGCTTTTACTATGAGTCTTTTGTTTCACTTCTGCATATCTAACAAACGTTCAGGTATATTGTACGTCTCAAACAACGTGAGTCCTCTCATGTTTGGGAGAGATTATTCTCACAAAAGAGAATTGCTTTGTCAAAACAATAAGAAAGTTTTCAAGATTAAAATGTCAGGGAGATAAACACATTACTTTGAACCGTATTTGCATTCCATAGCTAGTTCAAACACTCAGGCAGTTATCTCTCAAAAAGTAAACATGCATGAAATCTGATCAGCTTTTTATTGTACATGGAATAAATTATGCAAAGCATTGTAGTAGACTCCTATATGGCTCATTTACACATCTTTTGATAAATGTAATATGCAGATTCCTAGTCCTTTGTGAGACATTAACCTTCGTGCATATTGATGCTGTTTTTCTGAAGGATGACGGGCTTTCAAAGACCTTTCTGTGTCTCTTTGAAAGCAAGGAAGCCCCCTTATTGGGGAGGGACTTGCTCAGTTATGTACAAATGAAATGTCTTTAGACTTCGGTCTTGTCATAAATTTTCTTCTCAATATCAAAGAATTAAAGGTTTCAAGCAATTTTAATAATGGTATAAAATGGTCAGGATAGAAGACCTGTGGTTAGTGCACTACCCGGAGGGAATTCTGTCCTAATTCACCAGTCACAGGGATTACTAGGAGGTTATTTGACTTGTGTGGCTGATAGAAATACATGTTGAATGGCTAAACTCTTTGAACATAAATGATTTGGGATACCTATAGCGGTTTCAGACACCCTGCAAGGCTATTTTTCAGGAAGGGAAGAACTCCTCAAGTATCTCAATCTGGCACTGCATACGTGAACTGACAGTCCCTGCTTGTGGAACGCTGACAGAGGGCTGCTGGAAGCTTTTCATAAGTACCTGTGTAACAGCAGGCTTTGCTAATACCTTGTCTGCTAGGGCTACAAAGTACGATAGACATGTCTTGCTATAGAACATGTGCTGATAAATGGGATTGAAATTACAGGTATGTGCGTTTTGTGCAAAAATATTCCTTATATAACAGAAAAAAAAAAAAAAAAGATATTGCACTGTAAGGTGAGGATTTTTAGATATTTTTTTTACTTTGAAAGAAGCAAATCCAAAGGAAATCTGAAGGCTTGCATTTGTATTCTTATTTAAAGTCAAGGCTAGAAAGAGATCTTTTAGTGAAGGGAAAAAAAAAAAGCAAAAAAAAAAAGCAGCATTTTGTGACATGTACTGCTCCTTGCTTGGGTTAATTATTGGGTCAGAAAGCTTTTCCAACATCAGCCCACCTGCTGTCCTGAAGGGCAGTGCAGCACACTGCAGTCAATACCGCGCTCACGCTGACAGGGCCATTTGTCTGTGCCTCTGACCGCAGGTTTCCATAGCCCTGGTGGCCGAGCTGCCCGCAGAGGTGCTGCTGGGGGGGCTGTGGCACCACCTGCCCATGGGCTCCTTGGCCTGGGGGCTGGGTGCATGTCTCGCCTGGTTTCTGCTGGGCTCGAGTTAATTCTCTTCTCAGCAGCTGGTACAGTGTCATGGGTTTAGATTTAGCAGGAGAATAACGTAGGTAATACTGATGTTTTAGCGTTGCTGAGTAGTGCTTACTCTAAATCAAGGGCTTTTCGGTTTCCCATGCTCTGCCAGTGAGGAGGGGCACAAGAAGCTGGGAGGGAGCAGAGCCAGGACAGCTGACGTGCCCTAACCAAAGGGTTATCCCATACTGTTTGATGTCATGCCCAGTATATAAACTGGGGGGAGCCGGCTGGGGGCCACCGGTCACTGCTCAGGGACTGGCTGGGCATCGGTCAGCAGGGGGTGAGCAACTGTATCGTGCACCACTTGTCTTTCTCGGGTTTTATTTCTCTCTCCCTTTTCATTATTATTATTTATTATGCCAATCATTAAACTGCTCATTTCTCCACCTATGGTGTTCACCTTTTTCCTGGTTCTGCCCTCCATCCCACCAGGGTGGAGGGATGAGCGAGCGGCTGCTTGGTACTTAGTTGCCAGCGGGGGTTAAACCACCACAATGTCTTCACCTGCAACTGGGATCATTGCTCTGCTTAACTGCTCAGTTACTGTTGAATAGCAGAAGAAGTGCTCCTGTGATAAGATCAGCAGTAAAAGATAATAGCATTGGTATCACTGACCTCTCGGAGAATTTTCCTCTTGGTTTAGCCTATACTGTGGGATAAGCCTAGTATATGTGGGCTGGTGGATGCAGGGAGAGTGGGAGTTCACTGAATTACACGTCTCCTGCTAAACAAAACAGCTGGAGGACTGAAACAGAAGATGTAATTTTCTTGACAATGCATGGTTATTTCACTTGACAAGGTAGGGGCGGGCTTTGCCCATCCCCAAGCCTAGATCTCTTCTCTTGATTGCTGATTTTCTTCTGGCCAGGAGGAATTGGATAGGAATTGAAGAGCTGGGGAGGGAGCAAAAGAGTAAATGGCTTTTTCTACAAGTCTTTAGAGTATTGAAAAGTCAAACTATTACTGATACCTTAACAGAAATGTTCAAAATAATCTGGAACTTGGTGAAACCACCAAACAAGTAAGGTAGCACTGCATTACAGTAAAAGAGCCTCTTAAAAGCCGCAATACCGTCAGGATATCATTGGCTTAGTCCTCATGCAGACACAATAAGAGGAACTCTACCAAAGAGCTTTTCAGCCTAATTAAGTCTCAGGCTTCCATGACCCTGAAGCCCTTTGCATTGCTCTAACACTAAAAAACTTCTAGCACACCCCCCAAAAAACCTCTATAAATTGTTAGCCATGCCAAATTCTCATTTTAAGTTTGCAGAAATATAGATAGAGAAATCTGATACATTTGCTCTGCAGCACCATTTTATAGATGAGAGTAAGTTCCTCTTCTTTCCTCCATTGCAGTAAAGCTGTAACCAATATGCAGAGTGAGAGCAGCATTTCCATTGAAACCATGACCAGGGCAATAAAAAAAGTTATTGCCTCAAAAATAATGGGATTAAGATAATTATATGTATACAGATGTATAATAAATGAAACGGTATTAATTATTTTCTGGGTTTGAGTGTAGGATGCATTTACTCAAAAAACCTGGAAGCGCACGCATGACTGTCGAGGCTTGGAACAGACTTTTGTTGTAAAACAAAAAAAGGAAAAAACAAGAACAGGAAAGCAAAGGACAGAGCGTAGTCACTCGCCTTTCAGAGCGTGGTCACATCTGCAATGGTGAGACTTGGCAACACCGCAACAGTGCCAGAAAACTGCATCATCGGGGGGATTAATTGCCAGTGTCTTCCTGGCTAGAAATGCTTTAAAGACTGTTGTTGATGGGGAAAAACTGGACTTGAAAGGAATCAGAGTAAAAAACAATTAAACCAACACGCTATTTTCTGATCCCTTTTATGCCAAATTCTGAATTAACAAGCAAGATCAGCCTACGGGCCCCCTGACTGGGTAGAACATTTGATAACTACACATTTTCAGTTAAATCAACAGCTCAGTGGATGTGTTTGGTGCCTGTCTCTGAAGGGAAGAATTACTCACTCTCAAAATTACTTGCTGGCTGCAAGCATGGAAAAATGTTCTTTGTATTTCTCTGCCCTGGACAGGAAGGCATTCAGATTTTTATTTTAGGTACCAATATTTCCCTGTTAAATGATATATGAACACCTGACAATCTTTTTATGTCTGCGTTTTCACAATGCTCCTGTGAGATGAGTAAATGTGATTAATCTGTTTTACAAGCAGGGAACTGAAGCAGAGAGAAAGCAGGGTTCAGATCTGTGGAGATCTTAAAATGCCCAATGACACTCCAAAGTTTAAAAGAAAAAATATCAATCCCCCAAAACCCAACCTCATTCAATTTCTCATTAAAATCTTCCAGCATCTCCCTTGGTAGCTTCATCAACAGACTGTCCTGGACAAGGAAAGAGACGAATCTCCTCAAAAAGTCAAACTTGACACATCTGCTAGGGTATCTAAACAGGCAATTCAGAACAACTCCGAAAGAGGCAAATCAAAAACAGAGAACAAAATGGTCTAAACTTTGTCACCTTCACCATCACCACTGCTGACATACCACTGCCCATCTGTCAGGGCCCTGCTGTCAGCAGCACCTACAGCTCCAGAGGAGGCAGCTGGAGGTAATTAGTTTTATTCTCCTAATTAACAGTCCTCTAAATGTAGAAGTATAGCCAATGAGGTCTTTGGAAACCCAGAACCTCCCTCAAATCAGGGTATATCACTTATTTTTGGAAAGGTACTCACAGACTGCTTGCTTATATTGTTCTGTCCTGACCTACTTTGAAAGATGTTTCCAAAATGGTTTATTTTGGATGACAATAATTGAGTAGGCAGACAAAAAAATAGTGCTGTGGTGCCCATATTCTACAGTTGTGCAAGCACTGTAAAAGTGTGCCTATTAATAGCAAAAAATATATTAATCCTTTGTTCCAGAGGGATAAAACTGTCAATAAAGGTTAAAGCATAGAACATTTTATAGTCTTCCATGCAAAAAGCTCCCCAGAATATTTTGTATTATAAAATAAGTGGGGAAAGCATAATATAGGAGGAGGAAAGGACAAGGATTGTCTCTGCTAATTCTTTTGGTATAACACATCTTTTTGTGCCAAACTTGCTCAAAAGAGACTAGCTTGGGCTCTTCCTTCCCTCTGCCCCACAGTTTGGGAGTAGCTGAGGAGCAGCAGGGATTGCATGGTCTCCCTCGGCACACGGTGCCTTTCACGCTGTGCTGAAATGCTTTCTTCCTTCAAAAGAGGGTCCTCTGCCTTAGATATTATAGCCAGAGGAAGCTGTAGTGATTTTTTTTTTTCTTCCTTTTAGCTTATTCCTGATTTTAAAACCGCATACTAAAAAAAACCCTTCAAACATAGAAATGGGAATCCATACTATCACTATGGCTAAGCTAATTTAGGGAAAAAAATATCCAACCCAGATTCCAGACAGGATATAAAAATTGCAGTTTGACTCATGAAGATTAAACCAAGTGCTGGATAACGTACCTAATTTCTCACCCACTCCACAAGCTGAATGAAAAAACAGGACTCATTAATTGGGGCAGTTCACAGGCAGTAGTGCATTCTTGAATGAAGACCTCCTGTTGCTAAATGATCTGCATAGATAAGCAGAGGGTAGAAGTGAGGAAGTGCGCTTAAGATACACACCTGATAACCAGACTAAAATTATCACAAGGGGTAGGGAAAAAAAATAAAAATCGATGACCACAACCTGAATCTGCTGTCTTGCCAGTCTTTCTGTAGAACTGTGGAGCTGTTTGAACAGCAGCTCAGGATGTATATCACAATTTGAAAATTATTCTCTAGTTCCCAAGCAACCACTCATTTGGAGGGTGGGGTATGGCATTTTCCTCTGACCTTCATGGAGCGATGGAAGCTGTAAAAAGCTAAGAGGAGTAGGATTTTATTCTATTTCTTCAGTCAGCGTTTTCTACAAAGAACAAAATCAATACAGAGCAGAATCTGCATGAGGTTTTGGATGAGTGTGCTGTTAAAAAAACCCATGGAAATGTTCAGAACCCACTGAAACGTTCAGAAAAGTCAAGTAAAAAATAAAATGGTAAGACCCACAGGACAAAGTCTCACCAATTTCTTCAGAAAGCATCCTTTAACTCTTTGCACTGCTTCCATGACTGCAGTACCGGCTATGGCTGCACTTTCACAGCAAATGCTTGGCAGAGGCATATCACATTATGCAAACTCCCAAATCTAATACTTCGGGAAATTTTTTACAGCCATTTACTTGGCTCCTGACAAAGGTGGATCTACTGGCTTGTATCTCATCTGGTTAATTAGTAGGATCCTGCCCCATTAACTGTGTGACAAATCATACTTCATTGGCATAACACAATGAACATAAAAATCTCTAATGAAAAATAAAGACAGCTCATGTTTGTTAAACTGATTTTTTTTCTCCCTTGTATAGTGCTAGATGTCAAAATATAACAGATAGAGGGTGAGGAAGATCTAAGTCGCCTACAGCAAAAATTTTGAGATGGGCCAATGTTTTCTTCCCAATACCCAATCTGTTATTATAGAAATATTGCAAAGAATTTAAATGAGTGCTTGTGAAATGTGCAACGTTAGGTAAAAATGGGGGTTGCAGAGCAAAGAGTTGGATCCGAGTTTTTGCACACTATGCTGGAAGGTCGTGACCAGCTTAGGTTTAGACACGTTGAAAAACTCTGAAACAAAACTGGAAAAACAGTGACTCTGCAGAGGAGGTTGTGGGAAAATGAAAGGGCATTTTGTAGTTATGATTCTTCAGCACCATAAAATACTTTGCAGGGAAAGAAGCACCACGTTAGGCACCACGTGACGGCAGCTCGTGCCACGAGTGCAGCCGTCGTGTACGCACCTCCAGAGCCACCACGGGAGCTCTTTGCAAAGCGCAGCTGGAGCTGGAGGCACTTACCTCCGGACCCGGGCACGGCTTAAAGCCAATGGAACCTGTCTTTAAATTAAAAAATATAAAAAAAGCCCTCTGTAAGGCAGGGACCCATGTGCAGGAACGCCTGCCACCTGAGAGCAGCTGGTTTTTTGCATTTGAAGAAAAGATTATAAACCTGGTGCAGCTGTAACTGATTTATTTGACCCAAGGTGGGTTTTCTCCATCCACACCTGAGGGGCTGTGCAGGAGCGAAGTCAGGTCCTGACGGTGAAAGAGCTCTTCACATCAACTTTTAAATGCCTTTGAAGTCAATGCTGTTAGAGCAAAGAAATTAATCATGGCTTTAGCCAGACTGGCTGCAACGCGCCAGGACGGAGTTTTTGCGGAAAGCTCTGTGCTGTTCGAACCCACCCGCGTCGCTCAGGACACACTGTTTACAGGAGAGGGAGTTTTGCCCATAAGACATGTCAGGCAGCTGTCAGTTTGTTGCTGTAAAGGCTCTTACTCATGTGAAATGAGTATGCCGTGTCAATTTGAGGTAACAGGCATGGTCTGGGTACAGCCGGTGGAAAAGCCAGCGTGTGTCAAGCAATCCGTCTCCGCACAGCAGCAACAGCATCTTTCTAAAGACTGATTTTCAGTCGTGAACTCATAGGTTAAAATAAATATATAAAATAAAGACCATCTAAATATTACAGTTGTAAGTGTATTTAATAATATTACATTATCTTGTCCATAGAAAAGAACACACATTTGCATTTACTTTCTTCAAACACAAATAAAATGTAGGTTAGTTGCAAAAACTATAGAGTGACAACATTTTTATTCACTATTTTTGACCTAAAAATTCTACCATTTAAAATCAAACAATGGATATTATCTTTGTAATACAGGGCAATTGAGAATCTAAATGAGAAATCAAATGTTTTTTCATGCTTATTTATTTTAGATTAGAAAAACTTAAACCAGATATAAACATGAATTGCTGAAGCATGAAAAGTGAATCAGAGTAGAGTGATAAATATCTGAGTCGTGTTGTTATAGGTGCAGACTTGCATTAACTAAAATAAATTGATCTGGAAGCTTTTCTAAAACTTAATTAATGCTGCAGAACAAAGCTGGAGATCAATTATCAGCTTGGTATTTTGGCACAGATAAATTTGAACTCAATAAGCTATCCAAAAATGTATGTTACCAATATCATATTGAAATGATCACTGTGATAGGATAGAAATGATCCCAGTGCAGCCTGAACACAGAGTCCTCCATCACACCCAGGCATTGGAAATGCAGGAAGTATGCCTGTAAGCTCTAATTTTCCCTTTGCAAAATGTGCACCTTCTAATGAAATAAATGAGAAGCGAGAGACTAGTGATGTGCTATGTATTTTTCTAAGCTTACTTGGGAGCAGGCATGACTAACTGTTCTCCAGAATAAGAAAATTTACTAGTGAGTTGATGGACAGCTCTTACAAAATTGTTAGTTACTGACCTGAATTTGATGGTAGTGTTGGATTAGTGAGACAAAGATGTAATTTCCTTGTGTCTGGTAACTCTTCAGGTACTTTGCTACATTTTTCTGCTCCTTCTTTAGGCTAACTTTATCTGCTTATAGGTCAGCAGTGTGATTAGTTATTAGAAGTTTCTACGGTGCAATTTTGTCTGCATCATGAAGTGAACATAAGAGATGTATGTAGAAATGCAGATTGCCTGGTTAGGAAGTTCACTCATACGGATAAAATGTTCAGGCATACTCCACAGTGAAAGGTTGTCCTGGAGGACATATTTAAAATTTCTCTAAATGCATTAATTTACTGCACTCTCAATGTTATTTGTAATGAGGGCAAGCCTGAAAAGTCCTGTTTCAAAGCACTCCAACTGAGAGTCATAGCTCCAAGACTGCATTCTATATAAGAAATAAATTAATAGTGCACCTAATCCATTGCACCTGAATCTACATAGATCTTCACGTGTTAATATGCTCAGTCTGAATTTCCTGTTGTCTTTACAAGACAGACAGATGAAAGCTCTTTTTAGTCCAGTCAGTGCACAACTTGTTATTCAGGTAGGGGATGGATGGATGGATGGATGGATAGTTGGATGGGGGAGTGGATGGCTGGGTGAATGGGGAGATGGATGAGTGGGCGGATGGATGGGAGAGCGGATGGATGGATGGGTGAGTGAGTGAATAGGTAGGTGGATGAAGGGTTCTATGTTTTCCTTCTTTTATCTGCCAAATGGCATCTTGCGGAAGATAAAAGTACATGAGCAAGTGTCTAGTCAACGGCATCATCATCTCCGTGATCCCTAATCTTTCTAAAAGCATGAGAGGTTCACCACCTCCCTTGCACACAGTTTTATTTAAAGTCAATGGCACCATTTGAAGGGTTTTTCAGTGCTATTTACCTCCATTCTAAAAGTGGCCAGCTAACGGTGTAGGAGGCTGTCATGCACTTCAACCTCTGCTTAAGCAAGGCGTTCAAAATCTCCAAGGCAAAAATAAAGTATCCCAGAAGATGGGTTTAGATCTCTTCAGTCAATTGTATTGATCAGACAGTACTCCACTTTAAATTCTGAGTCAGATAACCCTAATTTGTTTGTAAAAGGGTCTCTTTGAAGATAGTCTTAATTAAGTAGAAGAAAAGTAGCATGTCATTAATGAGAAGAGAGCAATATAGACAGCTAAATAAATATCCCATCACCGAAGACACATGCTGGTGTTAAACCTTTTCAAGAGAATGATTAAGGAATCACTGAATATAAAGGTATTTGTCCTTTGATCAAGGACTTCTGCTGAGTCCCAAGCAGATAACAGACGGCTTCCTCATTTACTGTATTCACTGAATAGCAATGAGCGCAGGCATGCAGCGCACTGGAAAATTCAGCCTCAGAAATGTAATTTATGCCAGTGTTTGCATACTGCCCAGCACCGGGGGACCTGCTCCCAGCAGGGCCTCAAGGAGCTGCCGTAATTTGGGGAAACCACAGAAGTCCTGTGACTCGTGGGGGATTGCTTGAGTCAAAAGTTCACTCTGACCATTTGCCCGTAGCCACCACCCACAGTGAGCCAGATTATAAATTAAACACAGCACCTCCTGCTGAGCTAATAACTGTGTCAACAAAAACATAAATAAAGAGTATTTCATCTCTCCCAGGCTGCATGGTGCGTACACCACCCTGCTAGCTTCATTACACCTTGCAGAAAAATGCTACAGACTCAAACTCATCCTTCCCCCCTCAAAGAGTTTTTCTTTGTCGTATTTAAGGATGTTGGTTGATCATGGCTTGTTACTTAGTTTTTGCAGTTCCTTTGAAGTCATCAATACCCCAGCTTCATTTTGTGGCAAAGTTAGCTCAGGGGAGAAGAGAAGGAACTTATCATGCATTCAGTTCCGCAGCTAACTGCTTATTGGGAGTCTGATCCTCTAACCCTTCATCAAGTAAAAACTGCTGGCCTCAGTGAGAGAGGGTGAAAATGCTCCAGGATACTACTTTGACTTGTTTTCATCCTGGTACTCATTATTTGAAGATTACATATCCAGTAAGTGCAAAAATAAGGGGTTGGTTTTATGTCCTGCGAGAGAGTCATCTCATCTCGGAAAGACAGCTAAGAGAAAGGAAACGCTTTCCCATAAAGTGCGCTGAATTGCTTCCTAGCTACAAGACCAGCTTGTGGAGCTTTTATTTCCATTTCTCTTATTAACTATTAATAATGATACATGCTCTTTGAAGTACACTCTGTTTACATAGAAAGAGCATAATGTAACAGCAATGACAAGGCGTAAGGTAAATCTGGATTTCTAAAGAAAACATTTTTAAATGATAAAGCAATTATAAGCGAGACAACGCAAGAAAAATGTCAGCCACCCAGGGTACTGTTGCTGGCTTTTGGGACTATTGGCAGATCGCTGACTAGATTAGATTAAAATCACCATAGCACACAATTAAATTTTCATGAAAAAATGAATTTTAAATATTGATGACAATCTTTTCCTACAAACCACTTAGAAAAATAACTGCAGCAGCACACCAGCTTATCTGAAACACGGTGACACAAGTGAGAGTTGCACGACTGGTAACAGCTCTCCACCATGCCAGTGTAAATCGTTTGCAAATCCTTCTCCATTCCTTGAATGAGACCAGTGTCATCTGTGTGTCGGCCAAAGTCTCCACCACCGAGTCACGCTTTGCTGTGAGGTTAAAGGAAAATTTCGGTTCAGAGGCAGATGCTGTATAATAAGGGACGCAGCCAGGACTCCTTTCCACTGAGCTAGTCACCTCAGACTGCGGAAGGTTTGAGAACTTTTCAACAGGTCCAAATGACAGACAGTGACTTCCCTGATGGGGCAGAAAGGTTGTTGCAGGCAATCCTTGTTATCCACTGAAAATAATCTGTCCCGCTCTCTGCCTGACATCTCCCTCACCATGCCCTAAGCCTCCAAGGAACAAGGAAAAATACACCCAACAGAAGAGATCTCTACCCTGCTGCTGGCTGGGGAGTTCGTGCAGTTGCAGGGTCTGTGCTCCCACGCCCTCGGTCCGTTTGGCCTTGTTTTGCCAAGTTGTGACTCAATCTGTACACGAGTGAGCAGATCAGGGGCAGAGAGGTTACACGCAGGGAAGGAACGGCAGGTAGCAACAGCTATTCTGTCTGGGTTTTCTGTTTTAAGAGTCTCAGGAGCTGTGAATGCCTCAAACAGCGGAATTATTTAAGTCCCACCAGAAAGGCAAGGAAAGGAACGTTATGTTAGCTAGAAGGTAAAATGTGCCCCCCAAAAAGCATTTCTAGGCTTTTCATATACAATTATTTAACATATAATTTAAAATGTAAACAAGAAACAAAGAGGGAGGGAATACTAGAGTGAAGGAAGAAGGGGAAAACCCAGCTATGGAGACAGTCCTCTACGTGGCTACAAAATGATTTCATTGAAGCTAACGCTACCCCACCTTCTTCATCTCATATTTCTCAAAGAAATCCACAGGAATGAGCTCCACAAAAGTCACCAGAACAGGTAAATCTAAATCCTGTGGGCAAAAGTACAGGTGGTGGGGATCTGCCAGCTCCCTCAGACAGCACTTGCATTGACGGTCTAGTGACCACCTAACATCGGTGATGCTTGAGTGAAATTTCTAACGCTGAAACCTCTGGGCATCTTCCCTTTAATAAAACTCAAGGGTGACTCTGTGCCAATGCATTTAGGAAGGTACAAGCAGGAGAAGACTCATCCTTTTAGTGTTACCTTGCTGTCTACAGTCATCCACAGTTCATGTCAATAAAAAGCATGAAAAAGCATCTGCATGATTCATCCAACGGCTACTTCGACAGTATTTGTTTTGTAACTCGGAAGGCAGCGAAGGAAAAAAACCCAACATCCAACCCCTGAAATGAAAGTGATGTGCATATCTCCAGCAGAAAGTGATGGCTTGTTTCTAAGCGTAGCATTTGAACATGAACAGGTGAGGGGCTGAAACAGTCCAGGCAGACTTCTTCCTCCCATTCCCACAGAAATTTGAAGACTCCCCAAGTCATTTAACCTGAAACTACACAAACAGAAATTGTCAGTGAGAAATGGGGGCAATACCAACACAGCAAAAAGACCACCGAAAACTTTCATTCGATGATTTTAATTCTTGGGACTGCTTTACTCTTGTCCAAAAGTCACTGTCAAAGGCAACAGGCGTCACCAGGCTGCCTGACACAGGAACCAAACGAATCTCACCAGCCTGATAAGAACTTACTGCCACGACTGCATCTGCTGCTGCTCCTCCAGAAAAGTTTTCAGATCAGAGAAAATCCTGCTGGGAAAAACAGCACCAGCCTGGGTGGCCTTGGTGGCTCCTGGTTGCAGCAGCACAGACACGTGCTGGACCGGGACAGCAGCCTGGGACGCGGGTGTGGAGGAGCTGAGCTATCTCGGCAGCCAGGTGGATGACAGAAGCGATAAACATGTCAGCCTTCCCGAGCTCTGCTCATCGGTCAGAGCTCTCCCTCTGCCTCGGCTGGGTGTAGCTGTTCGAAGATGGCATTGCCGGACTGCAGAGGGCTCTGGCTCTGCCCATAAGTTTTCTTTGTGGGTCACTGCAGTCCTTTATGCTATTGGTGCCAAGCAAAGAATTGCTCTTAATGCATTAAGGATGAAATCCGGTGAAGTGATGCTGCTTTCTGGATGGATTCCTGGGCACTCACCTGGTTCTCTGGGTAATCAGAGCACAGAAACAAAGGTGATGAAACAAAAGCATCTTCGAGGTCAAAGTTAATGGCAGAAAGCTCTTTGACTTTCCTTTTGCTGTTTCAGTGGGGTCAGGATTTAACCAGGAGGAAACTGAACTTTGTATCTCAGGTTTAAAATTAAAAAAACCCAAACCAACAGGAATTGTTCTCTGCCATTGTGCTCCACTAAAAGCAGAATACTTTGAACAGAGCAATTAGCAGAATATGTTGTTTAGGTTTTGATTGATGGCTGGGTTGAAGAAATACACTGTATTTTTTTAAATGAAGTTAACTGTGCCTCCTTCAAATAACTTAAAAATAAATAATCTACCACTGTTCTTTTCTTATTACAATTTTGTTAGCATTTATTGCAATGTAGAGCTGGTTCTTGCTTCTGTTGCTATGGAAGCCTTGTCTTTAGGCTTAGCAGAGAAAATAGTTTAGAGAATGTAAAGGGGAGATAGATTCAAAGACATGGATTGTTTCTACAAAGTGCATTATAATGTTGTTCTCTTCTTGCTATACACCTTTTCTCATGTCAGAATAGAAATTTAACTGAAGTTTCATTTATAAAAGAATTGTTACATGAGAATATTCTCCCAGTAATTACAAGAGGTTTTTTTTTTAAAAAAAATATTGTAGGGAATAGAGACCTTGAAAATCATAAAAAGAATTGCGAATGATGAAAGGATGGTGCACAACTCACTGGCTTCATCAATCCAGGGAGTAAAAATATCCATAGATTTTGAAAGTCTTTTTTTTTATTTATGTCCTTTAAAGAGAAAAAAAGCTGATTTCAAATGATGCAAAGAGCTCAGAATTTCTCTGTTAAGAATGATACTCTGAAAAACTAGACTTAAAGCTAAGCCCTTCTTGACTTATACATTCTGTGTTGTTGAGAAATTAGTATTATTTCCTTTTTGTAGACTTAAATCTGAAGCTTTGGAGCAAGTATTCTAGAAACCTCATTCTTTACATAGTGCATATATGGCTTCCTTTTGCTGGCGTTTTGTTTTGGGTTTTTTTTTGCAAGCAGTAAATATCTTCATTCCATGAGGAAAAAATGCAGCACTGAAACTGGCTGTGAATTTGTATTGTAAGAATCTCTGGGACAATTTAGTTATAAATTCTTTCATGCGGTACAATGGCCACTTGATAGGTAAACAGAGAGACAGACAGACAGATGGATTGATATATAGACCTACAGATCTATTCAGGGATTGGGAACCCATTTGGAATATTGTCCTGAGCTGCCCTGGAATCACAGCAAAACTGTTCAGCCAGAAATGTACGAAAGGACTAAAACTAGATTTTATAGCATTTGAGTGGGGAATCGAAAGATTTTTAGCTCCTGCAATATATAGACCATCTGTAGCAATTAAATTGCTGCATTATTCTTGATTACATCAGAAAGCTGGGCCAAACGTTTAGAAAAATGCAATATTGGAGTCCCTCTGATAATTAGATTCATGTTCTTCAGCTCCTCAGCAACTTTTGAAAATGGATTACAAGCAACTTGGTCACTTAGGTAACGTAGTAATTTCTTAGGAAAATACCCTGAAACCCTCAATAACCCAGTAATAACATTAGCCATTACTGAAAAATGTGAGAAAGAGCAAGAAAACCCCATCGAGCAGTGCATTCACAGCAACACATTCACTGTCTGCTATAGCAACATGTCCCTGTTGTCCTGGGTGCCTCACAGCCAAGCAGAGTGGAGTCAGTAATGCAGTAGGACATCGGGGGGTGGGGGGGTGGGGGGGTGGGTGTTGGGTTTTTTTTGTTGTTTGTTTGTGGTTTTTTTTCACCTATGTTGCTTGATAAAACTATGATTCATGATCTACTGGTACTTCCTTCACTTGCACAGTTTAATAATCTCAAGTCTTCCGCACTTCATGGCACACAGGGATCCTCTGGTACCTCCTGCTTCCTTGCTCTGCTCTCATCTCCATCCTTCACCTGGCTACTTTTTCCTTGCCCATCTTTGCTTCAGCTCCCAGCTTGGTGGGTGGAACTGGTGGTTGCTCTCCTAGG
Organism: Falco cherrug; assembly: GCF_023634085.1. NCBI lineage: Eukaryota > Metazoa > Chordata > Aves > Falconiformes > Falconidae > Falco > Falco cherrug. The sequence continues at coordinate 54,195,842 of NC_073705.1, read as the reverse complement.
GCCATTCCAGGGAGGCAAATCTGTTAAAATACTCTAAAACATTCTCTGGCTTTAACACAGCTTTTGAAGCTACCTAAATTACAGCTTGCTGATTGGTGCTACTCTCAGAATGTCTTTGGTTTCTCTTGCTTATTTGGACACGACATCATGCCTGCAACCTTATTTTATTCAATCATCAACATAACAAACAAGTTTTTATGCATGATTTGCTCATTAGTAGCTGCTTCAAACATCCCATCTCCCGGTACATAATCCAATTTTAAAAATAATTGGGAAAATGATGTAGTGTAATTAGCATTCAGAAATCTGTTTTAATCCATATGGCTCTAGGTCAGCTCAGGAGAAGTAATTTCAATTAGTCATTAATTGTTTAGGTTGTGGGGAACAGGGGGAGTTTGCGTGTTACACAATCCTGCGGTATCACCTCCTGCTGCGGCCGACTTGGCCAAGCGGCTCCATGCGGCAGGGAATAAGATCTTCCAGAAAATACAGATTTGCCAACGATTCACTTGGCAGAGCTTTTCGCTTTGATTTATTTCAGATGTACGGATCTGATCTTGCACCTTTTAAAGTTGGAGCAAGTTTAGCAATTTACTTCAATGGAGGCAAGACTGGAACTTAAATCCTGGGTTAGTGCAGACTGACACAGTCCCTGGAACTGGGCTCATTAGAGTTTCTGGGGTTCTTCCATGTGTGTACGTGTGCATGCATGTGTGAAAGTGGAGTGCCAATGTTAATACCTTGGCCACGTACCAATTTCAGTAATGCCACATGAGTAAAATTCAGCCTGAAGCCTCAGCTGGAAGGGCTCTTCACAGCCAGGCTTGTAATGCCGTTGAAAAGTGACTCATTTGTGGCATTGCAGAAGTGGATACTTTGCTGTGAGATCTCCTATTCAGTTTATCAGGATAAGCACCTGGCAAAAAGTAGTCATCAAAAGAAATTTCCAGGCAAACAAATCAGAGAAGCTATTACTAAGACTGGAAATATCTTTATAAAACTGTCCTATGCAGATAGACAGAGATTTTTATTGCTGTGCAAATGATTCACATGTACAAACCTAACAGGCTGCAGTGGAGATGAATCATTTAAATTAACTTAAACACTACATATTCTGTTAAGGGATTATCTGTGAACTTCATGAAGTATCACTGCTAATGGCTGACATGTTTAGGACATTGTTTTGAAACTCAAAAGTCACAAAGTTTGCATGTGACGGAGAAGTAAAATCCTTCTAGAAGTACAACAGCCTGATTTTTCATTTTGGATGCTTCATTTAATAACTCCTTAGAGAAACAGAATGACAGCATTGGAATTTACACTCTCAGTTCAAGGTATTCTACAACTCATCTTTTGGAAGTTTGAGCATTTTCTTAAGCAACTTAAAATAGAATCATTTAGGGTTTGTAAGTACTTCTGTTTCTAACTTGTTGCTCGTGCACTTCTCAGTGAAGTACGCGAGGATGCTGCAGTTACCCCACTGCTGCATTCACCAGCACGGCACCACACCTTTCTCGTTCACCTCATTTAACAACGTTGGACAAAACCATTATTGATGCAGAGGTGTGCTCTAGAGCTGTATTGCATGCATTTCTAAGATACCTCATGCAGCAAATGTCACAGTCCATGACCCTGGGAAGGTAACTGGTCTGTATACGTCGCCTTACGGCCGCTCAGCTCCCAAGCTAGAATCACACCACAGACAAGTCCCACTATTTTCCATTTTTTCCTTCGTATTAGATTTAATTGTACTGGCTAATACAAGGATTTAGTGGATCAGCTTGGGCAATATTTCTTAATGATATACAGAGCATAGGAGGACACAGCTTGAAGCAGAGGGTTGAATTCCCAGGCTTAATGAGACACTGAGCTTCAGCTTATCTATTCAAGCAGGGATTTTTATTGACAGAAGGCATGTGAATGCAAGGTTTGGAAATCAAGCAAATACAGCAGCTACCCAGAAGATCACCTTGACTGCAGCTCCTGTGGTCAGATGTCCACTCTGGCCTCGGGCAACCGGGGGCTGCCAGGAAGCTTCTGCGTTATCCCCTTCCTCAGTCTGATTCTAAAATGCGAAGATTTGAACTCATCCTTCTTATTTACTCCCTCTGCAGACCAGCTGGCACGCAGGTCTGCCTCTGCCCTCTCATTCTTCTTTTTCCTCCCTCAGTAATTTTCCACTTAGCACCTAACTTGTTCAATTCATATTGGTTTTATGCAAAACTTAATCTTCCCAGAGCCGCATCACTATGCCAGTGCATGCAATGAAGGAGTGCACATATACGTTCATGAAATTCTTAGCTACTGTAGATGATATGCACAGGAGTGTATTTTGCAAACTCATAGTTGAATAGAGTCTCTCTACCCACATAATTTTATTGGTGTTGTTCTGGTGAGGCTGGTTCAGGCTTAGCATGCCTCGAGGGGGAGGAAGAGGAGAGCCCAAGTGCAGGGGAATGCAAGGGGCAGGTGTACACAGCGGCTGCCTCACCCGCCACCGCCGCTGCACCCCTCTCTGGGCACGGGTGTCAACAGGTCTGCAGATGGACATGGCACCTGGCTTTAACAACAGGACACTGAAATAATGTTAAACAGTATTCAGATGAAGATGGTAGGAGCAAGGTTTTACAGCTCAGGCTGTTGCAGCGAGGGTGCTGGGGGACGCTGAGCATCTGCCAGCGAGCTCCGAGGGTTCAAGGCACGGCCCCAAACTCAGCACGGAAGGCAATAAAGCTGGTCACATTCAGGTTTTTATTTCTGGTGATCACACAGCATGCTTTTAAACCTATCAAGGAATATTCAAGTACTACCGCTGCACTTCTTTATGGCTTTAAAACTGATGTAAATTTGCATGCAAATTAGGTGCAGCCCTCGAGCTCTTGGCAATTTGCCACTGCAGCCTTTGAGATTGCCCCTGAGTAGATCATCTTTCATGAGAAAGCCATCAGTCATTCCACAATACTGGAGGAGGATAATTTCCCTGCATGAGTTGCATAAAGATGGCACTGCATATCGCTGTGCGCCTGAAAGGAGAGAGAGGAAACTATTCCGCTTGCAGGGTTTGGTTGGCTGGTTGGTTCCTTTTCTAGGCTACTGAGCAACCACAGAAATTGGATTTAAGGATTAAAACAATAGTTTTTTAGAACTGAAATTCAGCATTCTCATGTATGTTCAATTGATCCTGGGATAAAAAGAACAATTTAACTGTCTTGTGTACATTCCCTGATACAGCTTTTTGCAAATATTGTATTTCTTTCCATTTCACTGGCTTACTGGTTAAATTTACTTGTCTGTAAAGTCACAGAAAAAAAAAAAAAAAATTCCAGGGCGCAAAACCTCAGGTCTGGTCATCCTTAACAAATAACTGGTCATCCCGACAGAAATATTTGGGGGTGCAATTACTGTATAAGACTCACTACAATTGCTTGTCACTATAAATTCCTACTGTTTGCTGCTTGATTGTTTGTTTTAGTGAAATGTTAATAATGCAAGCAGTGGATGGCAAGAGTCGATAATGAGGTAATGTGTATTTATGGGATATATGTCCAAATGGTCCTTAGTGCATGGTTATTTGAAAATAAATAGTGTATTGATTGAAACAGCTATGGAACAAAATGGTATTTCAACACATGGTGATAGCTGATAATTACTTGGAAGCTTTTTTTTTTTTTTCTTAATATATCAAGTAGTCTATTTTTAGCTCCTTTGTATAGAAAGGCAAATCCACTTAGGAAAATATGATAATGTTTCCCAGGGTTTTCTGTATCATTTTGAAAATTCTGCCTCTGATGAAAATACAGCATTCATACCTACTTTCCATCACAGGGGTATCTACATAGTCCCATTTTGACACAGTCAATACCAATTTGAGAGAGGTTTAGAATGGTATTTAATGCAGCCATATTGCTAAAACTCCATTAAAACCACATAATCTTCTGTCATGGGAAAAATCAACAGAATCCATTTCCATGAGCTCCATGCAGGGGAAGTTTATAGGGCACAACATCCAACAGCACTCTTAAGTTTCGGGGCTGAAATCTTTCATGGCTATATTTTTGGGTGAATGAATGAAAGTTATCAGCAAGGTGGAAAAAAGGGATAAAAAACCAATGAAGAGAACCAAGCAGGGGATGGTTATCAGTTGAACAGATTCTCCTCTGTGATTTGCTGGACCCTGATCATATATTCAGTTTTCCTTGTATTCTAAAGCTAACAGATAAAATTCCTACACAGAGGAAGAGCTGATATAGTTTATTGGTTTAATATTATCTGATTTAAAAAAATAATTCATTTTTTAAAAAGCTGGAATGGGTTACAAATTTGGAGTAAGCAAAGCACCAGTTTCAATCAAAAAATACAGTGAAAACTTGCTTGGGTTTTCATGTCAAAATATACATGAAAAGTTAAAGATTATTTTTTAAAACATTAACTATCTATATTCTGACTTGCAGGCAGTAGAATTGGGTTTTACCAAATACTCAGCTTGTTGGGATGTGTTTAAGCAAGTATTTGGAAAAAATGTAGAGTATATTAGTCTGAGGATGTATTCACTCTCCAAAGTCTGACATACCCAAAATGTCACACCAAGCCTCCTCTACCTGCCTTTACCCTTTGGTCTTAAGCTCCCTTTCAGTTAGGTCACAGCTAGCATGACCACAATATCTTCTTCTGTAGGTATTTTTTTAAGTGCTATTAGAGGCATAAAACCTATAGTGATCTGTCCCTTGGCCTCTTTTATAATTCATCAAGTATTTTGTAGTTGCAATCATCTCTATTAGGAGCTTCCAGACTACTAAATTATGAGGTTCAATCCCATTTAATTACCTCCCTGCAGCATCAGAAAGCAAAAAGTTAAATCATTTATTCATTTATAAACTTCCTCTACACAGCACATCCAATTTTGTAGATTTAAGAACAGCAATCTTAATACCTGTTAGTTTAAAACGAAAATGAGCGTACCACAGAGCTATAAGCATCTACCAAACAAGCGAGGTATTTTTTGCTTTCAGAAGGCAGAAAGCGGTAGAGGAGTGTACTGTTTTGCTAGTTCGAAGGACAGTGAAGGGGTTTTTGCATAGGAAGAACCAGGGTTATAGGGCATTTGTCGAAGCAGTTGTAAAGCCAACCCAGTTTCTGTAATTGCCAGTACAAGTCTAACAGTGCAGCCCGCAGCAGTTGCACCACTACAGCTCTGTTTATTGATCCCTGTGACTCAATGTTTTTGCTCATGGGCATAAGTCAGCACTTTGAGCAGATCAGCACAATGGCTGAAGGATCAATCGTTACTTCCCCCTCCTGATCCATTTTAATTGTGATATCAAAGATGGAGTAATCCTTGCTCAGGTTAGAAGATGTATTTGAAGCCAGGACGTAACTGTGTTATAAAAGCAGAGATGCTGGTACGCAGATCTAAAGGAAAAAAAACTAATAATTGCAGGAACTGACCTAAAAGAAGCAGCCAGTGATGCTGAGCTTAGTTTAAATTGTTACAACAACTGACTCAATAAATAAAGTGGTTCGCTTCCCTCACCTCTCCCTTGGCAGCAGCTGAGAACTGAAAGGCAAAGTGTCTCTGCAGGACAATGGTGCTCCAGGGAAATTATTAAGCTCAGGCTCAGAGTCTTTATTTTGACATTCAAGAATAACCCAGAGTGCAGACATGTTATCGGGCATGGGAGGGCTGAGCTTGCTTGAACCTTTAGCTGTGCCTTCCCTCTCGGTTTTTGAAATCTCTCTTTCTTCCCATCTACCAAAGTGTTTAACTAGTAAGAAATAATTTCTTGGGGCGGGAGTGGTGTGGGGGGAGAAAAGCTTCACTGAGCAGCTGCTGGTTGTTGTACTTAATGAGGAGGTATAATTAGAGATCTGGGGTAGCAGCTTGTTAAGACACAGAATTGCTGTCTGTGGTGGGGTTGGCTGGTGTGTTGTGGTTTTTTGTTTTGTTTGTTTTTTTGGGGTTTTTTTGTGTTTTTTTTTTTTTCTTCCCCTCTTTTGATTAGAGATGTGTCCCCTTTGCCTTTAGCTATGCTGGGTGCTAAGACCTTCTCACTCCATGTGGAAGGTGGCTGTGTAGCTCCTGAGGCTGTACTGCCAGCTATCCTATGGAGAGATCCTGTGGGGGAGCCATGAACAGAGGTGGAGGGAGAAAGGAGGTTTCTTCAGGGCTTCTGCACCATCAAGACAAGGCATTCAAGGCTATTTGAACTGATGCATCATTTTCTGCTCTTTTCCCACCTTGTCTGGGTTTCTCTCCATCTTCTAGTCCTAAGAATACTTCCAATGAAATCAAAGTAAGTCCACAAGGTCTGCTGTAGGCCTCCTTCCCTTTGAAGGAATATCTTGCCCTGGGGCTAATGCTGCTCCTTGGAGCCAGCCTTCCTCTTTGCAAAAGCAGAGAAAACTCAGAAAGGGACCTGGAGCATCAAGAGAGGATTTTTGTCTGCAAAAGAGCTTACAAAACTTTAAATTCTTCAGCTGCCACTCAAGAGGTGCACAAAGGACAGAAGAACACACAACTGCTCTTGCTCCCGCTGGGTCGCAAGTGAGAGATGGGGGCAGCCGGGGGGCGTGGCTGGAGATTTTGATCCAGAGAGCAACCACACCAGCGCAAGAGCCGCAGTTCAAGGATTTTGCTGGAGAGGTGCAGAATTTGCCCCAGAGAACCAGACTGGGTGAGAAGGACAGATGCTGCTGTCAGGAGGGGCTGGATCCTGGCTGTCACCACATGGTGGAAAACTGTGAGTAGTTGCAACACCAGGCATCTCTGTCCTGCAACCCATGGAAAGGCGAAGTGAGGGCTCACTGGCCTTGTTAGTTTGTAGTGGCCTGCAGATAAATCGAGGCCGAGAACACAGAGCTTGACTCGGCTTTGCTGTTGCGCTCCAGGCCGTAGTTAGCTGCCGGGTTTTATGCTGGGCTCCAGCAGCGCTATCTCACAGCAAGAGCATGTTCTCCTGCTTCCAACTGAGCTGCCGTTCACCTGCACTTGACACAGGTGGCAACCCTGGAAGCAGCAGGCTTGGGGCCTTAATTCCCTGCTCCTTCATGAGAACTTTACTTATCAAGGCTTTTACAAGACCATTCTGGTGAAGGGGAAGCCCAGACAACTGCTGGCCTCTTTTAGCATCCTCACACGGCACAGGAGATGTTGCACCAGCATCCGTGCAGATTTGTGACCCATTTCAGCTTTCCCTGGACCATAAAGAGCATCAATGTGGAACCCCAACCTAGAAGGAGAAATGGGTTATAACATGTGTTGTGAGACAGAGTGTGAGGGCTTGGGTTTGGTGTTTTTTTGTTTTTTGTTTTTTTTTTTAATGTATGTCTTGTCAGATTTTATTTTCTCTTAGAACTGGGGATAATTTTGCATTTTGACCACTGCAGTGTAGCTTCATGCTGCGTTGTGGGAGCAGAGAGATGCTGACCAGAAGCAGGACTGTGTTCATAGGTGTCCAGTATTGGACACGGAGACTTCTCAGCTGATGCCCACAGCACTCCCATGCGTCAAAGCATAAACACAGGAAATTCTAGATAATTTGATTTCTCAAATTGTCCTTCAAAACTGACAAATTGTTCCCATTTAATTTTGTATTTAACTGCAATTGCAACAGTTGACTCTTTCATATTAGTGATATTAGATTATAAAGGCTTCTGTCTACACAAATCGGGTGATGCATCCTGCCACCTTATTTACATCCACCAATGGGCAAAAATCCAAGACCTTCTTATGTATGTTTAAAGTGCGCTTTGAAGTGGTGACTCTGTGATGAAGATATTGTAAAGATGGAAAAGGTATATGCGTAAAAATTGGGGGGGAAAAAAAGTGTCAGCATACAAAGCAAGGGAGGGACAGAATAAGAGAAGCTAAGCAAAATGCAGATTCACTGGGATGGGAACACACAGCAGGTGTTTGGACAGCAAGCAGGCAATAGTAGATGATTTTATGGCAACCCTACAGTGAAATGAGGTAATGCTGCAGACGGATGCAATCTAATGGACAAAGATAGGTGCCTTTAAAAATTAAGATGTAAGGAAAGGGGTTATTGGAGGTAGAGCTGGCACTAAACTGCAGAGATGGATGGAGAGGTATCAACAAAGAGGAAAATGGTAGGAGAGAAGGAGAGGTAGTGTATCACACACTCCCTGTAGAGAAAACGATTATCATTTTTAGATAACTTTAATAGTCCGAATCCTTGAGATACTCTTATCAGGAGAAGGAGCTTGAAATACGGCACTAGATAAAAGCAAATCGGAGCTGTGACACAGCTTCTGTAATAGCATCCCACCTCTGTAAGGCGATGCTGAGGAAGTTCAGATTTGATCTACAGCTACACTGTGCTCAGTGTGATCCAGTGCTCCAGGAGTCAGCCCAGGTTGATGCTCAGTGTACAATTTACGTTGCTTTTTATGTCTAAAGCAAGGCAACTTCCTGGACTTAGTTTTTCTCGGAAAAGTTGAAACTGGGGCAGGTAACCTGGAAGCAGTTTGAGGACAGAAATGGAGCGGTTTTGTTCTAATTTGCGCTGAAGTGCTTATGCTGCTTGTTCCCCTTTTGGGAACCAAAATCCAGGCTGTTTGAGAAGGTTTCTTTAAAACTTTTTTTTTTTTAAACTATGCTTTGCATAGTTTATTTATGTATCTATAGAGGTGTATATAGGTAGATTAGATATATTTATAAAGTTATACCTACATTATAGAAATTATGCTGCTGTAAATTACACTTTGGTACCTCTGCCCTACCATTTTAGCCTTTGCTGCCTGCTGTGCATTTATCGTTTATTTTCCCTTTCTTTTGCCATGTATATAGTGACCCCAGCTATTTTCTAATCTGTAATAGCATTCGTTTCTTCTCCCCTACCTAGGGCACTGGAAACACAAAAAGTTATTTTCTGGGAAGCAATCACAGAAAATGCTCTCTATGAGTTAAAGGTATGGCTCTGTCTAATAACCATGCTATCCCTTCTGTTCCAAGGTCTGAGCCAATATTTGATCTCCTGCAGGTTGTTTCCATTAGGAAGAGAAAGTGATGATAGAGCTGTGTGGACCTCTGATGAACCCTGGTTTGTTTATAGGGCACGTTCACACTCCTGTTTCCCTGCGTGCAGCAGGGCTTCAGCTGTGGAGACCACTTCCTCGCCCACCGCCCAATCCCCCTCTACCCCTTGTTCAGCACCACTGATGTTTTCTTATCTTTATCTCTGGGCAGCTCCACAGCTCTTCTGTGGCCCTGGGCAATGCCTCCTTGCTGCCTTTTCTTGCTGTTTCTCCAATTTTGTTTTCTTTCTTTTCCCCCCCAGTGCACAAAACATCCCAAAACAAACTCTGAAATCTTTGCACCTGTGTGTGCTTGGCACACAGCAGTGGTTTGCATGGAGGCTGCTGCTGCTCATGCATCAACCTGGCTACCAGCACTACTGTGTGAGGGTACTGTGTGAATTATTTTTCTAAAAGATAGGGTGGTTTTTTTCAGCTAGTGACTTAGTTAATCCAACCTACAAAAATAAGCTCTCTAATTTGGTACCTGGCCAGGGCTGGCTATCGTTGCACCTTGTTACAGATATGCCCCTCATAATAGTAGGGGGAGTGTATTACTTTTTTCTTTTATTTATTTCTCGTTTCCGTGCTATCAGACTGAGTAGCCAAAAAGAAAAGTCTTCTGAAAACTAGCTCGTGGAAAATCCTTCTTGCAAATCATGGCATATATGTAATAAATGTCAGCCCAGTGTTTGCTTTGCGGTAAAAGGTTGCAAACTCACCTATGAAATAATCTTCCCCAGCAACCCGATCCATGGCAAACGCTCATAATTCACATCAAGGGTGTGTTTAAAATAACACAAAAAAAGCTGAAGATTTGTAATTGCGGTGACATGCTGCAAGGCTGCTAAGAGAATGGCCAGCTGTTCATCCCTCATAGCCAAATCTGCTCTGACATGGCCATGGGACCACTTTGCACAGGAATCTGTGCTTTACCTGAGGAGGTTTTCAATATCTCCGATATTCAGATAGAACAATATATCTGTGTCTCCTTCCTTTCCAGATACAGGCTGAAATGGCTTGATTAATTTGTCGGTTTTGTGCTGTCTTTTTGTGTAAGAATTGGACAGTTGTATTAAGGGAGAACCAGCTTGAGGAGGTAGGCGTTGCAGCCAGTTCTGAACATGATGAAGTCAACAGTGAGGTTGTCCTCACCTAGCTGTTGGGTGCCATGCTCCTCCTGGGGTTGTCTCCTGTTCTCACAAGCCTCCTGGTATTTGGCATGGTTCTTTTAAAAAAAAAATATTAAAAAATAAAAAATTGCAGATAAAAAGCAGCGCTAAGTAGCTAGTAGGCTAAAATGCTCATTTTTAAGAAGTGGTTCATGTTTATTGCATAATGAAGAAGAAAAAGTCCTTTAATTAATATTAACAATTGAGAGAAGATTAGACAAAAAATACCCTATTACCATTTTCCCTAATCCACCTATAATTGTGTACCAAGCTATCAGGAAAGCACTTAAAACCTGAAAAAGCCTTAGTAAGAACCAGAAGGAAATTGTCTGCTTCAGCATCTCCAACAGTTGGACGTGGATGCAATCCAGCTTCTATTGTCTTCTCTTCTTGCAATGCTCTTCACAGCCCCGTAACAGCTTGGGCTGTAAGCGGAGCCTGTGTGGTGCAGCCAACACCCAAATCGCAGAAGCTGCCGCTGAGGAGGAAATTTATTCTGGTGTGATAGGAAAAGGTTGTCCTTCTCTGGATTCTTGCACTAGAGAGGTGTCCTGGTCTTCAGCGACCTGCCCCTCTGTATTAGAAGGAGTACATGTTTCAGTGTTACTGAAATAATTTAGATCACTTTGCCTGGAAAAATATGGGTCTGATTACCACTGGTTTGCATCACTTTTTACGTAAGTTTGGAGATGGCAAAGCTCTCCAGTGAATTAATTAATTTCACTCAATTTTGACAGGCTTAGAAGTCAGATTAGAAATGCCACAGCTGAGTAAACCCATCTAGCAGTTTGTGATTGCTTCTTTTGGAAGGACCTGCTCAATACCGACAGCAGCTGAAACAGTGCATTAAAGAGAACCACTTAATTAATTAACTGTTACAAGAGCAGACAATGGTAAGACATGTACGGTTCCTATAAGAAATTGATATGAAGTTTTAAAGAGTGATAAGGGTTTTTATTTTGTTTTACATTCATACATTTACTTTGGTGATTCAATGGAAGGTGTTCTCTGGTGTCACAGATGTGGTCACCCTTTAGCTCTCTGTACACACAGCAGGCTCCCATCCTGCAGACGGAAGTTTACAGCTGTCTTTTTCCAAGACTGGAAGGTATTTTGTGGGTATGTAATTAAAATATTTAATTAACCTGAAGCTTCCAGCTTGTGTGTTATATCTGTCTATCTATCTCACGCTTTAGCCCTCTAATATATATTTTACTCTTGAAAGGTCCGTCAGCTTTTCACGTGATGATCTGGCATGAACTCCATCCCAAAGAAAATGTATGTTAATAATGTCCATACCTGTGAGGAAGAGCCGGCAGACCTCCAGACTAAAAGTGTCTTCCCGTGTCAGTCAACAAAGTGGACAACAAAGCTGAAGTGTCTTACAAGGAGAGGCTGGGGGAGCTGGGGGGGCTCAGCCTGCAGAAAAGGGGGCTCGGGGGGCCCTGATGGCTCTCAGCTCCCTGGCAGGGGCTGTGGGCAGGGGGGGTCGGTCTCTGCTCCCAGGGAACCAGCCACAGGACAAGAGGGAACGGCCTCGAGTTGCGCCAGGGGAGGGTTAGGTTGGGTGGCAGGGAAAGTTCTTCTTCACCAAAAGGGTGGGCAAGCCCTGGCACAGGCTGCCCAGGGAGCTGGTGGGGTCACCAGCCCTGGAGGTGCCTAAAAGGGGTGTAGGTGTGGCAGTTAGGGACACGGGTTGGCGGTGGGCTGGGCAGTGCTGGGTTAACAGTTGGACTTGATCTCAAAGGCCTTTTCCAACCTAATTGATTCTATGGCACAGGCTGTGGACCGTCTTCTGTGAAATATGGATGCCTTTCTTGCCTAACACTTAATAGTGTTGTGGGTTTTTTTTAAGTGCAGCAACATTTTAAGCTGTCAAAATGTTTTTGACAGCATAGTTTCTTAAGCTAGCAGATCCCTCTACCTTTAATTTCTGCAGAAGATTTTTTTTTTTATTTTTTTTTTTTACTTTAAAGCATATGAAAAGAAGAGTATAAAATGCAGTCACCTACAACTTGGAGATGGGAATGGCATTTGCATTATCCTTCATTACTGTTGTGTTTTTCTGAGTTCCAGTGCACAATCATGGCCATCAACCTCGTTGACCTGTTTAAGTTTTAATTTACTAGAGGCTTACCATTAATGTGACCCTTTCAGAAACAACACCCTTCCTGGCAACAGTTGCAGTCAGATAAACTTTTGCATCGCCTGGTTTGTTCTTCCCTTTTGAATTATTTACAAAGATCATTAATTTCTTAGAAAATCAGGCAACAAGACACCGAGAAGTGCAGAAAGCCCGTTGTAAGTTTGTATCTGGGAATACATTTTCATGAGCTGGGGGTGGCACTATGGCCAAAGGGAAAGCGTGAAACCCCATGCACTGCAAAATGAAATTACTTCTTGTCACTCGTTGTTTCAGGTCAGGCAGGTTACTGTGCCTGTAGATTTCTTTTACGTGGACCAGGTTGCTGCAGACAAGAGAATAATCAAAACCTATATACCTTGGGGGGGCTTAGCAATGTATATGGCAAAGCAAAGATGATACAAGATTTGTGCCTTGCAGGAACCAATGGGAGATTTTTCCACCTGCTCCAGTGAGGCCAAGGTTTCATCCAGGATGGCTTTGACAAGCTTCTGACTAAAACAGACCCAAAGAAAAGGTACAGCAGTAGGAAATGGTGATCAGTAGATGAGAGTGCAGGGTACAGTCCTGGGCTTGCTCTGATGCTTCATTGTAGCATGTATGTTTACATAATCTTATTTGAAAAAAAAAAATAATTTCTGGTTTTAAACTATAATAAGAGAACTGGACAGCACAGGTAATACTAAAATTATGATCTAATACTATTCCATTATCTAAGCAATTCCAAAGTTGTAGAGGGAAAACAGGATTATTTTTTTCTCTTCTGTATTTATTTGTTTATTTATTTTTATCACGTAGGTTTCTGTTAGAAATCAGTGCAGCCTCTTGGGCCACAAACGTGCATGTTTCTGAGCAAGCCAGCTAGATCTGCGGGTTCCCCATGACCGAGGGCAGAGGGACCCGGTCCCTGGGGAGGCTGTGCCATCCCCGACCTTGGAGGTCTCAAAACCCACTAGGGTAAAGCCCTGAGTAGCCGGGTCTGACCTGGCGTTGGCCCTGCCTGGGATGGGGGCTGGACCTGAGCCCTCCCAAGTCCCTTCCCATCCAGATTTTCCTGGGATCCTGTGAACTGTGTGAAGAAGGCAATTTGCTAAACGTCGACTGAGAAATTTTATAAATGTGGTAAAGATTTGCTCCTGATTCACAGGTACGGCTTTTTTTCTGCTGACCTCTCTTGTGAGCCCTGAATGAACCGATGAAAATATGGAAGGAAAAGCATTAAATTGATCCAGTCTGAAATGATCTATTTATTTTGGTGTGGCTGCCAAACTAAGAGTCAGAGTCCCATCTGTACCGCGGTGCTGGCCAGGCGTCTCAGCTCATTGGGACAGGCGCTTAACAGGAACCGAAAGGTGGCAATGCTGCCAGGGAATTTACGGTCGAAGTAAAAACTGGGAAAATACAGGTGGCCCTCGCTAAAACTGAAAAAATACAAGGTTACCATGAGGACCACAAACACTTCCCTGGGACTTTTAGTTCCCTGGCCATTATCAAGTTGTTTGGTGGGGTTTTTTTCTCTGCAGAGGTGACCTTTAAGGGAGGGTGTGAGAGAGGAAAAATCAGGTCTCCTTTTAGTTTTTGAGAGGGCAGTTCTTTCAGTCCATTAGGACTGGCATGGAATGCAATTCAGAGCTGAGAGGTATGACACAGCACCAGTCAAGGCTGTGTTAGTATCAGAGCAGAGGCAGGGATCAACATCTCTCTAACAGTTTGTGTTTAAAGCAATAGGGAAGAGCAGCCAGTGGAGGGCTGCGAACAGAAGAGTCATTTGGCTGAAGCGATGAGCCAGAAAAATTGAGGTGCTTGGGGATTTGTCAGGGTCAGAGAGATATTTCTAATAGTCCAAAACAGAGGTTAATCAAGACCAACGTGAGCACTTTGCAACGTGCAGTTAAAAAGCAAAACTCTTACATTTGTTACCTAAGATGACCTTAGAAATATTACGCAGGAAAAAGCACAGAATTTGACTCTAATGCCAGTGGAGCTTAGAATAAATTATGTGAACTAATGGTAGGACTTGTCTCCTCACAAACTTGGATAATAGCGCTTCTGGGAAGCAAGGGAAATATTAAGTGGTTGCATCTATGTAAGAGATTGTAACTTCATCTCCCTCTCTTTATTCTTATTTAAGTGTTTAGGATTCTTTAAACCTGGCGGTGATATGATGAGACCTGAGTCCAGCAGTACTGCTAATTGGGACCCATGAACGGCACAGCCAGTTACCAAATGTATTTCTATTTTACTACTTGAAACCAATTAATATCAAACGGTTTATTAGCAATTAAATAGCTTATGTTTAAATTTTTAAAATGTTTGGGAGCTAAATATCTGAGCAAATAGAGGCTATTACAAGCACTTTCTCAGTTTAGATACTTGGCATGTCAATTTATTGTTCTATTTATTGAGAGAAACTAAAATGAGTCAAAAAAGCAAGTTCTTCCTTTTTGTACAAATTGCCCATGAAGCGAATCATTAAGTGGTCAGCTGTATCTGTTACACAGAAGAGTTCTGTGCAGCTGATTGCTACGGTCCAGGCTGTGCAATGCAGACTGTTCTTCATAACAGCCTCTGCCGCTATAACTAAGCGTAACGGAGAATTTAGGTAGCATTGACAAAATAAAGAAGGGATGTTTCACTGCAAGTTTTACGGGCACTTGTAGACAAAGCCTCTTGTTTCTCTTCCATATCTGTGTATATGGTGTTCTTCTTTAGGACAGTTCACAGTAAGTTTCATATGAGACCCCCTCCCTTAGTCCTTGACCCCCTCCAGCAGTCGCACCGGCCCTTCCTTGGCCATCAGAGTCTCTGGTGGTGGATGTCAGATGAGGCACTGGGCGTGTGTATCTCCCATGCTGTTGCTCTCAAGGTCTTGCTTCTGCAGCTGAGGGCAACTGCAACTTCTCTTGCCTCTTATCCACCACCAGCTCCGAAGTCTTGGTCTTTAGCTGAGCTGGTGGTGGTTACTGATTTATTCTGTAAGTGTTAAAGAAAGAATGAGGGCCCAGAGCGATGGGCGTTGTGGGGGTCTGTAACAGAAAGGTATCCCTGATATCTCAGTAATGAGCGGATGGCATTAAAAGGATGGGGCAAGTCAGGCGTGGGCAGATCAGCTATTGCTTCTGAAAAAGCCAAGATTTCACCTGCATTTTAGCAGACCTTTGGGAAAGTAACTCAACTGCACACTAAAATACTTTGCCAGTGTTTAGAATTTTAAAGCCTGTGCAAAAGGTATTTGAAGTTACCAATTACCATTATTTTAAGAATATAAATAGTATTTACACTATGATATCTAAATGAAGTTTGGAGAAGCAACTTGGCAAATAGAGGGGAAGAAACCACTGCGGGAGTAATTGCTACAGAATTGTGGGGGACAAGCAATGCACAGTTCAGCGTGCTGTTGCCGTATGGATGTTCATCAGGGAGACATTTGCTAGCCATGTTTTCTTGGCAATTTTGCAAAATTGCACTGTCGCTCCCTCCTCCTTTTACCATCAATCCAATTTTTTGATTGTCTACTGATAAGAAACGTCATCATCTCTTGAGATAGCGACAAAAGGCTGTGGGAATTTAGCCCCCCAAGTTGGGTCCACTAATGGGAAGCTCTTGAGCCCGTGTTTGTCTCTTTAAAACTGCTACCTGAGTCTGCCTGTGGCAAAAGGGGCTTGTGAGAGATCCAGTAGTGGATTGCAGCCAAAGGGGTCTGACCTGTATCGAGAAAAATGCTGGGTCTCTTCGTCACCAGCTGATTTAGTGTAGTTGAATGTGCTCAGTAGTTTGTAGCAGCAAGTTCTACTGTAGGAGAAAAAAAAAAGTTAATTACACTCCATACAAATATTTAGCCACTTTGTGTAATGCATCTGAAATGTGAGCCAGCAAACTATCCCCTCAGTCCACTTACCAGTATTTTTTCCTGACTCTCTAACTTCAATTATTTTTTCATCATTGCACTATTCTTCCTTAATGCATGGATTACATGATGGAATAGAAAGTATGTTCTTGTTTATTCAGGGGAAAAATTACACAAGTACTTTTATTGCATGTCTCTATAAGCAAAGCAACTTGCTTTCTAAAGTGTCTGCATAAGTATTGCAAATATAGAGGAGTTATACAAAAACAGTTCTATGGTATTTATTAACAGATAATATTTTCTTTCCCTTGATTCAGTGCTGATGAAAAAACATCCTTGCTCTTAGGTTTAAATTATGCTTTAATTAGGTTGTTATAAAATCACCTGTGACTTTATTAATCTTTCAAAAATAAGAGTTGTTTTATGTACGTGGTGGCTGGAGAATAGTAGTTTTTATTTGTTTAAATTGCTTGTTTTGTTAAATTAAGTGCTTAAACTAATTAAAGGCACTTTTGGGGATGTCTCAGCTTTAGCTTAATAAATGAGAGGCACAAGAAGGTACACATAGATACTTCTTCCTTATTGCCCATAAATCTGTACTTACTACAACTGTAAACTCTGGAACGTAGTTTTATGACTCCCATTTCATTGGAAGCTATATAGGCTATTACTGATGCTAGATATTTGAATAAGAGCAATTCTGAATTTTGGGTTTGATTGCTTTTAATTGTGAATTATGTTGAAGCTGCTGTAGTCATTATCTTAAAAACTATTTAATTAAATGTAAGTATCCAGCTGTGTGTATTTTCAAAGAGCCAAAATGCTCTAAGGTCTTGAACAGAAGAGCAATATATATGTAAGGATCATAGGGTTTGCAAAAACCTTTCCTCCTCAGTTTTCTTAGAATTCCCTTACTTTGGGGTGTTTTGTTTGCAGCTTTATGATTTGTTTTAGTGTCTATTTCTTGTGGGTAATTTGAATTTTTGAAATAAGCAGAAAATAAGGATAGGACTTAGCTAACAGGATCAATATGCAAAGCGTCCTGGGCAGAGAGAGGAATGGAGACTGGAATCCTGTTCCACTCCGGCTCCCAAAGAGGAACAAATCTAACATCCCCTGACTCTTCTGTCCACTGCAACCAAATGTGAGGGGGTTTTACCTTTTGATTTTTTTTTTTCTTCAGTCCCTCACAGCGCTAATTACATTTCTTCCCCTCTGAGAGATCGTCCTTCCATTTTCACTCCTGTCCCCATCTTCGTGCCAGATCGATCCCTATCCAAGTCACTCACTCTCTGGGTTTTTTTCATAGTTATTCCCTGTCTTTCCTGCCCAAACTTCTTTCTTTCCCCGGCCATCTTTTAACTCATGTCTTCTCTCTTGGCTTTCTCATTTGTCAGTGTACTTGATCCTTCTTTTTCTGCCAGTCTCCAGGATGAACTTATCTCTTCTCTCACCTCCCTACCCAGTTTCTCAGGAAATCTCTCCCTTGATTGCCCCTCTTTTTCCCCATACCAGTGTCATCCAGCCCCTTGGCCAGTCCCTGTTCCCCTCCTATATTCATATATGAATCTGTGCCCCCTTGGATGCGTGAATCCTCGGTCCGTTACACAAACCAGCAAGAGTTCAGCTAAGGTTTCTGCCCAGACTTCAGGCATGCCTCTGAGTTAATGACTTGAGTTAAAGAATCAGCATTAACTTTGAATTTTCTGGCTTTTGACTTTTCACAGCTTGACATTTTTGTAATGCTTTGTTTTTCTGGTACTTTAAAAAAAAACAGATGGGAAATAATGTTACAGCAGAATGCATAACCCTGGCTTTGGCAAGTCTGCCGCCCCATTACCACAGCTCTCCCGGGCTGGTTAATGGTGTTGTCCTCGGTCATCCTGGAGCATTGCCCCTCCTGGTGCCACGCGCCAGAAGAGCCACCAGTCGGTGTCTCATCCCGAAGCCAGCCTGGCCACCTTGGAGAGGTGCCACCTTGGGTAGGTGGCAGCTGTAGCCAAGCCTCTCGGCAGGGAACACGTGGCCTGCCAATGGTGCCAAGGAACAACAACAACAGCAACAAAGCCAAATAACTGAGGTGACATGCTGAAAGACAGCCAGCAGGGAAGGGTCAGGCCATGGGCAGAGCAGAGAATTGATTCACTAACCTTCTAGATGCATTTCACTGATTTTCTGCAGTACCTCGACAGAAGCCAGATACCACAGTGATAGCTAATTTAAAGGTATCAATAGACAGTCACACTCCAATCTCCTGAATCCCAAACCTTTTCCAGAGTCACACGGTCACCCTGTCCTTCCTCGGCTACACAATATGCTTGATCTGCGTAATGTTATATACATCGTCTTTGAACTGTGACAGACTGGGGCCATGCAAACAGTTTCAAAGGTATGATGCAACTTAGTATATTCTAGGAATGATTTCAAATAATTACATACATGGATGCGTCTTTGCACAAAAGTTTTTGTGTGTGTTTGTTTTTTTTTTTCATGAGCGGTGGAGACTTACTAAAGGGATGTAGCTCTGATAGCCACCACTGGAGCACTACACACAGTATCTCACAGGGTAGCAGGAGGGTGCGTAGCTCCCCCACATCCACATCCCACCTCAGCTGCCTGGAGGAAACAAATGGAATTAAAAATGCTTGATTTTAAATCATCAAATGCCATCATCTGGATGTTCAAAATTGAATGGAATCTATTTTATCTGAAAAAATACATGATAATATAATTGGGGGTTAAAGTGTTATTGAGTTCTCCTGAAATGCAATTAAAGAGATACTATTCGCATTGTGAACAGCACACCTTTAATCTTAAACTATTTCAGGAGCTCTGTTTGTATGGTGTTTTTGCTCTGCATTTGCAGGAAAGTTCCAGCCTATGTTAATAATACAGTGCTGTACTTCACAATGCTCTCCAATGCACAGAAGTAGCTATTAAACTGTCAACAGCACTAAAAGATGATATTTTGATGGCAATGGATAGGAACCCCATCTTCCTGCTCATGGTACTCAACATTTCTGTAGCTTTCCAGCACAGTGAACCATAATTTGTCACTGACTTGCATACGTGACATTGGCTGAATAGGTAGTCTGAGCTACAACTGTGTCAATCAATTTTGCAGGCAAAACGCGCATAGCATCTCATAGGCAGTTATTCCCTTTTCCTTCTGTATACCTCTTGCACTCATTCCTGTTCACCATATACCTGGAGACCTCTAGAGAAGCTGCAGGACATGCCAACTTTATCACTGAAGCTGTTCTGCTGATATCGACCTGCATAATCCCCTTCCACAGCTGCAGCCAGAGATATCATTATATGGATGGAATGAAAAACAAATTCGGTCTTGGTACATCCTGTGGGGAAATGTGTCCAAGGACTGAGTTGGCCAGTATCTGTCTGGCTATCTTCTCTCTTTCTGCCCAACATTTCCTTTAATGTTTCATGTACCTGAAAGGACGTTTTTCCTCATTTAGTGCAAGTGAAAAAATAGCATTATTTTGGGTGAAAACTTTTTGGTTTTTTGTCATTGTTAGCAGTCCACCATAGGAGGGGGTGACCACAGCAGTGATCTCTGTAATCATCACTTTGAAATGCTACCACACCTGCAGTCTGGAAGAAATGGCAAATTCTAGTCTGTGCCCACACCTAGTGGATTACCACAACCTCTTCTGTCCCTGCTGCAGCTCTAAACTGGTGGTCAATGCCTTAAAAGTCATTCAGTCCCATCTGCATCAAACACTGAATAAAGTTGTGCTTTTCTCGGTCTAAACCAGTCTAGAGTAAGACTATTGGAGGTAGAAATAAGCTTTACTTGTAAGTTCTCTGGCAAAATCAAATTATTTCATATCCTCGTGTTCCAAGTTGGTTTTCTTTCTTGCCTTAACTGGAATGATGAGAACGTGGTGGGAGGAAAAGTGCAGCCACCTGGGTTGTTCTAGAAAGGCTCAGCAGCGTGAAGTCTGCCATGAAAAGTTTATCAGCCTAATTTGCATCGCAGTGTAAAGGTCCTCTGGATGAAATCTTGAAATCATAGCAAAATTTTTGATTTAAAGATTACCAGAATCACTGTATGCAACTGGTAGGAGGATACATACTGTAAACTTCAATGAACTACACAAACACAATAAAATGCCAAAAGGATTTTAAGGAATTTGTTCTTATGTTCTGAGTCCAGCAACATTCTGTTTTTTGTTTGGCAAAACCATATCTTCTAGAAAGGTATCTGAAAAATGTCAAGGTTACTAGTGTGCTCAGAAGATTTTTGAAGTAGGTAATCACCTTCTCCATTGGAAATGTGTACCTCAGACATACTTCTATCCCAGGTATTTTCCCCTTGTAAAGCCCTTTGTACACTGTAGTCGAGTTAACTCCCAGTACCCTTTTTGACAGCAAACCAGACTGAGTCACATATTTTTAAGACCTTTTTCCTTAGCGAGTTCAAATAATTTCTGCAGTGAATTTCTACACTCTTATTTGCCAGTGTCCTAATTAGAATATGGATACCTAATACAGAATATGGAAAACTAATACAGTATTCCAGTGCTCTTAGCAGTATCAGATATAATGTTAAAAAACTGTGCTTATGTATCCCAACAATGCATTGTATGACTCCACAGGTTATTGATTAAAAAAAACCTTCATCGTGTTCAGTTGGTAGCTTTGTGATCAGTTATTCAGAATTATGATTATTTTATTGTTACTATTTTCAGCTATTGTAGTTTTCTGGATGGTAAACTGTGAGGGAAATAATGGTGCTTCTGTTAATTATTTTTAGAAAACATAATTAAAAATGAAAATAGCCCGTTGAAAAATATCACCTTCAAAACTTTCTTTTAAATAAAACACCGGAAAAAAATATGACTTTTTTTTTTTTTAAAAAAAGTAAATTACAAATTTACTGGTTTTCCTTGTGGACTGCACACACACACACACACATGCCCCCTCCCCTCCCCCTCCCCCCCCCCCCCATCGTGTACAGGGACATTTTGGAAGCCAGGTGTTAGCTATTTAGCAGTCCAAGAGAGAGGTCATTACAGAAATATGCACAAACCCACGTGCTAGCAGCATACTTGGAGTTTTCCTCTCAACTTTGCTCAAGGAGCACTCAGGAACAAAGAGCCCAGCTCTGATATTTACGTCAGGAAAATGAAACATTCATGTGCTGTAGCCAGGTACTGGTGCTGCCGCCAAACAACCCACACCTGCCTAAGGTTGAGGATGCACAGCTGAATTTATATTCTGGCCGTAAAACCTGCATTTAGGGACACAAATTCTAACCAATCAGACTAAATAAATCAGCAGGCCCAGGTTTTATCATCACAGACAACCCTCATTAATCCCGCAAGTTTTTCCTGAAGACAAAGGACAAAATGAATTGCTCCAGTGGAGTTGCCTGAGCAGCATGCTAATGCGGGGGAGGCGGGGGGCATGAATTATTCATGCCCTGGCAGCCCAAGCAGGCAGCTCCTGGCTTTCCCTGTCACCATTGCAACAAGTGGCCGTGGCCCAGCGGCGCGGGGGCCCTGGCCACCCCGGGAGCACCCCAATGCCCTCCGCAGAGCCCCCCGCCCCACGCCTGCCCCGCCACGGCTGCCTGCCTCTGCGCCTCACGCCTGGCGCCCAATGGACCCGGGACACGCAGTCTTTTGTAACTCAGATGTACCTGACCGTCAGCTACTCTTCGTGGAAGCAAATGGGTCGCTTCGGTAAGTTTGCGCAACTTGTGACGTTTTCTGACCCCGCCGTAAGCGATTTTCAGGTTACGGTTCCTACAGCGTGTGGTGTTTTGCCAGGCTTGCCGAAAATGCTCTGCATTCTTTTTGCTTTCAGGATCACTGAAAGATGTCTAAAGAGGCATGCTATAGCTTGATTTTTACCTGTAGAAAGTCAGCTATGTACAGGACTGACGCTAAAGTTACAAACCAGCCTTCTTAAATGAACTTGTATTGTTTACATTTTCAAATCCCTGTAGCATGCTACTAAAACAGAGCAGGATCCAAGATTTCCTGAGTCTCACGTAATTCGGTGTCAAACTGGGGACTCTGGAAGAACATGTGTTATTTTTTAGAAGCGTGTGTTCCCTGTTGGAAGTGTAACTTTGGTTATTGCTCTTTATTCAGCTGAATTGGGTTGCTGATTGGGTTGGGACCAGGAACTGAGACCTGTGTAACATTCTTCCCCTGCATTAATGATTCTCTTGTGTCAAAAAGTACTTGAAAGTAGGGGTGACTCACCCAATTTTTCTAAGGATAGGCAGGAGAGATATTTTGTATGTAAAACATACGGCGGCAGGGAACTAAAGCTAGACTTAGCACTTCTTTATAAGGTGTTTTTGTTTATTATTCGTTATCAGTCTACCTACCTACGATATTTGTTTCAATTGTTTGCCTGATTTTTGTTCTTTTCCAGTAGTGATACTATCAGCATTGCCTGAGAACTCTCAGGTAACTCGCTGCTTGGCACAGTTAAAAAATTCATATAAATAATCAGCTCCCAAGAGCAGAGGCCACAGGTAGGAGCGGGGATATGAAGTGAATCATGAATAAGTTTTGAATGTGGATAACAAGCTCTCCTTCACTTTGTTTGCTTTTAATTGCATAGTCCAGATTCTGCTGCTTCTACTTTATTTTCTTTGTTTTGATCATAAAAGCTTTTTACTTGACATCCAAAAGACAGCCGAATTTTGAAGGGATAAAAGTGCAGCATAATGATATCTAGTGCTAACAGTAATTAAATGCCCTGCGTTTAAAAAAAAAAAAACGAGGTGAAAATAGGGATATGTAAATAACAGGAGATATGCAAACAATGGATGTAATCCTGCACTCCTTAATCATGGGAGTTATCCTTATTCACGTAAGTAATCCTGTTGGTTTCGGTAGAGTCACATCAGTAGGTGCTGCAGCAAAAGGCCCATATTTTTCAAGGAGATAACAGTGTCTGGTTTACCTGTTTTTTTTTCTCTAATGTAATTTTAGCAACACAGGTTTTAGTGATGTGTTTGAATGCCTTAGTGATAATATTAAATTATACTTCACCAAATGTCTATTTTGCTTCTAAAAGTATGAAAGAGAAAAATGGAATAAGGTATTAGATGGGTCAGTGAGGAGGTGCAAATCCCACATATTTTATGAGAGATGTGCTTGCAGTGGAATAGCACTGCTCACCCTGTTGATTATGTTTGTAAATTACTTTTTGGTACATGAGCTGTATAAGCTTTGCTGCTTTTAGGATAGGGTGCAACTTTAGCAAAAAAAATCACTACGACACCCAATTTCTCACAAAGTACATTTAGGTCTACATAAAAGTGACCCTGACAAATATTGTTCATCTTTCTGAATTAAATGCATGGGGTCTGTGGCAATGTCCTGTGAATATTTTTATTGCGGTTATGGTCTCTGATGTTGCCAAAATAACACCTGCAGTTCCGCCTTGGGAATAACGCATTTGTATAAACTTTGCAGTTGCGTTACCCCCCACCCCCAGCCCAGCTTGGCACTTCTGAGCTTTCCACTCCAAGACCGTGTAGTGCTGCCCTGTAATCCAGGATGGGGCTCAGGACAACCTGTGTGCCCTTTCCCAGGCAGTGCATCTGTTAATGAGGAAAAACTAATTACTTAAAAGCCTTCGGTGCCGTTGGGTTGAGAAGTATAAATAGTCATGAACCATTCCTGGTGCTCTGCAGGCTATTAACCTGTGTTTGTGCTGGATGCCAGCGTGGATGTGGACGTTACCCTGTAACCATGGCAGTCATTGCTGTGTTAAGATGCTTCCTCTGTGGAAATACTCTTTTCTGTGCACACTGAAGGGGCCAAAATAGAAAGAAAGTAAAAATGTGACGGGTGATGTGTTCCAGATGGTGTACAAAACTTACACTGAAGTGAAGCTGGTATTCGGTACTCGTTGGCTTTTCTTGGTTGCACTGAGGTATCGAGAATGAACTGACAGTTCTTACCAGCTTTGTTACATGGCAAAGGTTTTGGAGTTTTGTATTTGCCGGTGAGGTGTGCTATATTACCCGTGTCTATTTGCACAGGGTTACCATGTAGAAGCAGTTTAATGCTGAGGCTACATGGCTTTTAGGGACAGTAGAGTGCTGGAGGAAACAAAATGACCAGTGCCAAGGGGCTGGAAGGGTAGGGGCAGCTGCTTCTGAGGGGGACACTGGGGTGGCCCTTGCCAGCAGCATTTCTGTTCGCTTACTCCATGCAGGGTCCCAGCAGAAACATTAATTCTTTCCAGGTAAATCCCTTTCTGTCCCTTCACCGCTGCCCATCAGTTCAACTCCTAATCCTTGGAGAAGTCCACAAGCATGGGTTGCTCATTAACTCGATCACCACAGTTCTGAAGGTTTTTTCTACATCTGTTCTCCTTAGTTGAATTATTTTTAAAAAAACCCACACGTAGCTATTTTTGTTTAAGGATCTCCTTCCGGCAATGGGCAGAGGTCAGGTGCGTGTTCTAATTTTTACTACCTTTTGTGAACTTTAGAGGTGGCTGTTAGTGCAAATTTAGTGAAGTCTTTAAAACTTGGCCAAAAAAAATTGCTTTAGAATGGTTTCAGCTCATTTTGTATAGAAATCATGTCTGTAGCAATTTGGAGCAGCCCGTTTTTCTTTGGGCATGCAAACTACATAGAGGAAGAGGTGTTTTCTGTAATCCCTGACATGTCATTCTCATGTGCCTCTTCATTAGAAGATGCCCATGCCTCCTTGCTCCCCACCCAAGGCGGAGGGAAGGGGAATGCGTAGTCTCCACTATTTCCCCAGGTTAGAAGCTCTGTAAGAGCAAAGCCATGGGTGTGCACGCTGTAAGCAATGGCAAGAGCAGGTTCTTCACGGCTTGGCAGCTTCCCCTCCTTTGTATAAGACGTATTTTGCTGCTCGTCGGGGTTGGTGACACAAAGGCAGTGCATTGTGGCTGTTCTGCCTGGCTGTGGGCATTGCTGCAGTTGATGGATGTTGCTGCAGCAGCATGGAAGCTTGCTGAGGTTTCCAACTTAGGGCTTCCATTGCAAAACTCGTAGAAATGGTAGTTATGCTGGGGTAAGATATTTGAAACAATACCAACGTCTTGTTCTAAGCCCAGGTAGTACTCAAAATAAAAGGCAAGTTTTAAAGTACAAGTAGGGGAAATTTTCTAGCTGTTTTTTTGCAGCTATCCAGGAGCCTGTGGCAGAGAAAGCAGAAAGACTGGAAAAGCCAGTGTGCAGCTAGCACGGTGTGCGGATTGAGCAAGGTCTGGCCCTGGGAAAGCTGAGCACTGGCTGAATGTCAACCACTTACTTTACTGGTCCCCCAAGTCAGAGCCACTCAGCAAACTTCAGCTGATGTAGCACGATGCAGCCACTGGCTATGGAGCAGAGCACGTGTCCCACCATCCTGCGTGTCTTTGTGATGGGACTGGCCGCATGGGTTGCGTGTAGGACCTTGTGGACAGCAGTGCCATGTGCATGACCAGAGAACGGTCTCTCGCAAAAGGAAGCCACAAGACATTGTGGATGGCTCAGTTTGGTCTTTAACCTTAACAAAAGACTAAACCAACATAACTGCCTTAATTATATGCTTATTAGTAGCTGCCTCGTGACTTCTAAGTGGAAAAGCTGAGCTGGTATGAAGATACATGTTAAGTACGACAACAGCACAGATAAAACTGCAATGCCTATGAACTACTTAAGGTTTTTACTTGTTCTCCATTCGTTCCTTTGCTGTAAATCCTGTTCTGTGTCTGACAGCAGCCAGGCCTGGAGGAGCAGCCGTCCTCACCCTCTTTGTGGTCCAGCCCAACCCCATGCTGACATCTCCCCCAGGGCATGCTTCAAGAGCATGCTTTCACACACTATTGCTCTAGTTTCATGTCATGTTTCTGTCTCTGTATCTGCCTGGAAAGGGAGGGATGAGCAGAGGACAGTCACACTCGAACCGATGTGTGTGGTCCCAGATCCAAACCTGTCTCAGATTCCCATCAGTGATGTGCGACATGCATTAGTCACAGTTGTCTGATGGTGTAACACCTCAGTCGCATGCAGACCTGACAGTCCACCAGGAGCAACTGGGAAAATTCAGCATAAACTACTGTCGGGCATACAGCGATGACCACTGTCTATTTTGAACATGGATCATCTTGCTTCCACTCCCTGCAAAGTATACACAGCCTCTCGCTGAATGTTGTATCTTGAGTCGTTGATGGCGTGCTACCGCTCATAACTAGGGTCCTGCATAGGGATGTATCACAAGAAACCGAAAATGTCTCTGCTGCCTTTATATAAACCTTTCCTGATGATTAAAGACCATCAGTGCTGGCTTCGTAAGGGACAGAGAATGTAATGGTGCAGAACAAACATAAAATAAACAGCGACAAATTGAACTATTTTCAATTATTTGGGCCGTCTTTTGGAAGATGAAGAATTGAGTCAAAAAGATATACGATTTCCCTTGTACCTATAGTATAGACAAGAGTAAACACACGGAAAAGAAGTTCTGCTCAGAAGACTGAGCAGAAGGTAACGCTAGCTGCAGTCCTCGTGGGTGGCGTGCAGCACCTCTGGGATTGTGATTCAAATCCGTCTCTTTGAATTTCATTGATTGCATTTATTTTTATACTTCTATTGGTCTTGACCTCTAGTATCTCTTAGAGCTACACAGATGTAAAGTTGGGAGGTCGGGTACACAACGGGCGGGCAGGCTGGGAGGTGTCTCCCCTGGCTTGGCTCAGAAATGCCAGTGGGGAAGTGAGGGCAAGGTAGAACCCATGGCTGCACACAGACAGGTACCTTCTGCAACTCTTCTGCCCACCACCTCTTCTGAAACCGCCAGCTGCTGCTCTTCGGATGCTAAGGAGCCCGCTTTCCTCTCTGGGTCACCAGTGCAGGGCTGGTACAGCTTTCCTCACATCCAGCTTTTTGGCCACGTAGATGAAATATATACATTCACAGCCGTCAGAGGGGAGTACGTGTAAATCAGTCCTACCCATAGTTCTTGTGTGTAGCGAGGGCTATTTTGGAAACGCATTTAAATTTATTATGTTATTTTTTTTCCCCCAATAATATCAGGCTTTAACAGGCAGAGTTCCCCTGCAAAGTCTTACAGAAGGAGGGTACAGTTTTCCCCATGTAGTCATTTTTTGTTAACAAATCATACTTGCCTAAATCATACTGAAAGCAAAGTTTAATCAACAGCTGTGTGGATGGCTCTCACTTTGCTAAAATTTTGTTTGACCATCTTGTTGTTAATGTGACTGAATGAAAATGAGACACCCATTAAACTGAAGGTGGGTGCTCACCTTCACTAATAATATTGTGCAGTATTGCAAAACCAGAAAAGCAGTCTGCGGTGAGGTTCCGTGCCAGCCTGCAGATAACAGCACAAAATTTCTCAGCCCAATTTTAAAAAAGGAACTGAAGCAACATGATTTCACTCTCACTTTCCACATCTAGAATAGGGTGTGGACAATACAATGTGCATTGTCACACAGTATGACATACTGTAGTGCGCGTTGTGGCTCTATCTCTCATACAATCCTTTCCATATAGAATATAATAGTTGGACGGAGATACAGAACTTAATGGGAGAACAGAAAAATCTGTGTGCTGGAATGGACAATAGATTTTGGAGGGTTGCTATGGTTTCTTTTATAAAAACCTTCCAGCCACAGAAATGACTTGCAAACAATGCTGTATGTAGGTGTAAAGAAACGTACCGCACCTGCAGCACCAGCCCACGTGTCGGGGCCAAGCACACCAGGCAGCGCTCAGCGCTTGGCAGGTGCTGAACGTCGCCAGTGCAACCATTCCTTGTCCTCTCCTTAAAATTGAGTTGTCACGATGCAAACAGAGAGCTGCCTGGTGGTAACAGCCTTCCCTTGGTGAAAAGGTGAGCAGCTAGCTAAATCACCCAAAATTTTATTTTCCTGTTGTATCCTCCTGTTTTTGTTATCTCACATTTCCAAATTTCCCAGTGCTGAAATTTTTAGGGCAAATGCTGCTTGCTTTGGTTTTTGTTGGGGTTTTTTTTTTTATTTTATTTTATTTCTTTGCTTGCATATTTGCTTGAACAACAGCTCATGACCTAATTCTGTCTTTTAATTGCTACTGCAATATGAATATTAATTCCAGCTAGAGTCCAGATGCATTGAGGATACGCAGCACATGTCAGGGCCAGGGCCGATTGTCTTACAGCCCGGTGTTTCCCAGCCCTTTGAATTCAAGGAGCCCTTAACCTTTCCGAAAAAATCTTAAACCATCATCATGTATTTCACTGCTTTCTGGTGATGGGAAATGGAGATAATAACTATTAATCTAAATGCTAATATGCATTTTCTCTTGCAGCTTACTTTGTTTCACTGTTCTTTAGGCTCTGACTAAAAATATTAATGGAGATGAATGTGAGCCTTGTGCTTGCATCCTCCAGTGCCCAAGTGAACCTGGCCATGGGTATTGACAATTTCAAGGTCCCGTTTCTGCTTACGGATACTTAATACTTTTTGTTTCTGTTTATGGCCATTGTTGGTGACTTACGGACTTTGGGGGTAGAAGATGAGTGTGTCACCAAGAGCTGTAGGTGTTATGCATCTGGTGGAGATCATAACTGATGAACAAAGTACTAGGTTCAGCATGCTTCAAAAGAGTATGCTTTTTGGAGCAATGTAATCTTTGTTCATAAAAAATCTTTATTTGCTTCTCTGCACTTTAGAAGAAACATTGGCTACATTTACTACATTTTGAGCATTCCACAGATTACCTCTACCAGCTGACATTTAGCTGTTTTGCTTAGCTAAGGTTTCCCCTTTTGCTCCACTGAAATGGGTAAGGAAGGCAAGTTATCAATATGCCTTCTACTGACTGCTCCAGAAAGGGCTTAATTTTAATCATTCTATGATTACACCTCGTGAGAGACACTGGAATCCTCTGGGAGGTAAAAAAAAAAAAAAGACATACATAAAAACAGAGGCTGTTTTAGTTTAAATTAGGTCTCAAAATGCTGGGATACACTAGTTTTCAATCAGCGTAGAAGCTGAATTGTTTGTATTAAGGAAACTGCAAAATGGAGAGAAAATAGCCATTTCTGATGTACACATAAGGATGCCCTACCCAGAACGTACTCCTACAAGGCACGTGTGAGCAGAGTTTTTCTTTCTATTATACCAGTTGTAGAACGCAGAAATGGAGAGTCGATAATGCTCTGGAGAGCCAGAGGAGGAGCAGAAAGCAGAGGGGACAGCCTCACAGAAGAACTGGAAATGTGTCTGGGATCAGGCACCCGGAGGACAGCATATGGCTGTGTTTGAGTTGAGTACTGGTAAAAAAGCTGGTAAAAGCTGGCCCTAGGGGCAGAGCAGCTGCCCAGGCTGGGGCTCCATGGGCTCCTCCACAGGTGGTCAACGCTTTGCATCACCTTTGGGAAGGAGCAAAGAGCATCCATACCTTCACCATTACATTATCCTCTTTCCTGAAAAACTACTTGTCAGACCCTGGTGCTTGCTAGTCACTCTGCCAAGCAAATATTTAAAAGCACAGCTGCATCAAATTGTTATCACAGCAATATATTACAGATATTAAGTATATTGTGACTTGTTCTCACAGGAGACATAATGTTACTGCCTTATACTATTACTGATGTTTGATGCACAACCCAAGTATATTCAATTAGCTAACTAAAGTGCATCTTCTGCCAAAGACATGGTGAACAGGAGGGAAAATCACCTTCTTGGAGAAATGCCTCATAGCAGGATGACTAGAGAAGCAGATAGTACAGTCTGAGAAACAGAAATGTAGTACTTTAATCCTGAAGACCCCCCCAAAAGCTGTGCAACCTGGTAGCTGAGATTTCAGAATACAAACTAGCCATTTAGCTGTGAAATAAATCTCTTTAAAAGGAAACTGTCATGATATCAGCTACAGACATTTTAAAGCAACAGATTAATCTAAGGTTATAAGTAAGATAGCAGAAAGATGCTTCTGTGTCAGAGGATAAGTACTTTTATGTTATGAGGAGGACCTGCTCCTCACCCAAAGGGCCGAAGCCTTGCCGTGCAAAATCCAGCCGTGGTCCAGAGAGTCATCCCTCACACAACCACACTTAACATCATCTTCTGGATACCCACATCCATGGCGGCAACGTGAGATCATGAAATAAGTTTTGATGTGCTTTTTACATCCTCCGTGGAGGCAGGAGACCCAGTCTGCTGGCCAGAAACTTGCGTTAGTCTCCTGACTCGTCTTTGTGTGGCTGATGGCACTTTCTCTGCTGCCATGCTACCCAAAGCCAAAAACTCCCTCGGCAGCGTGTTCCAGCAGCCGAGCTGTTCGCAGTCGCTTTCATGTGCTTCTCTCCTGCGGGAAATGTGGGCTGGCTTGGTTATTGTACGTGGGAGGAGGATGTGAGAGTGTGAGCCAAACACCACTGCAGGTCCCTTTCCTCTTGCAGGTGGAAAGATAAAAGGGCTTGTAAATGGGCCTCTGAGCCCTCTTCCATAAAACTAGGGAGTCTTTTTCTTGCTTGAGGCTCATCAGGGGCTGTGAGAAGGGCCCCCTCTGGCACAGCCTCCGCTGCTTTCACCCCGCGAGGCTGGCGTAGGGAGCAGAGGGTGCAGCGGGGCAGGACCACAGCTCCTGCAGCGCCCGGCTGGGGCAGCTCTGCCACTTCGACACTCTGTCATCACCAGCAAACCTCTCCCTGACCGCACGGGACTGCACAGGGAACGCTTGCGGGAAGTGGCCAAGGGAAGCAGGATGGATGTGGGCTTGGTAGGCTTGTGCAGAATTAAAGAGCTGCTTCGGTGGCTCCTTCCAGGAGCTCGTCCAGCTCGGGGAGCAAAAAGGTCAGAAAGAGCCAGGGAGGAGGAACCCGAGGGGCAGCGCAGCAGGCTGCAGGGAAGCTTGTGCTGCCGTCTGGGTTTTACAGGCTGGTAAGTGAATCCCTGTTCCAGGTTCGTGAGAGGCAGCTGAAGAAGGAGTGAGCCAGGGGCATTGTGTCAGGTGCCGGGACTGCCTCCGCAGTCCTTCCAGCCCATGGGTAATCACAGCAGGTTACTGTGTAACAACTTAGTCTTAATCATCCATGCTCATTTACTGTCTGGATCTTCAGTGAGCTGCTCTGCCTCTTACTCACATCCAAATTCTGCTGTATTACTTACTTTTAATGTTGTTTCTTTTCCCTTTTGTGTTCCTCAGCTAGCAACTGCATTTTAGCTTGTTTTCAGAAACCAGCAATAATATTTCCTGAGACGATTCATTTCTTTAATTTGTTGCTGTGGTGCTTTCTGACACCTCCTGCTCATACAGAGCTCTCCCTGGACTCGACAGTCTCTCTGCAGTACATCTATCCTGAACACAGTTTATTTTAATCAGGGCTCCCAGAATTCAGTAATACAGGCCAATTTCTACAGTAAATTCAAACACATTCAGCAAAAACATGTGCAGCCAGTGATCAGACATAATTGCCAACAATTTCACACCCACAGAATCCTTGCTTGACTCTAACATTCCTGAAGCCCCATCTTTCCCATCACTCTTTCAAGCAGGAATCTCACAGTTGCTAGGGGATGGAATTTTTTACACGCTTACATATGAAATGTTTTTAGCATGAAGTGGAGAATTACACGTACAGTTGTCTGGTTAATATTTGCTGTATTAAAATGGAAGGACCAAAATGCAGCGAGAAGCAAATCTCTAGAGGTCCGGAGGCCAGGTTTGATACAGGTACTATCCAGGCATTCAAAATATTCCTTGAATCCGTGTCTGCTGAATTTGACTGGAGCTCTGACAATTACAGGCTGTCACAGGAGACTTCCACTTCTACTCCTGACTCAATTACCAAGTCTCATGCTTCTCGTAATATAACTATTGCTGTAAATAAAGTCAAGTTCCTTCTCCTTTTTCTTTACTATCCTAAGGAAAAAGGCAGTGGCTGACTTCTAGCACCTAGCACTGAATCGAGCCCAAGCCTCAGAGGACCTCTTGGTTAAATTTGAATTAAATAGTTTTTCAGCAAACTAGTGGTTATTGATGCACTGATTTTTAAAAAAAGCAAAGCCTCCCGTATTTATTGCCCATTCCCAAATCCTTGCTATAAGAGCACCTAGTACAATAAAGCTAAAAATAACAGATATACCTAAACAACTTAGGTCCCCTTAAAATTTTACAGCCGAGAAACAGTAGAAGACACAGTACTTTAGCATACCATTAGATTACATTTAGTGCTACTGCATTTTCCATAACACATTCTGTTCCTCATTCAGCCTCATACTTGTTTATTTTTTTGCCTATTCTTGCATGCTGAAAAGTGTTTACATTAAGCTGTTCGTGACTGTTGGTTTTTTCCTAAGTGATTAGTTGATTGCAGCTCAATAATGTTTTGAGTAGTTCAAATTATTTCTTGCACTTCGTGTTTGTAGAAATCTGACTCTGTCTATATACAACTCCTGAACTGTGTCCAGTTCTAGGGCTCATTAAACATGCATGCATCGGGCAGGCTCTGCTTCCAGTGTAAGTGCTTTCCTTCTCTTGTTTTTCTCCTTTTCCAACTGGGGTTGCACAGGCTGATTGCAAGAAAGGGTATCAGCAGCAGAGGATCATCCCTGGGAAGTGCTGTACCACTGAAACAAATTCCTCTAAACCTAGGATTCCCAGGCTGTGACGTGCATGCCATAGTGCTACTCGAATATTGGATGGGTTGCTCCCAAATGCCTTCATACAAGTTCTTCACCAAGCTACATGAGATAAACACCTCTACTTTTGGAGGCAGTACCCAAAAAAAAAAAAAAAAAAAAAAAAAGGCATATCTTTTAGAGGTCCTTTCCATACCCTTATGACTCTGCCCCTCTTCCAGCTCAGGTGAGCTCCACCTCTGAGACACTTACCCCAATTAGCTGCCAGTTATTCCGGCTGATGTATGAAGGGGTAGGATTGGATTTGACTCCTGGGTGTCAAGGTATCGCGAGTTGAGGTATGTGAGAAGTGGTAGGGAGGCTGGGAGATGTTTTGGGGTCCTAGGTAGGTGTGTAAGGACTTGATATCGTTTAATAGAGGAAGGAGCAACTCATACATGTCTTGCACTTGTGCACACATGCCTGTGGTACGGAACATATCTTTAATCAGTTTAATCAAGGTTAATAACACAGTGTTAAGAACCAGTGATAGGAGGATGGAAACTCATGGAAGAAATCTGGTTTAGCAAACAAGAGTGTGTTCTGTGTTACAGAGCTCAGTGCCGCTTGCGTCGGTTTTACAGCAGCAGAAGGGAATGACTTCGCTGCAGTTCTTGGTTCTTATTTTTTAATGTACTTTATTAAAGTACTTTCTGTAGCGCAAAATGCATGAGCAATCCCTGGAGCTAAGAATTCCTTTTAGCATTGGCTTGCCTCCCCTATTCCTTCATGTGCTTTCTTTTATCCCATGAGAAAATCAACCCTCTACTGTTTTACCTGGCCCACGCTCCAGCTGAGCTAATGGGTTTGTTCTGGGAACCGGGAAAATACACTTCTGAATCTTAGGTCTAGAGTCCATCTCCTGTTTCTTTATCCCTTTAATGAGCCGTTTACTTATAACTAGAGAAACTATCTGAGACACCTGGCGTGAAGGAGTGGCTTTGAGCTGTGCATCCCAGCGTGTGAGAAGAAGGTGAGCGCTGAGACATGCCATCCCCATTAGCCCATCAGCTGGTTTAAGCACTGTCCCCTCTGCCTCCCCTTTTTAAATCTTCAAACTTTTTGATTTTCTTGTCTCTGAAGTGTGACACTCTTTCCATTGGTCCATGGGACCAGGGCACCTCAGACGACACCCCTGGCTCAGTGCTGAAGCTGGAAAGTGGCCTCTATTGTAGTCCCTCTCCTTGACAGTTGTCCTGGTTTCAGCTGGGATAGAGTTGATTTTCTTCGTAGTAGCTAGTACAGTGCTATATTTTTGCTCTGATGTGAAAACAATGTTGATAGGACACTGATGGTTTCAGTTGTTGCTGGGTGATGTTTATACTAAATAGGACTTTTCAGTTCCTTGGGCCCTGCCAGCCAGGGGGCTGGGGGGGCACTGGAAATTGGGAGGGGACACAGCCAGGACAGGTGACCCCAACTGGCCAAAGGGACATTCCATACCATACGGCGCCATGCTGAGTGTCTAAACTGGGGGAAGAAGAAGGAAGGGGGGACATTTGGCATTGTGGCGTTTGTCTTCCCGAGTAGCCGTTACGTGTGGTGGAGCCCGGCTGCCCTGGGGATGGCCGGACACCTGCCTGCCCGTGGGCAGTGGGGGATGAATTCCCTGCTTTGCTTTGCTTGGGCCTGCAGCATTTGCTTTACCTATTCAATTCTTCTTATCTCAACCCTTGAGTTTTACATTCCTTTCCGATCCTCCTTCCCATGCCCCTAGGTGGGGGGATCAAGCGGCTGCGTGGGGCTTGGTTGCCAGCCAGGGTGAAACCACGACAGCCATGCACAAAGCACAGGCTCAGAGCAGATGCACCTGGCGAGGAGAGCTGCAAATTGGGAGAAAGCCTTCAGCACAGCGCCTTGGATGGAAACCCAAGGGGTGGTGGTGCCTGCAAGAGGATGCATGAAAACATGCGTCATTGAAACGAAGCTTCTCCAAACCCCATAGCTCTGCACAGACATCCAGCCTCTGCCGTGCACCACCGTGGGCTGCACATCCACGTGCCAAAACACACCAAGATGCAAAAACGTCAACGGAAAGAAAATGCTGTGTGTGTGGGGAGATGAGACCCAGGACCTGCTGCTCGCCGGCTGGTGCTGCTGGGGCGAGGCAAGGGCTCTGTCTTTGGGCAAAGAGTGCCATGGTGGGTGCTTTGTGTGGAGAGAGCTCATTAACTCCACAGCGCTGCTCCTGAAGATGAAAAGTCGTCTTTTCACAGCGCAGGAGTTTTAACTGTGCCCTGGCTAAAGATTACCTCAACCTGCTATAAATAGAGATGTTTCACTAATTGGTTTCTTGGTTCATTAGCCAAACTGTGAGTATGAGGGAAATGGGAAAAGCTCAGAATGAATTTCCCTTGCAATCCTTAATTCAAACACTGAACTATAATTTTATGTTGAATAAAACACGTTATGTGATTTGCAGCGATGGAGTTAATTTTTTGCTTTGGGATCATTTGGCACCTTTAAAGCTTTGTGGGAAAATGATCCTCAGCTCTGCCTCATTCTGGCACGGTGTGACACCAGGGAGGAAAGTATAATCATTATCATGTAATGTAATAATCTCAAATTTTATCCTGAAACACTTTGTCATGGGAAGTTCCTCCTCATATATCGCTTTAAGCAGTGAGGTAAGAGAAATAAACAGCAAAAATCTTTAAAAGTCAGCTTTGCTGCTATGGATGCTGTGGCTCTATTTCCATTACAGCCATGTAAGTAACAAAAATACAATGTGTCCCTGTTTTTTTCTTTCCAATGCAGTGAACTCAGCTAAAAATCAAAGATTAACTCTGAGCAGCTAAAGGGAACAAATTCTACTAATTCATCAAAGCGAATGCTGTAGGATTTAATCCATTTTATGAATTTTCTACCATTGATTGTTATGGCACGATTGTGGCACAGGAGGTCATTTGTGAGCACTGAATTGCTAGTTGTGTGACAGTAGAAAAAGAAGGCTAAAAGAAAGGTTAAATTAAAGAAGCTGCTAGAAGCTATTTTTGTAAGACAAATGTGTATTATCTAAACTAATGACAGTAAACCTCCAATTAGCTGAACGATGATGCAAAATTACAGCTTTATAAGGTAAATACGTGTTTTCTGAAGCCAAAGTGTTGGCTAAGGAAATATTTAGCCTGCAACTGTAAAAGGGTTACAGGTAGATGAACATTTTCTGTGTGTTGGGGCATGGTGACCTCACTGATGTTGTTGACAAATCTTTACAATAAATCTGTCCTTGCCTCCTAACAGCAATACAGACTATGGAACTTATGACCTTGTTCTCTAGAGTATTCTCCCATAATATGGGATGGGCAAAAGCCTAGAATGTGCCGCTTTGTTTTGCAATAAACAGCTTAGCTTTTATTCTAGAACAGAGATTGCTTCTTCAGCCCAGTGCATGTTGTTTTGGCACAAATACATTTGAAGCGGAACCTCTAAACTTGTTTCGGTTTTGTTAATTTATTGAATTCCCCTGTAAATATACATCAAAGAGAACAGAAGCTATGAACTCCTTTCGTTGTGTTTTTTGCATTTTATACACACTAAAATAATTGCATAATGGGGTTATTTGACCAATTTACTCCTTGGAAAGGGCAGAATTTTCTTGCAGATTATCTTTATGGGAAAGTTGGGTACATCTCTTAGATTATCATCTCACAGCAAAACACAACAGTTGCTCTCATCCACGAATACTTGCAGTATACCATTTACCTGTGTATAGGACTTTACCATCATTACGGATTTCAGTATCAGCCAAAAAATCTGATCTGTAAAAAAAAAAAAAAAAAAAAAAAAAAAACAAAACCAAAAAAGAAATAAAAAGCACCTAAGAAACAAAATGCCACCCAAACCCCCAAAACAACATCAAAAAACACCCCAAAACCACCTTTGCGTTATTTCTTAAAGTCTTATTTTCCTAAATATTTCTAAAGGATGCCCACGGTGTCTTTTTTATAGAAGCCCTGTGACAGGAACATAATAGCAACCCTGGGTCACAGCAAGGATCCAGTGAAATCCATATCCTCGTTCTGGTCATTTAGGCTCACAATTTGTATTGTGCAGAAAAAATATCTTTTACTGTGCGTGTATCCACCCAGTAGTTTCAGGTCCATGCCTCTTCCCTAAGCATCTTATGAAAGCTGTTTGTTGTTTTTGCAGATCTCTACCATATTTCTGCTTTTTTGATTTTTGCTGACAAGCCCCTAGTTATTTAGTGTCAGTATTTTGCTGTAAGCATCCCCGTTCCGGGCCATTCTGGGAAAATATTGGGGTTTAGTATACTTCTGCTCTTTTAAAATGGAAATTGAGTTTAAGGAGATTTTGAGGTACTGCTGTGTGTATTTTGTTTATTTTGCTTAGTTTATTGTATATTTTCCTTGGTTCTACTTCTTTG
This sequence comes from Falco cherrug, assembly GCF_023634085.1. Classification (NCBI taxonomy): domain Eukaryota; kingdom Metazoa; phylum Chordata; class Aves; order Falconiformes; family Falconidae; genus Falco; species Falco cherrug. Next base: position 54,158,616 of record NC_073705.1, on the reverse strand, counting down.
TCAGCCTGGTCTTCTGTCTTTTCTGTATAATATATTCTGGGATTTTTTCACAGTGCCCACTAATTTATCTTAATCCCATCATATTGCTGAGATGCCTGTGATATCAATATCCCCTTTTTTAAAATAAGCAGTCATTCTGGATTACTCAGCACTTCTAGGCTATGTGTTCTTGTTTGAACTTACACAGTGTTGCTTTGGTTGTTATTTTTATGCTCCATGTATAAAAGCAGTCTTCCTTGTCTTGGCTGTTCTTTGCAATATTTCTTTTAAACCTGAGACTCTCCCTCTCCAATCTGTCCAAATATACAGAGGCTTTTATAACCACCTTCTCTGCAGCTTTTAGTTTGGGGGTGGGGGGTGGGGGTGTGAAGCAGGGGGGAACCCAAAAAAAAAAATATCAGGAAAACTCTCAGTTTTAAAAGCATTAACTGTTCTGTTCTATTCTGGTGTAGATGGAGTAAGGCTTTCTTTGCAGGCTTCCTCCTTAGTCCCCAGGGTTTTCCCAGCAAAGCTCGCCTCTTTCCCTCTCTCCATTGCATTTCCCTGCAGAGGCACTGCTCTGTTAGGGTGGAACTATTTTTCCCTGTAAGGATTTTTCTTTTTTTCCTGTGTCCACCTCTGTCTTTCCCGGTTTGTCTAAGTGACTATCTGAGAAGAGATTGCTCTCCTCCTGAAAGCTGGTTGGTATTTCCAACACACATCATCAAAGACAAATAGTTATATATGTTGCTTGACCCCAAGCACTGGCTGGGCACCAGCCCACCTTTTCCTTAATTTATTTTTTCCTAGCTTTGATCCCCACTGCTGTTTATTTTACATTTCTAGCGAGCTCTAAGAGACATTTAGCAAAGGCTTTGGATATAAGATGAAGTCCAAAATCCATAGCTTTTCCTCATATTGTATTTTCAAACTGAAATCCTCTTGAAAGGTCACTCGAAGGCTTGAAATACTGGAGCATTTAAATTGTTGTTGATTTTTCTCATGATGATTGACTAGCCATCAAGTTCATCATTATCTTCTACCAAACCCACAGTGGTTACATTTTCTTGTCTTGTAAAGAAAGAGCCCGCTGAGCTGCTGGTGGAACTGCATTGTGCACGGATGGATACCCATGGAAATGACACGTGGATCTGACCTAATAGCGTAGACTCTACGGTGCAGAAAAGAAACCATTTCATATGTGTGCACTGTAGTTAAAGGAAATCACCAATCCGTTTTTAAATGCTTATGATGTCTCGTTCATTTTCACAGACCGGCGTGGCAGTGTTTGAGTTATGATAGCTCTATACATCCCCAGTGAGATGCATGGTGACTCCTTTATCGTCAGCGGCTGGCTTGTATAGGGCTTTCTGGAAGTGAATGGTATTGGTCATCATGCTAATAACATGGTTTTAGCGGTACATGTTAGTTGTGGATGTGTTGTATGGGATAATGTCATTATAGCTGGAGGTGTGGGTTGGTATCTTTTGACCAAGTCTGGCTGAAATAAGGAGTATTGAGTTTACAGTTCTACAGGTAACCCCAAACAATGTATAATTGCACAGACGTTTTATGGTAGGTTAAAACACTGAATTGACTCAGGAATAACTGAAGATGTTTCCTTTATAAAATAAATAAATTTAAAATAAATTCCTACCACCATCATATGTGTGAGGATCAAATTGCTTTAAGACTTTTTTACGAACGTAGAAAAAAAAAACCACCTGACTTTTTGGCTGGGTGGTAACTTCTTTCAGCATTGACCTACCTATGCATGAGTTTGATGCAGTTTTCATTAGTCTTTTGTAAGCAGCATGATAAAGTGTGTAAGCTTGCTCATCTCGGTACTCTTTTCTCTTTGAGATCAGTATATTTCTGCTGCACCACTCCTAGTTCATGGCCTTAAAATACTTTTACATTTAGCTTCCAGGCTTTAATGATCCAGCTCTGCATTGACAAAATGCAGAGTGTTGAGTTACGGTAGAAAAATGTTAATATCATACAGTGATTTTTTTCTGGTTTTTTTCCTTGGGAGAAGATAGATCATGTAAATGAGGCAATCATTTCTGAGAAGCTAACTTAAAATTTTTCGTTTCTCCAGTAGAAAGTGCCAAGTCTTTTTTTTTTTTTTTTTTAAAAAAAGGAAGATGATAAGTGCTATATGGAAGTCAGTAGAAAAAATATAATACTCTCTGTGTATACCTCTTTGAAAAGCTGTAAGTCTGTTTCTTTTTTTGTAATGAGTGAAGAAGTAAATTATATACCATTTCTGCAAGAGAGCTAGCTTTTATTTATTTAAGGCAATCAGAGTTTATTATAACTTATGCGTTTGGAGAAACAGATTTGAAAAAAACACTCTCTTGGAGTTTTGATAGGGGTTGTGTGTTTGGTTTTCACCACAATTAAATAAAACCTTATCTTTTAAAAAAGAACGATTAAATATTCTTTAATTCTTTTTAAATGTTCTTCAATACTGTATAATCCTGTATCATCTTCTATTTGGCAGCCACACAGCAGCTGTTTGCTCGCTGTCTTTTGATTAATTCTCTTACTGTTCCAGAGTGTAATATACCTAGTTTGTTTAGAGAAAGGGAGTATGTTTCATATTTTAAAATCCCTTTTACTGCAGTTACTGCATGTTTGCAGATTTAATTAGGTCTTGGTCCCTTCCAAATCATGTAAGTCAAAGGTCCCATCTTACTTGTCCCTGAGGCATCATTACAAAACGTCCCCAGACAGAGTCTAGTTTCTAACTGATGACTTTACCATATAGGGGATAATTACTTCTAATCTTACACATTGATGAGACTGTATTTTATGTCTCTGAGCCACTGAAACTGTAACTGCCAAATTATCCTCTACTGTAATATGCGGGTTATTTCTCCATTAAATGGACTGGCTTCACAAATGACAATCCCTTCCTGCCAGGCTTTTACATTTTAAACCATAATTATTTCTGGCACACGGTTCCATCCGATGAGCCCTTGTTAATCCACGTTATGATTTTGGATAAGCTGCTAGTGCCTGGCTGATTTAAGCCAGGAAATGGTGAGCAGAGCAAAAGAAGGGAGCCGGGAGCACGAGTGCCAGGGAGACTCCGGCGCTGCTCTCCAGGGCTGCTTGCCTTTCACTTAGCCCTGCCCTCAGCTGCCAGCTTTTTCTTTTTCTGAGTGATAACCTCCATTGGATCTTTAAAAGAAATGACTCAACACTTTCACCTCCTGAGAGGGAAAAAAATGTATTTGGAAGTCTATAATGCATGAAGGTGTTGGAAGCCTAATCTAGTATAAACTGGCTTCAGTCAGCCCTCTTAAGCATTGGGGAAGAGAAACGAATATCTAAAAAGCTGCAAATAACTCCAATTGCACTCTGATTTCATGGCTGTATGTGATAGAGGTCAGTAACATAAAGCTGTTTATTTCTTCATACAAAGCAGTGGCTGTTATCATAACTTGCTGTAGGCAAAATTATTGGAAACTCCGTTTTCAAGGAAATACTGTATTTTATTGCAGCATCACTTTCTCGCAGCTAGGCTTTCTTCCCTGCTTCTTCCTCTGTTAGTTTTGACCCAGCCTGATGGAGCTAACCTTGGGGTTGGCTCCCCAAAGGAGGAGTTTGTTCCAGGAATCCAAGCACAAGGTTATATTAATTTGGGTTTAGTATATTCCTGTAGAGGAATGAAGCTGGGCTAATTAGCATTGACAATATACAGCTGTGGGGTGGCTTCAGGGGCGGTGGGTTGGCTGGTGTAGATGAGGTGCCGGTGTGGCTGGTTAAGTGAAGTGGTTGGGAGCCAGTGAAGGGGGAGCAGCCGAGGAAGAAGCAAGAGAAGGGAGAACACACGGCCTGGATGAGGTGAGACAAGGAGAAGGCAGCAGAGGGACTGTATGAAGAGTGTGGTGGTATGAGATGGTAAAAGACCTTGTTGCAGCTTGATAGTTTGGAGAATGTTATGATGTATTCTAGATCTTAATCCAGCTCTGCCAATAAGTAACCTCTAACTGGAAGCTTTGGTAGAAAAGTAGGGGGTTTGGAAGAATACGTTTTTGGAGCTGGTGGAACTTTCCCTTGGCTAGTTTCAGGGAAGTCAGTAGCACCTTATAGATTTTGCTATTACTTTTTAAAAGCAACAGGGATCTAAGTTGGCAGTGGTGTCTGGGGGGAAAAAAAAAAAAAAAAAAGAAACAACACCAAAGCCCAAAACAACAAAAAACCCAAACCCACAGCCTTGAAAATCCTGGGAAAATACTAGTGTTACCACTATGGATATATATATATATACCGCAGCCAGAAACACTATCTGCTCAATTTCAGTACTTATGTTTTTTTAAAAAGGCAACAACCCACCGCGTAATGTGGATTAATAGTTTCCTTAAATGTTGATTTAATTATATAAATCTGCATTTATATACCTGTCACTGTAGCATTCTGGCCAAGGTGTTAACCCCACTATTAGTCTAACTAATGCAGCAATACATTTAGAGTAATAAGATGGTCCTAAATCAATATGACATTGACTAGACTGATCTTCCAAAAATGATGCTTTCACTTGAGAGTATGAGCAACAGTTTTACCCTTTTATTTAAAATAACATTAATAACTTGCTGAAGGTTTTTTTTTTACAGCATAGGTTACTTCTACCCTACTAAGCATCCAAATAGTATGCTTACTTATGAATGTATTTAAAATGCTTTTTCTTTTTTAAAAGGCACTATCCTGAAAGCCTGTGTTTTGATCCATTTAAGGAGACCAAAACCTCTAACCCAAATGACCGTAAGATTAAACGTGCTGTTGTGCATGCTGTTGCTGGTACCCCTGGAGTGTGTGTCCACGTGTAACATGAGTATGTGCTATAGGATTGCGATTACCAGAATATATTAAGCAATGTACAAAAGAGCAGCCCTGAATTTGCTTTTCCTTTCTTATCATTATTTGAGCTTAGTCTTTTGAGTGATTAAAACAACACATGAATCTCGTGCTAAACCTCTGAAGTTGGCTTCAATTTGTAGGATTTTAATTTACAGTAAATACTTCTGTTGTAAAAATTGGTCTTTTAGACTCAACTCTCTTGAATAATGCAGTACTCTATAGATTCAGTACCTGTGTATACGCATCTGTTTATCATTCTCACTAACCAAAATGCATGTCTGTATCACGGGAAACAAAATACAGGATCCGTAAGCTCCAGTAGGAGAGTAGATGTCCATGGTTTAAAATGAAATGTTGCTGGCTTGAGACCCTGTTTGCCTCCTCGTGGTGGGGCAGCTGTTGGAGTGCTCTTGGCACACACTTCTACGTGCCCCCGCGATGGCCAAGCTCTTCTCCATTTTGCCTTTGGACGTAAAAGCCACTAAGGTATCTTTTTTTTGAGTGGATGTAAAAAAAAGTCCATTACAAACCAAAAGAGCAAACAGCAGAAGAGCCAAAAACCCATCCCATCCTAAAAACAGTGGAAGTTAACCAAAGTAACTTTGAGTAATCCAATAAAGACATCTACCTGAGCCTATTGGTCCAAGAAAATTGGGATAAAAAGAAGATATAGTTGTACTGTGAGAGAGGAGGGGGGGCAGGGGGAAGGGTACATGCTGTTCAGAGGGGAAGTGAAATTGTTATTTCTGGAAGGAAAGGGAGCATAGTTGGTGGAAACAAAGTACTTCACTGGCCTCTCACAGCTACCTGCAGTGGTTTTGTGGCTGGGAATTTAGCCAGGACACCATCCTAAAACAGGAAAGCGTGGGACTGGCAGTAGAGTGGCAGACAAGAGTGTACCCACAGTAATGCATTAATTACTTAAGGTTACCCCAGGAGTACGGGTGTGGGGCAAAAAAAGGTTGGAGCTGTATTTTTCACAAGGATTCAGCAGCCAGGTAGAAATAGATATTGTGGTTTGCCGATACACATATTAACTAAGTCAGTTAATGCGGCTGGCAGTGAGTAATCCACTAGCACAATCTATGTGCACAAGTCTGTTGCAAGGAGGTCAGGTTAATACTCACAACCTGTTCCATAAAATGCTGTCTGTTTCCAGAGAATTTTTCTTTGGTGCTTTTGCTTGGGTTAGAGAGGTTGAGGGGGGGAAAGTCATGTTACAACATGAGAGTTCAGCTGGGAACCAGCCCAGAATGGAGAGTAGAGACCTCAAAATACAGCTTGCACAAGGGCCATAGCAATGTAGATAGGCTGTAGAGTTTTATGTCTTAACTAAATTTCCAGCTGAAACTTTACTAAAGGAAAATTCCATCTGAGCTTCTCCTTTGCCAAAGCATCCAGGCTTGCACTGGCTCTCTGCACAAGGATGAATTTTTCCCGTTCCCAGTGCAAAGCTCATTGCTCCTGGCTTCAGACAGATCATCTCCTGGTCACGTCCCACCTGAGCATCGGTGGCATCAGCATGGGGTTGTGAGCTCTTAGGGTTCTCCTTGTTAAGCTTTAAAATGCTTGGTAATGTCCTCTAGGTCATTCTGCAGCTTCTAGCTGGAGGATTTGATGGTAGTTAATATTAGAGAGAATATCGATAATGACCAAAGAGGTTTTTGAAAGCACATTCAGCAAAGTCTGTCTCCTGTAACTGGTGGACCTGAAGAGACCTCAGGGATCAATTCTCGTCTCAAAGCACCCAGTGGAAAGACAGAATTGAGAGATGCCAGAATTTGGCTGGGGGAGCTGGGCTGGATCAAGAGTGCTGCTAGATAATGTAACGGCTTACGCATTGGCTCTGGATCAGATGTTGTTGCTGAACAGAACAACTGTAGGACAAAAAAAGTGGTGGTGGTAATCATCTGTAACAATTTTGCCTTTGATAGATAGTTACTTCAGCATTTCATAATTGTTGTTCAGTTATTACTTCACACTGCAATATTCCAGGTATTCTCTGTAGTAAAATCTGAGTATCCAGTGCTGTGTCTATCATAGTAGGCACACCTAGGAAGATGAGTATTCTGGTAGTGATTTGCTATGTGACTTTAGACAGGACAGATGTTGTACATGATTGTCTAAGGTACAGCAATACTGGGGTCAAGCAGTTACGGCATCATTAGATTGGCCTCCAGCACTTAACTTTTCTTTAAGCCTCTCAATTTCCATAATCTTAGCATGAGATTTCCATATTGTTTTATAGAATGAAAACAGATGAAATTGAAAATAGAGGCTAACAAGAAAGAGGTCATTTCATGAGCAGCAGAGCTGATGAAGCCCATGAGTCATACCTGGAGACACAAGTATTGTCCTGGTGCTCCTCCTCCTCCTCACATCTCCTTGTCCATCCCCTCTTCCACTTGCCCCCCATGCCTCCTCACTGCTCCCAGGAGAAGGAGCAGCACCTGCCATGAGCGACGCGGCACTATGGATATCCTGCCCAGCTGCTAAGCGTCTCCGTGGGTCAAACAGGGGAGACCCAGTGAACTTCTCTCTGTGGCAGCTTCCCATTTCTACAAAGCTCGTTGGAGATCAGCTATGGACCCTTCTGTCGTGCTGCTTAAAACAGCCCACAAGATCCAATGGCCCAGGCTGGACAGACAGAAGGATAGGGCATAAATCCAATTCCTTCTGGAAATCAAGCTAATAATTTGATCCAAGTAGAGAGCACAGTGCAAAACAGTTGTGGGGTTTTTTGTTGGTTTTTCTTTAATTATTTCACATGCAGTAAACAATAAGTGAAAAATCAGGACTTCTAAAACACAGGGACAACTTTCCTGTAAGCACGGTTATGTCACACTGTCCAGCACACTCACACCCAAGAGAACCAGACCCTTTGTTTATGGCCCTCAATTGATCTTAGTGGCCTCGTCTTTAAAATGTAGAGGTATGTGAATTATTTACTCATAAAAATAGCTCCCAGGAAACAATTATTGTGAAAATAACTATTCGCATATTAGAATATTTTTTTAGATTGGTCTTAAAATCAAAATGTGTTGGGGGTGGGTGGGGTGTGTTTTGCGAATGCAACGTGGTAGAGCAAGGAGGTCTTGCAGCAAGTAAAGGAAAATGCATTTTCTTATCCATCTGTTTCAGGTCTGATGTTGCTGAATGCAATAATTTGGGATCTGAGCTTTTAGTTTTGCACAAGAAATGGAATGTACAATCATGAGGTTCGGGTTGTTGCTAGGCAGCAGGTTATCGCTCCTTGGAAAAGTGGCCACGGCTGCCTGGTCGGGCTGGGCTGCTCAGTTGTTTGGTGGGGCCAGGTAGGTGCTGACAGCTCCCAGCTCTGCTCCTTCTCATTCGGGTGACATCCACAGCCAAAAGAGAGCCTGACAACTCTACGTTTCATTCCTTCCTTACCAGTATTTAAAAGATGCCAAAAGTGAAGGTTTTGAGGTCTTTAACATTTAATCCTCAATCCCAAGCTTTTCTGCACCCTCCATTTCTGAACTGAAAGCCTGAGTGGTACCAAAAAAAAGGCAATTGCCCATTATTTTTTGTTGAATCTGATAATAAAACCAAAATCCACCGTACTCTGTTTTATGTTCGTATTACTATGTTTTTGTTTTAATCTCTAGCATGATCTCTGTTTCTAAACCTGTTGCGATGGAATTCAAAAGGGCTAATTCCAAGATCAAACAAAGCACAGCTGCGTGGTGAAGGCATGCTGTGAATAGAGATTTGTTTTTCCCTTTCCCTTCAACAGGCAAATGTAGGTAATATTTCACCAACCAAAAAGTTCTACGTGGTAGAATAATTACTAAGGTCAGCTGCATGAAGAGTCATTAGATTTAGAGTTGAGGCAAGGTGGTGACAACTGAAATTAGTGGGAGCTGCTATGTATTCTTAATTATCACAAAATAAATTTATTTACTTTGTGATCAAACTAGTGACTTATAAACTTTTTAGTCTTTATACTTATTTAAGTCTTACTGTGTTTCTACCCAGTGAACACTGATTATTTTTTTCTCTTGGTTTTAGCCTACTGCACCCCCTATTATCAACCAGTTTCTGATGTCTGTAATCCCAGCAGTTAATATGAAAGACTTTCCAGAAAGAAGTAATATCCCAAGTATTGTACAGAAATGAATGCTTCTATTATACAAAAGTAACATGAAAAGTCTGTATCAAATCTGGCATGACTGGTGCTCCACTGCATTTAGTTCTGTTGTACAAACCGTCCAGTGTCAAATTTGGCTCATGTGAACATCCTGGTTCTTTGTTTTGGAAACAAAATTGGACTAATATAGATGTGTGTTAGAATCACTACTTTGATGTCATGACAAAAGCATCTGTACTCACAGCACACATCATTTTCTGGAGCCACCACTGTATTAAGAGTATTAAAAGGAAAAAAAAAAATCAATAAAGGAAATACCATTGTTAAGCAAAAGCGTGGTGAAAAATCCCTGCAGCAGGATATATACTGAGTCATAAAACACATGCATAACAGACAGCGCACAGGTTTTCTTTTGCCCTCTCTACAGTTTCTTGTCTTAAAGTTATGGTCTTAGAAAAGCAGACAAATGTAAGAAACTTTGAACTGTTGAGGCCAAACAATTACCTCTAACTCTTATGATGCAGGAGCAGCTTTAGGCAAATGTTCACAATTGTTAATTGCTACCAGTTCTGAATAACACAGGTGGAATTTTTTACAAACCCCATTTGTACCATCAAATTCTGTGCGTGTTATGACCTTTACATGAATACATGTAATAGCACTAAAATAACTCTTCATAAATATACTTCTTGGCTGCAGAACTGCTTTTCCTTTGTTTGCTTATGCATAGTATTTGTCATGTTTACAGTTACTTAAGAATTTTCTACCTCAAACATTCTTGTACTTTCTGAAATGAACATGGTCACTAAAATGTGGATGTCTTGGCAACACGCTATGAAGGGCACCCTGGGAGTGGTGGAGGTTCCCCTCCAGTGGCTCCTTGTATACGAAATGTTTCTGTTAGTTACACCTTTACTTTGAGAGTACATTAGGTGCTCAGTGGTCATAAGCCAAAATGTTACAGTAGGTACCAACGAATCTTAGTGCAAGGATCTGAACCAGGAGTAGTATTCAGAATGTCTTAGAGATAAGTAGAACCTGAAAAAATTAAATGTTGATGCTGCTTGGATTTGCCTCCTTTCTTTGTCTCTATCTCCTGTCTACCTTTCTTTCTGTACAAATTCTGACCCATGTAGTGCTCATGTTTAAACATTTTATTCAGGTTTGTCTAACCCAAAAGTCAGTGTTATGCATTTCTTACATGAAACAGCCTCCAGTGACTCTCTTGGTCTTTCTCCTCTCCTGCCCCTTGTACCATTCCAGTGACAGACTTTCAGAGCCTGTCAGCTCTTCATCTCCATCTTTGGTTGCCATTGATCTGCCTTTTCCAGCATGGTCCCAAACGTCACCTCCAGGATGAAACCCCTCCTGTGATTTCTCTGCAGATGCTGCTTCCAGAGCTGCTGAGACCTCACAGGAAGATTTGTTTGAAAAATCCCGAATAATTGTTTGGTATCAACAGCTTTCCAAAAGAATAACATGGCCACCAAACAGGAGCTTTCAAGAAACCAAAGATGTCATCTCCCTTGTGCTGCCCCTTACCTTGGCGTGAGGACACAGCAGCTGATATAGGGGTCAGAATTTGCCAGAATCACCTAGAGGGGAGTAGTCTTATCCAAGGAGAGCTTGGGGGTTTTGCTGCTCATGCACAATCTCTCAGTGCTTTGCAAAATCCTCTTGGGAAAATCACAAAATGGCTGGGGTTGGAAAGGACCTCTGGAGGTCACCTCGTCCAACCCCCTGCTAAAGCAGGTCCTCCTAGAGCAGGTCACACAGATTCGTGTCCAGGCAGGTTTTGAGTGTGTCCAAATGGTAAATGTGTCCGAATAATAAAAAAGTAACCATCTCCCAGAATCATGGTGGAATGTATCAACAATATTGCGTTGCTTTTAGCAGTGCAAAGGGATGGGGTGGAAGCCAGTGCCACCAAAGTGGGGGGGATCATATAACTTCAAGACCTCTGTTGCTAGGCTCATCAGCGCTGGGGAGCTTGATAGCTTGCTTCTTGCCTCCAGGAATAGGAACCTGTGGCATTTATGACACCTCTTCTATTTCTACAATGAAACTACTGAAGAAAAATTAGAAAAGAGAATGATTTGGCTATTAAACACTGTCATCCCTCGTGATCCACCCCTATTTCTCCATGCCTTACAGATATCGTACCTCTAACACCCTGTTATTGAGCTCCCCATTCCCCTCCTACTGCATTTCCTAAAGCTCTCAAAAGAGCTCCAGTGGTGGACCATGTTATTTAGACTGAAGAAATCGAACCGCTATCAGTTAAATCTTCTGGTGTACTCCCGTCTGAGTCCTTGGCCTGAGTTATGTCCACACAGCTGGGCTTTGGCAGGTCTGGTGAGCTAGTCACTGCTTCTAGGGGTTGAGATCTCTTAGCATAAGCTTACGTTGCCTAGAGAAGCCTAGGAATGTGTTCCTCTCCACACCACTTGAAAATTTTAAAAAAGGGACAAAATAAATAAACTTGGAGGAGGAGGAGAAAGTGGAAAAGGAGAGAGTGAAGAATCTACTTAATTTTGTCTCTGTGTGTGATGGATATGCTGGGGGTGATTCCCCACTTTATTGTATTAAGTGCAGATAAAGAATAATAGCAATGCATAATGAAAACCGTGTATTTTTTTCTCTTATGCATGGGCTTCAAGGTATAATTCCTGTGCTATTTCTAGCCCCCTGATGAGCACCTTTCTTCTAACGGCATGGATAATGAGAGATTTACTACTTCTGGCTTTTTGATAGCAGACCAGAACTCATTTGTCCGTTCCATGGCAGATCCTGTAATCATCTCTGCAGGCAGCCAGCTACAGCTTCAAGGTGTGCAAGCCGGGAAAGATAATTCAGTTAACAAATCTCATGATGCTACTTGTAATAGAAGAAAATCCATCCTGACATCTTAAAAAAATATTTTCCTATTTTGTTTACATAATGAATTCTGTTCAGACTGAAATGATTTCAGGCTGTTTTGCTTACTCCGGTTTGAAAATCTTCTCAACAAAGCTGCCTTAAAATACTGTTATCTTTGTGCAACTTTGTTGAAGTATTTCTTTTGTGGCAAAGTACTTGTTTGTATTGGTTTGGCTTTTTTCATGATGAGAAAGATTTCAAGTAAAGAGTTGGCAGTTGCTTTCTCCTCCTTTAAATCTATATTGCTGTTTGACCCCCATTGTAAGTAAGTGCGTGCTACTTATAAGTTCAGCAAAGATGCTTTAACAGGACTGATGCACCCTCCCTCTACCATCTTCTCTTGAAGGGTAAGTACAGTTTGGTTTCTAGCTGTGTTTGAGCTATCAGAATGGCAGTGTGTGCTCCTTAAGTATCTTAGTGAGAACTGCTGTCTAGTCTTACGTGAAGGTTGTTGAATGTCAGATCCTGCAGAGATGAAAATCAGATGTATGTTTGATGAGACTGTAAGACAGTAAAATCCACATGTAGCTATGGGGCTGCCTCCTGCCCTGCCTGTGCCCGTCCTCACGGGGATGCTGCCTTAGGACCGTTGTCAATGCAACATCTCACCTCTTCCTTGACCTCAGCATCACTTCTGAAGGCTCAGGAAAAGGTCCTTGAAGGACGGCAAGATTGTGACGGTGCCAAGGCTTCATGGAGATGCATCACTCTCTCCACTAACAAGTAAACACAACATTTGCCAGTAAATTCCCTACAAATCAATTTAATTTCAGTAGGAACTTGAGTATAAGATGTGATTTTCAGCAGTCATCTGCCTCTACCTTTAGTACCAGGCATGTGAAGTTTAGCTTCATTGTTCAGTTTTATTTCAGATGACAGTAGTCTCTGCAATTTTACGATGTTCTTTCTTTATGACACATGAAGACGATGTGGATTTGGTGCTGGTGTTCATTCTGACTTGGCTTTCATCTTAGATGTATCTGTAATGTCCGGATGGTTTCTCTGGATGACTCACTTCAGATCTGAAGAAGTGAATTACGATCTCTCCCAGCCCTTACTGACAGGGAGCGTGGTGAATCTTTAATGATGGCACTCTCTTCCTCAACGCTTCCTCAGTTATTTGAATTTAAAAATTCAGGAGAAAATGTAAACAAATCTAATGTGGTTTACCTGTTGATAACTTGCAGCAGGAATAATGCATAGAAGGAGAAAAAGGCTTAAAAAAAAATGTTTTAAGTGATGCCAAAGACATTGTATTAGCTGAGGGATTGCTCTGATGCCTCCCTGACCCTGCAGCCAAGTCATCGATGTCCTTTAATTCCCAGGTGAGGAACAGGATTCTGGGTAATCAACAGTGCTGACCTGGGGGCTGTAGGGAGTAGGGAACCTGGCTGCCATGGACCTGGGAGGAAGCCAGAGTCCCTTCGCAGGTCTCTTGGATGGTGAGCTAAGAATCAATAAAAAAATGGGGTTTTTTAGGTAAATGGAAAAGTTTTCCCCTTTACATACTGGTGTATTTGTTCTGAAATGCTGTTTTACGGTGTTTTGAGGGAACTGCTGCAGGTTCCTGGAGCCTTCATAGGAGATCATTTGGAGGTGATGCTGGTGGTTCAAAGTGGATGGCAGTCTTGACTGGTGTAGAGTGAGCAGGGGTGGGAGCAGAGGAAGCCAGAATTGCTGACATGCATTTGAAATTTGTCAGCTTATGAATAGTAAATGAATGAAATATGCGACTTTCATGACAAAACCTGGAGATGGGGCCAGGGCCAGTGGTCTAAAGTCATTCCAGCTCTGCCCAGCGTCACTCGGGGTGTCATCAAGCAACCCCACCCCCCACCCCCAGCATAGCAGTCTGTATGTGTCTAGCAAAGACCTGAAACACTGGCAAAATAGCATTCTCCTGCAGACTGTTTTCATGCATGTCTCAAGTTTTGTACAAAACCTCAGCTGGCTCCAAACTGGGCTGTCCTGTGCATGGCAAATATTTGCGGTACGCTATTTTTCACCAGCACCTTCACCTTTGCAATCTATCCGTGTTTTACTGAGCCGATTTACAAGTACATCTTTTCTGAATCATTATCTGAGCCGGCTGCCAGTTGGCCCGAGGCAGACATCCAGGCACTCGAGCCTGGGAGAATCGGTTCCAGCTGCACTGCGCAATTAGGAAAACCCTGGTCCGTAGCCGGATGTCCAGATGCCTTGCCAAGGAGCGTATCGTTTGGTTCAACAAACAGTATTTGTGAGGAAAAAAATAAAAAGAGTGAAGATGTAATAGGACAAAGTTCATCTGCCAGCAAGTGCTCCTCCATTCCTCATCGCATCTCCCGTTCGTAAGCTGGAGAGGTGGGTCATGGTGGGAAGGGAAGGTCTGGGGAGGTTAAACAGATCCTTGGGATTTCAACTCAGATTTACATAAGTTTCTTAAACTCCCCACAGAGATGGAAAGTACTTGAAATACGATTTCTTCCATGCTTTCGCACCAGGGAAAAACTGAACTTTGCATTTCATTGTCTAACAAGAGTTACAGTGCAATGTGTTTTGCCAGCAGTGAGAATTTGTATGAAAACTCTGTATGTGACACATCTCAGCTAAACCCTTGTGCTCCCTGAAGTGTCTTCATTTCAAACACAGATTCAAGCTCTTTTTAAAGGTTTGAGGGTGGGTTTTTTTGCTTCTTCTGTTGACATGAATTAACAAATGTGAAGCTTCCAAAACCAGATTTAATATCATGAAAAATACCGGAGCTTTTGCCACCGATGCCATTTAATCTGTCTCAGCAACTAGATTAAATGACTTGCCAAAAGTCTGAATGTTTTCCAACAATAGGATTCCACATAATATGAGAATGTCATCGCACAGGATATGGTATTAAATGCAATGCAAAACTCCACTCTGGATGATTTAGCAAAGAAAATAAGTATTTCCTCTTTTTCTTCCCACCTCACTTCTTCTTATCTCTCCTACTCCAGAAACAGCTAATGTTTTGAGATAGGCAAGCAAGAATTAACCAATCTGTTTCAAGCGATCTGTGGGAAATTGGAAGGTGTTACCTCCAGATTTTTTGCTAACCACAGGAAGTTACTTTGATAAGAATAACTTGCATGGTATATGTAATCTACGGAATGGACATTAACAACTTGTTCTTGTTTGACCCTGTAGTATTCAGTCTTTCTCTTGTGCTGAAAATATGTTTGAATGAAATTCATGAAAGGCCATCGGGCAAAACATGCTTTTCTGGACCTGATTTATTTCCAGCCAGCCTTCTGGATTTCCTTGTGTACTGGTTGATATTCACAAGTTGATGTTCTCCTGTTGTAGCTTTCCAGCTCAGTATGAGATAACTAGGGTTTTCTTACTGTAAAGCATTTCAGGAAAATATTGATAACTTAGTGGAAGTTATTGCTTTAATTGCATATGGGTTTGATCAGACTTTTGGACTATTTTGAGGTCTTGCATTAACTCATTCCAAGAATTTCTTCTCTATCCTTCTGTACAAGTTATTCCCTATTTAGTTGTTTTAAAAGTAAATAAGACAGCATATATAGCCGCTTTTCATCAGGAAGGTATTCCCATGTAATTCACCAGAGTACTGATATACTGAAAATAACCTTTCCATAAGGCTCACCCAGCAGTTACTCCTATCCTTATATATATGGGTAACTATATATATAGTTATATATACACATACATATATATATACCCTATATATATATGTGGATGCAGGTGGATTCTGCCTTTCACTGAACGCGCAGCACCTCCTCGCTGCGTACACGTCAGGGTGCACAGCAGGCTTCAAGGGCATCTCACCCGTGTTTTGTGCCAGCAGTTACCATCATCCAGTGCTAGATCAGCTTCATCGCATTCTCACTGTTTGTGACCATGCATTATTTCTTTGCCAAAAAATGTGTAGTGGGCCCTCTGTTTCAGCTGTTTTTTGGTTCCTTTTTTTTACCTTACCGTGGCCAATGAGTCCAGCTGTTTTCTGTGTTGCTCAGGACTTTGTGTTGCTCAATGACAAAAGCAAATCCCTTTTTTTTCAAACCAGTTATGAATATATGCAGTGGCACTGGCATCTTGGAGCTGTGCCAGTAAAGTGTTCAAGTGTGTTTTAGTATAGTTTATTAAAGCAGAAGGTTCATCAAACAACCCGTTAGTGGTCTGTGATTACTGCTCCATGGTGGGACTCGAGGAGATCTCAGGATGGGGGATAGACCTGATACTTTCCCCCACTTCGCCTTCTACTCCTTAGCTCCACCCAAGGAGATGAAGCCACGAACCCTGGATATCCTTTAATGATCACTTCTTAAAGTGGAGCTGATTTGTATTCCTTTGTTAGTATAAAGTTACATGTAAACTGAAATTCTGCATCTCAGAAAATTAGTAACTTTCTATGGCAGGCTGCCCAAATAGAAGAAAAAAAAACCCCAAACCAAAAAACAGGTCTTACCAGTAGTGTGACTTGTTGCTATAAAGCATCAGGCAGTAATGTCAAGAGATTTAAATCCAAATAGAGAATTTCTGAAAATTAATTTTGGATGCTTATTACAAAATAGAAAGTAACGTAATTTCTGGCAAAACTGTTAACAGGAGACGTAATGCATCTTTGCAGTAGCCCAGACTCCACGTTATTGGAAATTAGCTCTGTGTAAGAAGTTGCAGACAGGCTAGAGCTCACAGAAAACAGAAGATGACAATATCAAAGATTGATGCATTGATGTAATAGTTATCAGTGAACTAGAAAAGTCTATGATGCAATAGAATTTGTGAATATGATTTAAAGTTACTGTATTTCTTTAAATGGGAAGGTGACTTAGTTCAAAAGAAATCAGACTCACAGCATCCAGCCCATTAATGCGCTTGTTTGTGCTCCCAGTTCTGCAGACTACACAAAAGTGACGTTTGTTGAAATCTGCTTTTCCCATCTTCTCCGATCCCTCCACACTCGTGCCTGAAGCCATGGAAATCAAAAGCAGAGATATTCAAGCTTTGGCTCAGCCCTGAACACATTGTGTGACTGTCCACCAACACATCTTTGCACCAGGATCCCAGGGGTGTTTCAAGTGCCTCTCCTGGGAGGAGGGAGAAATAGGATCCCACCGCTAACCAGATCCCAGGGCAATCAGATCATTTACAGTTGCTCTTTCCCTCCTGCTTGTGCTCCATTTAAAACCAACGATTTCAAACTTGTCTCCTTCAGGACACTGAAAATAATGTTACTTTCTCTGCATTTTTTTCCACCAGGAGTGACTCAAAAGCAATGGGGCGCTGACGGTCAAAGGACATGTGCAGGCCTTCGGCAGAAGAGCGCTGCCGCAAGAAAATCAAGCTCTGCCAAGGTAAAATAAATAAATAATGTTTCGACAGCAGTCAGCAGAATGCAGTCAGGTTTAAAAAACAATCACTGATCGCTGAGCAGTGTATTTGCACTCAGTTTTGTTCAGCTAGGTTGAGCTTAGGCAGCAGAAAAGCCAAATAAAATGACGGCTAGATGTTGTGATTCCGTGTGCCCTTGGTGAGGGGGGAAAACTGCATGTTTTGTGGGGGGAAAAAAGCTGTTAAAAACACCCCAGGAGACTAAATCAAGTGGTATCCCAGATATCAG
The DNA here is from genome assembly GCF_023634085.1 of Falco cherrug. Taxonomy (NCBI): domain Eukaryota; kingdom Metazoa; phylum Chordata; class Aves; order Falconiformes; family Falconidae; genus Falco; species Falco cherrug. The sequence goes on along the minus strand of NC_073705.1, from coordinate 54,141,136 downwards.
TACACTCTGTCTCTGATGTTCTCAAGATAAAGCCTGAGGTTTTCACTTCACCACATAGCTCTGTGTAAGTGCATGGTTTTTTCACAAGATGCAGTGAAGCCTGAAAGCTTCCAACAGCCATCGGATCAGCTGGTCAAACCTTTAAGATTCATTTCTTTGCCAAAGAGTGGGGGGAGGGATTCATACATATACTCAAGCAGAAAAAGGGAAAGTAAATTATTTAAAATATTGGTGCATGAGTTTGAAGCTAATCAGGAGTATTTTTGACATGCCTTTGGACTCTGACAGGATGTCTTCTTCATCTGTGCAGTCCTTAACAAAAGAAATAAATGTCAAATTAACTACTGGAGCATGAGAGATGCATCCAAAATAAGGTATTTCAAGGGACATTCTTCTTTGGTGCCCTCCCTGTAGAAATCTTGGGGAAGTGGAGTTGTGGAAGGCATGCAAAGGTCTTAAACCTGTACTCAGAAGCAAATGCAGTGCAGAAAATATGAAGAAAATGTTGTTACAGACCATGAAAGAAACAAAGAAGGAACAAAATGCTGTTCCTGGGGCTGTGAAATTATTGAATTGTCAAAACCACAGGCAGCTGGTTTAAAGAGTTGATAAAATTTACTTGGCATTTCACCTCGTTAATCAACTCTTGATCTACCTTTACCTCCAATCAGCTTCCCAGGAGTTACAAAGGAGCCCGTTTTCTGTGTTGTTTCCATGCACAGAGAACAGGAGCACAGGAATGGTTTTCCCCATGGGATCTGGTGCAGGGCTCCAACTCTGGCACTCAAGCCCTGAGAAGGATGACGCTGGCACCCAGGAGGTCATAACTCTGTCACTCACATAGCCTTCCTCGAAGAAGAATATTACGTTTTGTGAAACATTTGTCAAGTACTGGCATTGATTGTTGGGTGATAGACGCTCAGATATGACTGAGACGAATTCATGACGAGCAGGAGCAGCACAGCTAGCAAATGGCACCCAAACCCTGAATGACCTTGGATGAGCTTTCACTGTGAAGCTAGTCCTCAGATTTTGCATGCCAGCTCAGTGGGTTGTTTTGTTCGGTTTTTTGTGGTTTTTTTTTTTTTTTTTTTCTATTAGGACTGAGAGATCTAAGAACACATTGGCAGGAACAATCTGATCAGCCAATTTACAGCAGCGGTGAGATTAGGCCAGATGCTTTATTGCATGTTACTTATGTGACCAGCCATGTGGATAATATTAACAGGAGGTTTTAAACTCAGGTTTACTCTTTGTCAGATAGCTTTAACATAAAACCAGCTCCTTTGTCACATCGAGTGAAGTAACGTACAGTCTATCAAGATAGATCTTTGCTGTCACGGGTGGAAAAATGAATCTGGCCACTGTCGATCCATCTTGAACATATGTGTTTTTACCTCACTGATAGGTGTCACCAAGTGATCATAAGCAAGAGGGAACTAATGAATTGAAAGAGTACACAGAGCCCTTACAAGCAATTATATCACATCTGTGGGAGGGATCATGGAGTTTTTCCATGCTTATAACTGGTGAGGTTGTAGAGCAGTCACGGCCCTGGTGCCCACATGTCCTCTGCAGCATGTGATGGCACATGTGGACCTTCAGGCTAATGATCCATAATATATTCCAATGCATTTTAAATTCCAGCAGACCGTCATGGAAGGGTAGTTTATAGTCTGAAACAGGCCATTGCCTTTAACATGTCCATTTGTAAAGAAACAGAGCAGCGGCAAATCTGGACTGCAATGACGGGTTAAATACTGAAAATAATAGTATAGAATACACATTTTTAATTTTGATTTATTTTGCACCAGAGTACTAAGGTTTTCATTGAAGCCTCCCAGACAATTCAGAGCTGGTTTCAAGAGCGTGTGTTTTTAAATGACAAAGAAGTTAGCAAGAAATCTCAAACAAAACTGACCAGTGTGATAGTCAGTAGATGAGCAACAGTTACATATATTATGACAGAGTATGTTGCTAATTTGAATCTTTTCATTTGCAGGAATCTCTGTCATCACATAATACAACACTGATTTCACCGACAGTCATTTCACCGATGATTGATGAGAATAAATCAAAAGAGAATTGGCCCACTTCACCTATGCAGTCCGTGATCCCCCTGCCCTGTGCTCACCACAGGAAGCAATCTCTGGCTAACCACGGTTCTGTCAACGTCAACAGAGCATTTACAGTACTTCCCAGCAGGTTAGAAATTCAGGCATCCTTAGATGACACCACGGCTTCATTGGACTCTCCCGTTGCAGAGTGTCGCAACCAGCAGAAAGGTTTTGCCTCCATAACCGTTACAGCCAGGCGTGTTGCTGCAGGCGCCAGAGACCCAGCACATGGACCTGGGGCTGTGCAAGAGCCCGATACCACGTCCCCCACCTCGAGCAAGGTCCGTGCTGCCCTCCCTAGCTGGCCTCCACCAGGCCACGCACACCAACATGCCTCTCTGCTAAAGATTTCTGAATCTTGCTCACAATTAGGTGAAGAGCCACAAAAGCAGCTTTTTGACCCCAGAAACAAAAAGAGCGAAGTGGGTCTTCAAAGCAGCGATGGGAGAGAGAAAGCACCACCTTCCTTCTTCTCATGTGTCCACCTTCAGGTTTCTCAGCAGTGTCCAAATACCATCTATTATTTAGACAAGTCGCTCAATGTATGCATTGACCAACCTCGAATTAAATGCCCCAAAATTCATAGATCAACATTGTCCTTCAATATAAATTGCAGTTTGTCTAGATTAACAGCAGATGGAGTAGATGGCATAGCTAATGGAGAGCCAATAGAGGAGATATTTCAAACAAAGCTCCTAGGAGAAAACAAGACTCCACTCAGAGCAAACATGAGTGCAACCTTAAAAGAAAATAATGTAATTAATAAAGACAAAACAAGTGAAGGCTATTTGGGTAGTAAATACCCGTTGCCAAGTGTCTTTGTCTCTGAACTTTCAGCATTTGTGGATATACCCAGAGGACCTAATAATGTAGTAACGGCAAAGAAAGATGATGATAAGCAGTCTGGCAGCTATCACACTGCATTTTCTCTCCAGCGTCCTAGTTCAAGTGATGAGGCAGGTAAGTAATTTCCATAAACCTCAGTCTGGTGGAGCAGAGGCTCAGGCTGGAACAGACCCACCACAATGATTTTAAGTGAGCAGATAACAGTAATCCTTGCTTCTGCAAAGGCACAGTGAGTCAGAGCACAACCTAGACGTTTTCAGTTTTAGGACTACCGTGAATATATTTGCCGTGCTAGTGATGTGTGCTGCTCATCAGATGACAGAGAGAACTATGCCTGTGTTTTCTGTATTAAATCTCTATTTTTAACCATTTTTAACCGTAATATATTTTTTCCCCTAGTAACATGCAGGCACTTAGCCCCTGAAAATAATTAGGTCTTTCTTTGAGGGCTGAATTTCAGGGTCTGAGATTAAGAGGGAGATGGCTGCACTGAGCTTGCTTTTGTGCTCCTTGCAATAAAAATGATCTTGTTTTCAGCTTTTATGTAGAAGGCTATAGTAATAAGCCCAGGCTTTTATAACTAATGGCTCCAGGTAAATGGTTTGCAAATCTTTAACACATTTGTTTCAAACATCTCCAAGCATTTTGCAAACATAAAATTTTCTTTGCAACATTGCTTTCAGAGAAGGGAAAGGTACTGTGGGGATTGCTTCATGCCCAGAGTGCTATAGCTTCTGCTGCACTGGGCTGTAGCAGCTATTTTACAGTGCACTTGAATAACCACAGCTGAGTTTATTGACTTTCCAGGAAAGGAGTGTGGATGGGAAGAATGTCAATGAGTGAGTCTGGGTTTTACCAGAAGCACTAAGGTTAAAACTTACCCCCCATGTATCCTGCGACCTTGGGCTACCTTTAATTGCAATTACCCAGTTCTTATACACCCTTTTTGGTCTAAGTATATGAGCATAAGCTACATCTTGAGATTCATTTGTACCTTCATCTTCCCAGTGTGCAAATGGAAAATAGGAGAAAGATGAGAAGCTGCATGATGTCTCATGGGCTGGACATGTACAAAACCCAGGCTGTACCATCCCTTTGCACCTTGCTGTGACTGCTGCACTTGCTTCCCCGTGCCTGCAATCGATGGGACTGCTCTTGCAGTTATCAAGGTGCAAACAGTGGTTTCATTCAGAGGCCTTCTGCTTTAACCTTTAAGAAAATCATCCACGGAGCCAGGGTTTTCCACAGGGAAACTGGCAGTGTCAGTAATTCCAGAGCCAGGCCTTTAAATGAAAACTGTGTGGGTCCAAAGGGTGAAGCACCCCTCAGGCTGGGTGCTGAAGAAAGCCTGAGATAAAATATTTCTTTATTCTTTAGAGGGAAGTAAGGTTGTTCAGCCTGCAGAAAAGGGGGCTCGGGGGGCCCTGATGGCTCTCAGCTCCCTGGCAGGGGCTGTGGGCAGGGGGGGTCGGTCTCTGCTCCCAGGGAACCAGCCACAGGACAAGAGGGAACGGCCTCGAGTTGCGCCAGGGGAGGGTTAGGTTGGGTGGCAGGGAAAGTCCTTCTTCACCAAAAGGGTGGGCAAGCCCTGGCACAGGCTGCCCAGGGAGCTGGTGGGGTCACCAGCCCTGGAGGTGTTTAAAAAACTTGTAGATGCGGTGCTGGGGGGCACGGGTCAGTGGTGGGCTTGGCAGTGCTGGGTTAACAGTTGGGTTTGTGATCTTAAAGGTCTTTTCCAACCCGAATAATTCTATTTATGTTTATAAGTGTAATCCGGGCTGTCTATTGTTGAGGGGGAGATGACACAGTGAGGAGCAGGAGAGGGAAGATGCCAACCAGTGTTAGAGATCTGGGGACAGAAATGTAAAGGAGCGAGGACTGGTGAGGACCTTCCACTGACTCACAGCAGCAAATTAAGCATTTTGGCTTTGGACCTCATTAAATACCATCCTAATTTCAAATAATGATGTCCTCCTGAAGCTTCCATAGGAAGTATTATGTATGCGAGTCATTGTTCAACAGCACCTAAAGTCTCTCTGTGATATACTGTAGAAACAAGGATTAGAATAATACTGAGCCTTCCGTGGGCTTAGTGATACAGTGACTGCATGAAAGAATCACCTTTACTAGAAGTAATTAGAAAGTGAAACAGGGCACTGCTTATAGATCCACAGTTTTACTGAAAAGAGGAAATAAGTGAGGTAACCTGCTGAGCAGTGCTGGGGTTTGAAAAATTACTTCCGCTATTTGTGTACACAAGAATACAGGTGTAAATAAACGTGGGAAATGCTACCTTTTTAACTGCTTCTACCTTTTGTGTAAGCAATAATGTAGAATGTAAAGGTATATATTTCTCTTGATCAGACTCTTTGTAATAGATAAGAAGGTGTTTAGCAGCTTGCTACAACTTTCCTGTCTGAAATATGTCTAAAGAGCCAGTATAATGCTTCAAAACAACGGCCTTTCTCACCAGGATCCCCAAAGTAATGAGCTCTGGCATAGCCGTCAACCATGAAATGTGACAAATCATAAGAAACCCAGTTAAATGCGTGAGACATCTGCAGTGCTCATTAAAATTAAAGGCAATTGGTATGATTTAACCTGGGAGAAAATGAAAACCTGAGTTCCCTTCAGTTTGGACAATGGGTAAAGTGAGGGAGAGAAGTGATTGCCTAGGTCCAATACTCCGTCCAGGTGCAAATCTGGTACAGTACTACAGCCTGTTATACGGGTTTTGTCCTGGACTAGTCTTAGATATTTAAAGAGAGTTATAGTGGGGACACTGTTGCCTTCCTGCTTTTTGCTGTGGCATATCTGCATATTGGAAATTACAAGACCTGTATTGCAAGATGCTGCTTTACCAGCACAGCAAAATAACTACCCCATCAGCAAAGTCTTTTATACCATTATAGATTCCCAATTCCTTTAAGTATTTTTTTCCTTTGGTGTTTACTAGCTCAAATCCATTCATGTTAAGCTTTGATCTGCTATGTGTTTATGCAATGAAATGTTTGTGAAATGGGATGTTTAAAAAGAAGGAAGAGCTAGCAAAGAAGGGAGAGTGAACAACTTTCGATACAGTGCTAATATCTTAACATAGTTATCTTATGGATGGGGGAACTGTGGAGAGCACACTGTCCATCACATTTCTGATGATCCAGAAAGTTTGAGTTTATATGAGTTTGCAGCTGTAGGCAATATCTTCCTGCCAGCAGAAATACAAGTGGTAATAACATCACCACGGGTAAAAAAAAAAAAACAAAACCACAACCTACTTTCAAGGCTAGACTTTTCTGTATGAAATCTGTAAATGTAGTTTCCAGGATGTATAGGCTGCCTTACTAGGATCTGAAGTCGAATGACACCCAAATACTTCTCTGCTTTTTAGGTACTGGGCCAAGTTTGCCATTTCCTATAGGGTCAGTTGAGTCATGGTCTCTGGAGGATTTTTTTCTAATTTTTCATATGACTTCACTAAAGTAACAATGATTCTACTTATAGTATTACTCATACTATTTCATGTTCAAATCCAAGTATTCAGGATTTGGCTTTACATAGACCTGGATAACCTAATCTAAGGCCCTGCTTTCAGCAAGAGGTTGGTCCAGATAATCTCCAGAGGTATATATTTCCACAATGTGCCACATATGAAAAAGATATTTTAGGAATATTAATGAAATGTAAATCTTGGGCTATGCTCATGGATGGTAATTATACTTAGAAATCCAAGTCTCTCAGCTCAGCTAGTGTTCAAAGCCATGTTTCATGCTACAGCATCCCAAGGATGGAATATGATCTTGTGATTTCACTGCTGTGGACTGTATCTTCTACTGGCTTCATTGCTTTGGGTACTTCCATTATTTGGCAAAAAATTGGACTGTAATTGCTGGAAAATCCATGTTACACGTGGTCAGACTTGAACTGCAGGAGGACATAGAGTTATAGGACATGACTGTCTTTATTTTTAATGAATGGCCACCATTTAAATCCCTTGGGCAGCTTAAGGAAGGTGTACCCGTTAATGTGAAATGATCCAGAGAGCCCCATGACCCACCTCAGAGATATGACCAAGGGTAAGCTCGGGCCAAGCTCCATGGGGTCCTTGTCACAGGTGATCGATGTGTATCACCCTGCCTTTGGTCATGGTTTTTAACAAGCTGTCAGAACTTGCTGGTGCTGCTTTTAAATGAATGCTGCAATTTCCTTTACTGTCTGTAGCTGATGTCTCATAAATACAAGGTAAGTTAAAAATGAAAGGATTAGTCTTGTTTCTGTTGAAGACAGGAGCATTTTTAATCTTTATTTCCCACCTACATTTCACGAAGAACATATTCCACATGAATATCTAGTTTTCCATCCATCTTTTACAATCTATTACCTACTGGATTCCATGCTGAATTATAAAAAAGGGACAAAGGGAAGAAAATCCCACAACTTTAAATCCATTTTAACCTTTTGATTAAACAATATCATTTACTGGGAATGAATATAAGTGCCAACATCTAAATTCATCTGTTTCAGCTTAATTGTAAACATTGTGATGCCTGAGCACCTTCGCAGACCTCAGCTATGATATAAACCAAAATAATTTCTGCTAACACTTCAATTTTTATAACGTCTACACTTTTGTTTTTCTTTTGTTGTCATGCTCAAAACTGCTGTGCAGGGTTACTAAGGAAGAACAGCTGAGGTGGGGAGAAATGAGAATCTGGTCGGGATGGCAGGTACTGGGCTGGCTCCCACAGCCCTACCTTGAGTTACAAAAGACGTGGAGGTGACAAAAGGGCATCTCATGAATCGCACTCCTATGTAAACGACCCAAATGTAGGGAAATCAGGATTATGAGGTATGCGTGAGTAATCAACAGAAGGTGAACATGACACAATGGTGGTGGCGCTGACTGTGGGCGGTAGTAAGTGCAGGCACGGGGAGCCAGCCCTGGCATGGCGGGGGGCTGGGGGCATGCACTGTGAACTGCCAGCGAATGACACAATTCAGGAACAAAGCTCTCAAGAAGAGGAAGAACACACTTAAATCAGTGAACAAGACAGATCAGAGAGCTGGTATTGCAGTTGCTCATTTTCCCCAAGAGAATGGCAGGTGACTTGAAAGTATAATTTACTTAATTAAAACAACCCAAGGCAATGAATGGGGAAAACGGAGATGGGATCTGGGCTTTTGGGGTGTTGAACAGCCCCAGATGACTATTGGCTTCTGATTCCTTCTTAAACAACAGTTTTATTAACAAGTGCTGAAGTCAGCAGCATTTTTTCCAAGGAGTGAATAACTGGACTTTAATTTGTTTCAAGAGCTATTTTATTTTTTTTATGTAGTGTGCGTGTCTATATGTATGTGTATATATACTTGTACTGGAGTCGAATCAGAACAGATTGTGCTGTGGGATTTCGATAGGTTGCTACCTGCAAAGCAAAAAAGCAAAAAAAAAAAAAAAATTAAATACACATTGAAAAGCCCTTGGTATTAGAGACATTTATATATCAAGAAAATATTTGTAGGTCACCTTTAAACTAATATATACTCATGGTAATCAGGATGGGTTAATGTAAGCAATCTTAAGACTGAAGACTATGCATAGCATTTACTTTCAATTATTAAATAGTATTTGAAATGTTGTAATGAATGAATGTGACCTATCTGGCGGTCTCACCTCATCTTCTGTTTATGGGGAAGCCACTATGCAATAATCCAGAGTACAAGTGTGTGTGTAGGGAGATATATATATATACACACACACACATATGAACAAGATATAATTAGATGAAAGCTGTTCCTTACAATATGGAATTTATTGTATAGAAACTTGAGTAGCTACAGCTGATGCTAATTAACTCTCCAGCCTGAGAATGTGTACAGTGGTAGTGATGGTGAAGACAGGAGAAATGTGAAATATGGCACAGAAGATTTTACTTTAGCTTGCACCTGCTAGGCATGAGGAGCCAAATCTTCAGCTGATGTCAACCAATAGAAAGATCTGCCTTCAGAGGAGTGACACTGATTTACATCAGCTGAGAATCTGGCCAGGGGATGTTACTGACTTGGCATTATGGACATAGCAGCTGGTGCTGACTTGTTAAGAACAAAGGACCACATGCCAAAAAGCCCATTAAAAGGAGCTCCTTTGATGTTTCACTTCATCTGGTATAAATTTAAAATGGAGGAGGCTGTCAATTTTCCTTAGTCTAGACATTTTGTGTCATTGGGTCTGTGTCACACTGCAATGTGACCTTCATGTACTGTATCAGATGCTGAGAAACTGAGAACTTGGTCCTTACAGATGTTGAAAACTCCGTGAGGAACTGGAAGTCCTCAGTTATTAGTGACTCTGGAAGGTGGAAGGGTGGGGTCGAGACAGACCCCAACCCGTGTGGTGGGCAATAGGATTTTCCTATCCTTATCCTGGAGACTTTTTATTCCTTTTTAGAAGGAAGAGGATGCCTCCTCTACTCTGAAGGGCCCTTTTGCATTTATAAAGTACCAAGCTCTTGAGCTTTGCTTTTAGTTTCAAATGCCCACTGCCAGTTTCTCCACCATGTGGTGTGGTGAAGGAAGGGTTAATGACGCTCACTGGGTGTAAGAGAAGAAGCAAGGGATTGGCATGGAGCGGTACTCTTCCTTACTCCACTTACTTAGATAAACTACAGGACTCAGGAGAGCGATGTGGCCTTCTGCCCTGTCTTATGGATGTGTAGCTACCATCAGAGGTACTGCCCCATCATACGGACGCGTAGCTACCATCAGAGGTTCTGCCCTGTCATATGGAGGAGTAGCTACCATCGGAGGTCATAGGCGACAGATGTGAGCAAGAGGGAGAGATGATACTCAAGGTTGTGTAAGCCAAAGCTTCTCCTAGGCTGGTTTTCAACGGCAACACTGGTGATGCAGTGGCACTGTTATGTCACAGCGACCCTGGCCCTGATTAAAGAGCTCATCTTTTCCTGTGGAGCTTTCTTGTTCTTTGACAGTTTTTCTGTGGTGTTAGGCACCAAGCAGCCACGGGTGGTTGGGTGAATGATTGGGGTTTTGTATTTGTTTGGGGGGGTTTTTTGTGGATGTTTTTGTTTACTTGTTTGTTTTCACTTGTTTAAGGGCATGACCATAAAATAGTTTGACTGGAGTTGAAGGAGCTCTTCACCTTCAGGAAACATGCCTTTTGCAGATTAAAGGCTTGGTTTTATGCTATGGGGCACAGCAACAAACTTGTTGGATAGAAAAGCCGTTGTTTCCCTAGAAGACAGAAGGATATCTGCCCTGTTAATGATGTTATGGACAACATTTATATGAGTGAAATTCATAAATTAGAATTCATTTCCTAAAGATGATTATATTGTCTGCTGAAGATCCAAGCTAAAGTTCAGCTCTCCTTGTTTTGTCATGTGAAAGTTAATGGTTTGATTTTTTCCACTGTTTTCCATCTTAGGCAGGGTGAGCATTTCTGCCTTGAGCTGTCAGAGTTGGTAAAAATGTGAGAGAATCTGAAGTGAAAGACTCTGGAGGGGGAAAGTCACTCGCTAGCACTCAGGGCAAGCAGTGGAGGACTGAATACTAGAATCATTAAAATGATGAAGAGAAAGAGAGGCTACGTGGATTCGGTGACTGCATTATGTCACTGGATTAAAGGGCCTCATTTTCCCCTTATTCACACTTGGTTTAAACTGGGAGCAACTCTTCTGCAGTCTGTGAAATGAGTACTTGCCTCAGTCTGGCTGCGGAAAATTATCAGAAAGAGCTGAACAACTAGGTGTTTTTGACACGATGAGAATACCAAGTGGTCGATACACTTCTTCCCCTGCAAATCACCATTTAAATGTTCTGAATCGTTGTGAACGTTATTTTTAAAGTCACACTGCATCAGATTACTCCTTGAGTCACTACAATAGTGTCTGATAGCTTCTGGCATGACACCCTTAAAATTCAAATGGGGATGTCTAACTCTAGGATTTTTGTTACGTGGATGTTACAGAGAACGTCTCAAAAGTACAGCAGCAAATTTCAAAGTATTTTCCATAACCATTTCCATGGTTCTTAACAATATGAACAGAGATTCTCTCAGTCTAAAGACCAGTTTCCTGGGAGCGTTGGGCTTGTTAAAGACATAGCTTTGGTATAGCACGGCCAAAAATGCATGACAAGAAAAACAATGATGATCCAAGGCATCACTCTAAGGCTGATTATCTTCAACCAGAAAATAATTACCAGGTGCTTGACCAATCTCCCAATTATGAAAAGTTTAATGAAAAGAGGATATTTTTCCTTTTATCCTGTCCTAGCACATAGGAAGCAAAAGAGGGAAAAACGTTAGCAAAATGTATAAACACTGATGTCAAGCAGCTGGGTATTGGGAACTCACTGGTGCAAGCAGTCAAATCAAATCATATGGGTGGATTATTTCCTGACCACTAAAATATTCTGCAGCAATAATATGCTCTTGTGATTCAGAGTGTAGGATGATCTCCTGTGGGTGCCAGGCAGGAACGTTTCCTTTTTGCTGGTGCAGTCATTGCAAATGACACCCTTGGTCCACCAAACCTCTCCGTGCACGGTCGGCGTCAGTCCCTCACACCCTGTCCTGAGCAGCACGTGTCTGCCCATGAACTCCCTGAAATAGGTGGTGTTCCTTTATTTAACACCAAGAGAGAGGACTGATTAATTATTTGCAAAGTGTTTGGAGAAAATAAATTGGCAGTCACCAGGGAGAGACTTATTGGTAGGTGCTGTTGATTAGCTGCATTATGGGATTGTTTGCTCTGAAAGCAAGTGTTGGACTACACTAATTTTGTCAAATGCCTTTTGTAAACAAGCTATTCCTTGACATTAAGAGGTTCTTCCTACTTTGGACTGATTGTAAATTTGAAGACTAGTAGATCTTAGGTACACTTGATAAGCTTTTTCTTTTAAATGATTACAACTTTCTACAGTCAAATACCAGCTTTTGTAAAAAGAAAGCATCTTCCTTCTGAGAAATGTGCCCACAGCTGTCAATGTTATTTTAAAAATAAAACAAAAAAAACCCCAACCTTTTTTAGAGATGATTTATTAATCTAGACTCTTAGCTTGAGGTGTTATTGATATAACAGTTAATTAAGCTTTATCCTCACCAGGCAGGGCTGTTTGAAGAAGCATTAGTAGAGGTACAATGACATGTTCATCAGGAGTAACAGTCTGGCTGGTCCTCTCAGCTCAAGCTTGCAATGTTGCCTCAACTTGGGGTCTTGAAAATTCTGGGAAGGGAGCTGAGGACATGGCCTAGCCCTGTTTCCCAGGATCCAGCCTCAGGTTCTTACTGAAAGGTAAGTCCCAGACCTTGTTAAGTGTGCCAGTTTGGATAGGGAGCACGGGCAGAGCTACAGTACTGTCAGGACCTTTTGCAATTCGGATAGTTTCCGTGGATGCTGATGTTGAGCAGTGGCTGACACTGTCTCTTACAAATGAGTCATTTGACAAACATTAGAAGGCAGTTAGCGATGTAGGTCTCATTGCTGGTCAGCAGAAATTTTAGTAAAAACATCTGAATTTTGTAGCACTCCTTGCCGACTGCAGCTTGTTGACTGATTAAAAGTGATGTCTTTTCCTCGGCAGTGATCCGAATAATAAATTATCCATCCTATCTTCCATCCTTTGACAAACACTGAAATAACTAATAATATTGTCATTGCTCTCAATATTTCCATTCTTCTGTGTTACCAGGCTGTTGAGATGATGTGGTCTGTTTGCTTCTATCTAAGACCATATGGCTTAGCCAGGGTAATACTTGTTTCACGATAGGAATTGAGTCATCAGTCTTTGTCATCAGGAGGCTGGAGGCTTGGTTTGGATTACAGATCGCTGCTTGCCTGCTTGAGGCACGTGTGGGCTCTGTACAGCCTATGCCCACATATGCCTGGGTCTAAATCTCAAAGAAGGTAGATCTTTCTTAGATTTAAGGAACATTAATTGCCACTCCTCTCTGCTTGGGGTCTTGGTAGCGTCAGCTTCCATCACGGAGGTCTGGGAGAGCTCAGCAGCCCAGGGCATGGGGCCTCTATTAAATTAAAAAAAAAAACCAAACAACAAACAAACAACAAAAACCACCAGGTGGTCTATAATGTAAAACCTACCTACAGTGGTGATGTCTGATCTCGTTAATGACACACAGTGAATCAGCACTGTGTGTCTCCTTCCCTGGCTGCCTCTTGTCAGGCTTGCTTGGTGGTCACAGAGGATTTGTAGTGCTGCATCTGTTAAAATGAGCTTTGGCCAATTTCAAAGAAGCACTTTGTCATGAATGGTCAAAAATCCACATTGAAACACTAGGAAGAGTGTTCTAGGAAAGTATGAAAAGCTGCATTATCCTGTTGTAAAGTGGAAAGAAAAAGAAAAAAAAAAAAGTAGTAACAATGGAAAAGGGTATGTTTGCCTGAATTGTCCATGTTTGAAGGAAAGGCAAGTTTAACCTGCTGTAATGCAGGGTCACTTCCTGTTAGCAAAACCCCCTGAAGGGAGAGGGAGGAAAATGTAAAAAGATACTTTACAGTAAAACAATATACTTATTTTACTCAGAGATCAAGGATTCCTTAAAAAAAAAAAAAAAAAAAAAAGCTTTGGAAAACCCACCCTGGGTTTTACAGAACATTTTTAACTCCTCCAATATCATGTGGTTTTCACTAAGCAATTATTTAAAAATTCAACTATTGTCTTCTTTTTTTCTTGCACGGGGCAAAAATGACTTTTTTTTGTGATTTTTGTTCCTTGACTTTTTCTCCTATAAGCAGCTGAACTTTTACAACTAGGATCTATATTTGCTGAATTTTATTAACAGAGTCATTCTGCTTTCTGTTTCTTTGAGTTTTGTTCTCTCGTATCTCCCAAAGCATTACACTTGCATGTCTTTGTTCATTAGTTTTAAAGCCTTTCTTCAGCTGGGATAATAGAAAAAACATATATTGCTAGTCATCCAGTTGCAATTCTAGATATTCTCAGAGGGGCATATATATTTCGTCTGGTGCATGGGGATTTAGATATACAATTCCAGATAGTCTTAATGAGAGTAGCAGTCCTAATTCCCCACATAGTATATTAAAAACGGATCCAGAATGTATAGAGTGAAACTCTGTGATCTTACCTTTAAGTACCTTTGCCTTTTTCTTTTTTTTTTTTTTTTTTCTAAATTTCATTTGCATCTGCATTCCTTAGTTAAGGTAATTGACAGCTGCTTTGAGGATGAGGGAGCTGATCTTTGGAGCCTGTCTGGTTTGTTTCGCTGTGTTTTCCTGGGGATTGGCTGCACCTGGGTGTACCTTTTGAATTGAAAGGTTAATTCAAGAGGGAGTTAGAGGAAAGAATTTAGCAAATTGGCTCTCTTATTATTCTGACTACTGTCGATGTTAGACAAGAACAAGGCGCACCTTTCCTTATTGCCTTAATTAACTACAAAAAAAATTCCCTATCATACTGTGAATATAATAAAGGATTAAGATTTAGTTATAATATTAGTACAAGATCTAAGGAAGACACTTTTCATGCAGAAAGGATGCAGTGGTTTTATACCTGAATTTCATCAGGAATCCTGCTTCTTAAAATTCTTTTTTAGGCATCCTTTTGTTGTCATAAAATGCTAAGAAGCAGCCATCACCTTTTTCTAATTTTAGACCCCATTCCTAATTTTGTCCATGACTTTCTTTCCTTTCTCTCCTGCTCCATGACTTTGTAGGGATTCCCCAGACCTGATGGGTGGAATGCCACTGTGGCATTTCTTTTAGCAGGGAAGGGGCGCAGCGCGTAAGAGAAGGCTGCCGCCGTTTGCACTGTATGTAGAGAAAATTCCTGGAGCTTAACTCTCAGTTCTTGCAGGTTACTGTACTTACACTTGGAAGCCAGTATCCACAAATAGCTAGTTTGGTAGTTAGGAGTAAATGGAGTGTGAATACTCCAGGCAACTCTTCTTTCTTTTGTTCAGATCCATATTTTAAGATGTTAGAGAGGAGAGATGTGACTTGCAGACAACTCTTTTGCACTGTTTTATTCTGCTACATTGCAGCCCCTTTTCACCACCCTGACGATTCATTCTGTAGTTTTGGATACCAACGCCTGGCAGCAGCAAATGGCCTCTCCTGGGGACACAACAGTGGCTTGAGCAGTCTGACAATCTCAGCAAAGAAGCTGTTTGGCTTCCCGACACACGCATTAGTTGCACAGACTGTTTCATGATATGAAGGCAAATTACCTCCTACTGTGATGCTGCCTTGGATGAGCAGAAACGCTTTTCTCCTTTCCACTTTCTGTTCTTCTCTCTGCTTTCTGCTGGCCAGTAAACTATTTGAATTTAAAAGATGATTTAGAGATAATTTGTTTTCCATTCAAGTCCTTTCTGCAGCTTAGTTCTCTTTTCCCCCTCTATCCTTCTAGTATCCTGGCTGTCTTTGTGAAAAGACTTCCTTCTCTGTTGCTTTGCAGTTACTTAATGCTACCTGCTGCTTTTTTCATCTTCTCCTACCGCGCTGCTTGTTCCTACCTCCTCCCACAAACAGACTTTGATGCCCAGGACCCCATTAATCTGTCCCAAAGTTTCTTTCCTCTATATGTCATAAAACATTTGTAGAAACACAGAGTGTAACTGCAGGTCTGGGATCAGTCAGGGACTGAAGGAACAGATCACTGCATACGCACGAGCTCCAACTGAGTGTGTGTACAGAATTCAGTCTATCCAGTTTCCTGAGCATATTCACATCAAAACTATTTTCATCTGAGAAAAGAGCTAAGTTTTGACAAAAGATAAGGCAAATATTTGCAACGTGTGAAAAGCAAGGAGAAAAATAAGTTATACCAGAGAGAAGAGGGAGAGCTTGGATGCCAGCCTAGAATTTGGGAGCTTTGTGTTCGCTTCCTTACTTTGACCAGATTTTCCGTATAGCTGTGAAATTGCTTGGGATGGGGTTCGTCTCAATGATTTTAATCAGGAAAAAAGGGGTGGAGGGTTTTTTTTCCTGTCTATGCTGATATTCGGGGAGCCTTCAATAGAGAATCCCTGAGAAGTTGACTTCTTCTCCCTATATGGACAGTTACAGGAAAGAACTTTTAATGTTACAAGCTTTCTGATCCGCATGGTAAGGGAAAGACACTAGGTGATGTACCTTAATGCCCTTGATTTCCTTAGAAATACAGGATGATGAAAAAGAAACATGAACCATCCAGATCACTAAAATGTGCAGGAGACCATAATTTTGCCAGTAAAAATATTTCTCATCAATTGTGAGTGCATTAAGGATTGGGAAAATGAACTGAAAGCTTCCCGCACCTCACTGCAGGATCTGATTTTACCTAATGACTCTTGGACAAGGAAGTGTCTTACATGATGTGCCATCTCACCATTTCTCATGGACTGGATCAAAGGCGGAAAACACTTCTAACCTTCCCTCTGTCCTCAACAAAGACATTAGAAAGAAGTGTTTAGAGAGGGGCAGTGGCTGAGAATGAGTCAGCAGAGAAAAGAGTGATGTGGCCACTTTCAAAAAAGCGTTTGTCAGGAAACAGCAGTCATCTATTAAATGTCTTGCGTCTGCAATGTAGAACAGGACAAGCCCCACCTGGTTTGTTTGGGTTCATGGTTAGGGCTGAAACCAGTTGGGTTTTTTCCCTTGTACCTCCCAGATCTCTCAGCTGCCACCTTTCAGATTGTTTTAATGGCTATTGGTCATTTCCATCTACATAAAACTTGAGGTCTCAGGTCAGCTTGTGACCGTAGGCAGTTTATGCATGCGATTAAAAAGGAAGAGCAGAGTCATGCTGTGCATGTAGCGATGTGGGTGCCTGCCTACCAGGGTCATCGCCGAGTGGTTCATAAGGATATAACATAGTTCGTACCTCTCCCTTCTTTCTCCCCCACTTGCTGATCCTGATGCCCTTTCCATGCTGTCCCTAATTCTTTGGATTTCGTTTCTTGATTATTTTTTATTATTATTATTGTACCGCTTCTCCCTTCAAAACTCTGCCTACAATGTCCCTTGGAAAACGGACACTTCTGTGGGCTTATTTGCCCACACTTTCAGTGTTCTAGGGTTTTGCTGACAGTAGCGGTGGTCAGCTTGAATCACCTTTCAAGATCTGTACAGCACAAGGCTTACCCAGCCAGCTCTGTTGCTTTTGACATGGCAGGGTCCTGCAGTTGTAGGTGCTGTGAAACATCCTTCTCATCCAAACAATTCCAGGGGAAAGTGTCTTTTTTTGCAAATCAAGACTTTTTGCTGAACACAGCTGTTCCTGCTGTGGCTTTGCACAGAGGTAGAACAGGGCACAACAAATGTTGGAGGCAGGAGATGCTTCTGAGGCAGCCACTCCACTACAAAGAGGTTAAAACTCTGGTGCCAAAACCGCTTGGACCTCAGTTTTCACCATAGCCACCACTGAACTCGTAACTGTAATCTTGACCAGGTTTAACCAATCTAAAATGTTCCTCTCAAGTGAATAAGAGACAAGACAAAGACACATAGCGTACCTTTTCATCAGAGGCATCTTGACTCCTTCCACGCTGCCCGTCAGTTAGAATGGCAGTGTATTTTTATGAAGAGTATCCTCAGTGATTATTTTTATGGGTAACATTTTGTTGCAGTGCATCTGCGTGGTAGTTGTGATAAAATTTGTATCAGTTACAACTTTTAAAATACACGATTGAAAGCAATTTTCCAGGAAATAAGAATTGTGAGGACTAGAGGCGTGAGAAGAAAAATGTTCCCATGATGTAGAATTTGGTTGGTTTGGTGGTTGTTTTTATTTTCATTTTTTTTACAGGAACAGAAATGCTGTTGGGAAGCAAGAAGCAGCAATGCACCACGGGCAGGATCATCACAACAGCCTCTGGCTCTCTTCCAGATACAGCATCCCGAAAGGCAATTGCTGCTGCTACTGATGGCTCATCGAAAAAGGGAGATCACTCCAAAGTCACCTCCAAATCCAAAGAGATCCAAGCACAGAGCATCCTGAAACCAAAAGTGTCTGTCTCCAATAGTATGTGCAATATAAAAGCTTCATCAAGAATCCTCTTGGAAGAAAATGTTCACAGGCAAAACCAGCTCCTAAAAAGTAAGGTACAAATCTTACTGTGGTTGTTAGGAATATGGTTTCAATAACAAGATGAGATCAGTCTCAAAGAAAAAAGTGAAATAATGGAAAGTCAGTCCATTTTTGTCCAGCTTTAAGTGCTGAGTATGAGTCATCTGGTGAGAGATCAATCAAATAATCTGACTGCATACATTGCTATGGTTAATAGAACACAAGATTAAAATGAGAAAGATAGGTTTACTTTATAAGCAGATTCAACAAAATCTTGAAAAAAACATTAAAATTGCAGAGTCAAGCAGTCCCAGTCCAACCAAGAATGACCAGAAGTGAGGTTATTTTTATAACCTTGTTCTTGTTTGCAACGTTTCTTTCATTTTTTGCAAGGTTATTTTTTGACACAACAGCCTGAACTACATGGTACACAGACATAGCATGAAATAACTCGTTTGGAGAGATTATCATGAAGGAAAAAAAAAAGATTGTTCAAAAATTTATTATCAACAAGGTTTCAGCGTGTAAAATGTGATTTCTTCTAGTTCAGCACTGGTTGGTATGTCTTACTTCCAACACTGATTCACATAGCTAAATGGAGATGACATGAGCAGCTGTATTTATGCATAAGGTAGTTTTGCAGAAGGCAGTTGAAATATAATATAGATTAGTCTGGCTTTAGTATCAATAGGTTTATTTGAAATTTACTCCAAGGATACCTTAAAAATGCTATAATGGTCATGTAGCCTTTCTTCTTACAGCATTATTATTTTTTTTACAGATTTTTTTGTAGGCAGCCAGGCAAAATTTTTTCATTATTGACTGTAAAGCTACTGAACGTAACACCGATTTAGAGGAGAGAAGCCTACATGCTGCTTCCAGTGCCTGAAGTGAAATCGTGCCATTTCACTAACTGGAAATGACTTAGTTTTAGAAAAGCGAAGCATCCACTGAGATCTATCAAAGATGAAGTTAATTGACACTCTGTAAACCTGGCTTATCGAAGAGTTTAATTTCATGTTCACAGATTTCAAGTTGTTTTTCCAAAATGTTAACCAGAACAGTATTAGGGAGGAAATACTGTTCAGGCTTTTATAAGGCATATGTACCCAACACAGATAATTTTAATATTTATGTACAATATGTCATAAAGAGGAAAATACTTAAGTTTATTGTAACCAAAAATTGAAATAAAACAGTAATGGGCTTTATTCCCAGATATTTAGTTCTAGAAATCAAATTATTTGGCAAGGAAGAAGTAGTCCAGTGTGACTTTTCACAATGGTTCATATGGAGCTCTTCTGAAGTTTCCTTGTTGTTTTGGATTAATTCTGTCCTCTAAACAAGAATCTTGTCAACTCTGATTTTTGAGCACATAGCCTCTTTTGGTCCTAATTTGCGCAGAGACTGTCAATCATAGAGCATTAAAGCATAATTTTAAGTGTAGAATATAATATATTTTTCTCAATATTAATTGACAGGTTTCATAATAATACGCTATAATGCATGTTAAACTTTTGGGTTTTGTTTTTTGTTTTTGTTTTTGTTTTTTCATGGAGTCTTTCCACTGGCTAATGAATGTATAGAAGTGATAGAAAGCAAACTCGTATTATCAGCCAGGAAAAAAAACGGAACAGTGTTTATGAAAGTCTCAGTATGGTCAAAGAGAAAGGATATGTAATTAAGGTCCGTAACAATATGTTATTTCCTACAATATGTGCAATGAATGGAAATGAACTCAAACTGCAGGTCACAGGGTTATATTCTTCGCTTTCCATGATGCGACTGAGTTACAGAAGTGTCTTGCCTTTTGGGAAGCAAATATCAGCAAATGGCGCTAAGCGTCCGAGCAGTTTAATTGCACTTCGATGTGATGTCTGGCTTAATGTGAAAGATACTCTGGGTGTCACAGGGCAGTGAGTAGCACCTATGATTAGATTTGATCTATTCCGCTTAATGAGGCCTATTAATAATACCTTGGCATTCTTATTTTAGAAATTGCCCTCTATGTCTAATGAGGTGGAGAACCCAATAAAAAATTAACCATGCACTCTTAATGAACTTTTAAATCTCTCAAAGGTGATTATGAATTTTGTGGTTCAAGTGACAAAATAAAAGAGTGCAAGGAGGAGGATGAGCGGGAGCGAGCCAGGAGGGTAACGCTATCCGCGGCTCACTCGCCAGATGTTACTCGTGAGAAAAACAACCGGTTCACCCAGCCAGAAACCAGCTCCCAACCTGAGAGAACCCCACCAGCCACGCGGACGCTGCGGGTAAATACCAATTTGTTGTTATTGTTGCTGTTAATATGGGGATTTATTTTTTCTTTTACTATTATTTTAATTTTTTTTCTTTTTCCCTTTTTTTTTTTTCTTCCATGGAAGGTGACCTTTAAAGGTCCCTTCCAACCTAAACTATTCCATGAGTCTACAATTCCTGGGAAGTGGCTGAGGGCAGAAGTTCACATTCCTGTGATTTTTCTCCTTTCCCGTGAAGTTTTGGTAGCTTGCATCAGCTGCAAAGACTTGCTGGGTTCTCTCATTGTAAAAGCTCCCTGTTTTAAGCCCCAGCTGCCATATCTGCAGAGGAACATCTTAAAAGTTTGGGGATTTAGAAATTTCCCAAAGATATAATTTTGAAATTATACCTTGAAACTGCCAATTTCCCAAATGTGCATGACATCCAGTGCCACGGGCAGCAGCCACAGGTGCAGAGGTGACCCCAGGTTGATACCAAGCCCCAGCAGCCGCCGTGCTTCCCTGCCTTCTCCTTCAGCTCCTGCCTTCTGTCCTAAGACACTCCTAAATGCTGAGGCAGCCTTTTGAGTGGAAAGCGTTTTCTTTCTAGATCCTCCACGAACAGATCTGCAGCACGATGTAAATAAACAGGAACGCTTGTGAACTGCCAGTGACAAGCTGCTTCAGTGATGGGGTGAGACCAGGAAATAGGCAAAACACCAAAAGCTTGAATGTGGATAATATGTAATTCAAAACATATAAACACATAAATATATGACTTGTAACACATAACAATATGTAATTCAAAAATATGTAATCCAAATATGTTTTTTGAAAGTTGGGTTATTTTCAGAAATTCTCCTTTGTCTGATCTGGAAATTTCACACCAAGACAGCTTTCTAAGAGTAAAAGGAAATAAAGACAGAAAGGAAGGCAGCTGGCTGACTTTCACACAGACAAGCAATCATTTTCATTGATAATCTCTTACTGAACCCAGCTGGATGCACATCACCTTTTTTTTTTTTTTTTTTTTTTTTTTTCTTTCTTCCTTTTAACTTTTTTAAAACCAAGGGGT
Source organism: Falco cherrug (assembly GCF_023634085.1). Taxonomy (NCBI): domain Eukaryota; kingdom Metazoa; phylum Chordata; class Aves; order Falconiformes; family Falconidae; genus Falco; species Falco cherrug. The sequence continues at coordinate 54,119,819 of NC_073705.1, read as the reverse complement.
TTCTCTGTTTCATTTAGGAAGCACTAGAAATCCATAAGCCTGAGTTCATCTCTCGTTCACGAGAAAGGCTGAAGAGACTTGAACATATGGTCCAGCAGAGGAAAGCCCAGCAGCAGAGTGATGCTCCTGTGAGAAACCAAGGAGTGCTTGTTCGCAAACTTTCCTCAACATCCACTTCCAGCAAAAAAAAACAATACACCATTCCTCACCCTCTCAGTGGTAAGTTGAACTGGGACCAGCAACAGGTCTGTAGCTGATGCTGACATCTTGCCACCACGTGTATAGTATTTCCCTCTTAACTTTGTGAAAAAACAAGAGACCCACAGCTCCTGTTTCACCCCACCAGCTCTCCAGCATCTGTCCTGATGCTCGGAGCAGACAGTCTCTGAAGGTGGGTTAGTGGAGGTGAGTTGTTTTCTGTGGTCTGTGGCAGCAGAAGACGTCTTCCTTGGGGACTTCGAATCGTTGTCATGTGCCATTGTGTTCTTCAGCATGATGCAGGTTGCTGCTAGTTTTAGAGGTGATAGCAATAAAAAGCATTTGATACCTCTCGCAGATCACAAAGACCGGTTTGGAGGGAGAAGTGACAGTTAGGGGGGGCAGTGGGATTTGGGAGTGGGAGTCCCAATCTTGTCTTCTCAGCAGCTTCACATGTGGACGTGCCACTTGACTCATGAAGCCTTCAGCAGCGAGCTAGCTCTGAAAGAACGCTTCTATGCCCAGCAGCTGTGTGCAAGGCTGCTAAATCAATGCATCTAAACTCTGTGAATTCCTAACTCAAGTTGATTAGGTTGTTTTATTGTCCTAGTGGTAAACAGACAAAATATCCAGTGAAAAAGAGTTCTCTCTGAGAAGCTCCTTCACAGCTCTCTCCAATAGCACCCCTGTAAATATTATCTAGGTGCAAGATGTTAAGCAAATTACTTTTGGTTTTGTGGTTTTTGGTTTTTTTAATTGCCATCTGGCTCTTAATTAATTCAGTTGACTAAAGAAAAAGATTATTGGATTGATTGGCATTCCTCTTTACATTTTCGTTTTAAATCTGTGGCCGTTTGAAGCCACATAGTTCTACTGAAAAGTAAATCAATTGAAAACATTAAACAAATAGATGGGTCACCCGGAGGAAGCAGGAAGGAAAATCTCTGATGTCTTCAACACGGGGAAAAAACATGGGTTTTGCTCGCTGGGGAGTGGGCTTGGACACAGGAAGGCTGGGCGCAGCCCCATCGCAGGACTCTTGGTGTGCTTTGCACTGGAGAGAACTGATTTCCATCGCTACATCTGTGCTGTTTGTTGTGGTACCACAGAGCCTACCTTACACCAGAGAGGTAACGCCTTGTTATAGTAAGAGCTAAACAAGCGTAAGTGAACGAAGCACAAAGCATGAATTATATTTTAAAGAGTCGATAAAATTCATTCACCACCAGTTATCCAAGTTAATTTACTTGGCTTCGTATCTCTCAGGGTCACGCCGCCCTGCAGTGCTGGGGTCTCGGTGCCAGCACCAGCAAGCCCTCCCTGCAGGCAAGGGCACGGGCGTTTGTCATATATCTTAGAAGAAGCGGCAAATACGTGCACCTTCAGTCAGTCATCTTTGAAAGTCCCCTAAACCACTCTGCAAATACTTTACGGAAAAAAAAATAAAAAATTAAATCTATTTCTCCTTAAATTATAATTAAATATTAATCTTGATGCTTGCTTAATGAGTAATAAAAGCATAATATTGAAATACATTCATTAATGATTCAAATAAATTACTATTTCCCTCTTTCAGTGGTTGGTCATTAAAGACACATTTGTCTAAAGAAAATCTTTAGTTTCCATAAGTCACCTGCCTTTATGTAGCCACGTGTAATTTTCTGTTTATGAAATCTTAATATTTTTATAATGACAGGAGCGTCACATGTCTGTTATTTAAGCGTAACTGTAATTAGTACTGGAAACCCTAGATCCTTGACAGAGCACAACCTGAGGCTGCAGTTCAGAGGGCTGTGTAGGAGCATATTGAGCATATTTAATTTGCTCTGAGTCCTGACAATTGGTATTTTAGGACTTCTCCTGGTGGATGCTATTGTGCAGAAGGATTAGTATCATTAAGGAGTCCCAGAGTGGGAGATCTTTGTTTCCTACATATGTTCCCAAGCTTTTCTAGTTGCAACCCCTCTTGCAGAAGAGACAAGGGCTTCTCCCTTGTGCTCACCAAGGGCACTGGGTGGATGCCTGTATCCTTCTGATGTCTCTGCTGACAACATCCCCATCCCACTGGGGTCACAGCCTTCTCCTCCCCTTCTGCCAGCCCCCAAGGTTGGAAGGAAGAGAAGTTATCATTTGTTGTCGTTATTCTGTATTCTCTGGAAAAGCCATTTTAGCATGTAAAATGTGCTTTTAAACCAAGGAAGGACTTTGTACCATGTTTTAGAAAACAAAAGTAAAATGAAAGGAAAATGCAGCTGTAGTCCAGGTAGGTATGCAAGTAGTTTCCTTAGCTGAGATGGGAAGTGGACATCAAAATCCCAGTGATTTAAGGATGCCATTTCACATTATAACCTGGTGCAAGGGACACTGTGAGTGCAAGCAGCAGTGTCACCGCCTGCTCTGCTGCTGCGCGTGGCCCATCATGCTCCTGTATTTTGGTTAGCTGATCTAGCAGAAGCTACTTTTTAATTATTTTCTTTAAAATTAGGATTTTGAGGTTTTATCAGATCAAACAACTGATCCAGCTCATCAAACAGTGTTGTGATCAGATGAACTGGCACAGGGCAGGTGGGAGGGAAGGTAGGAGGAGATGGGGAGGGAGGAGAGCAGCACCCCCTCCCTTGGCACCAGCCTCCCATTTTTACGGGTGTAATGGGACTGTACCCCTCCCAAAGAGAGCTCCCAGGCTGCTCCTGTACTGCACCCATGCACAGATGACTCCGAAAGCTACCTGCCAGCCAAAGCTGGCTGAGCAAAGGAAACATGGTAGGGTCCACCACTGACTATGTATTTCAAAGCCAGCTTTTCAAGTGGTACAGAGCCTGGGGTTTATGCAGGACACTAAGTGTCCAGAAGAGGGAAAATATCATCTTAAGGTATGTCTGCATGTCCGCACACACAGAGTCCTGAATGCCACCTCCATCTCTGGCTATTCCTGGTTGTGCGTGGGTTGTGGTCCAGGAGCAGCTGCTGTGACACCAGAGCTGGGACAGGGGCTGGTGGCTGAGGCTCAGTGCTGTGTTATCACAACCATTGCTTTCCAGGGTGCCGTCCTGCTGCCCAGGCTGCGCTGGGCAGCAGCAGACAGCAATGCCCTATGTCCTCCCTATGGTGCCATGGCTGTTCCTATAGTCACCTGGAAGCCCATGCATGTCGCAGTCACTCACAAAGGCCAAAAGAGGCATCAGACCCCAACCATCGTTCAGAAGTCATTAGAAGTCAGAGGAACTGGTCAGCCAACACTTCTGCACATGCGGGGCAGTTGCTTTGCCACGTCCCCATAGCTATTTTATTTGGTACTTGTACTACGGCTTTTCCTGTTCTCCCTGCTAGTGTCAAAAAAATCTTTGCCAAATGCAGCCACCTGCAGCTTTCTTTGTCGAGGAAGCAGGCTGCTCTGACAGCAGCACGCAGGGACACAACATTTGACACAAGGAACCCAGGAGGGTAAAATGATAACCTGGAAACTTGCTTAAGTGTACAGCATTGTATTGGTGGCACCTCTAGGCTTCAGGGTGTGATCCTGTGGTTGCTTTCTTCAGTCTGATAGTTCCCTCCTTTCTCACTTTTTTCTCTTTCCTGACATCTTTGGGGTTTGTGGAAGTAGAGGTCTTTATGGCTCTGAGGTTCACGGGGCTGGTTGCCAGCACACCTTTATACATTTTCCAGTGCCTTTTTCGTAAGAGCAGGTTGGCTGATGAGTTTAATTTCCACTGACCCCGACACAGCAATCCCAGGGATGGGTTATGAGCTCGCGGGTGGGTGGGCAGGAGTGTCTCCGTGCAGACCCAAGGTGCCCGCAGAGCAGGTCGCCACAGCGTACTCGCTGCAAGCGCTGGCTGTAGCTATGAGTTATCCAACTAGTTTTCTGCCGCCAGAGGCCATTCCCTGCCCAGTTCCCCATGTGCACATCCGTGCCCACATGGGAAGGTGGCTCAGGAGGGGGACAGGTGGGACTGTCCCCTTGAGTGGCAGCCTGCTTTCATGCAGGCATAAATGGGGGTTAACTTGCAGCCCGGGGTGTCTCCCTGTGCATCCAGAAAGGAGAGCAATGACCTTCAGTTTTTTCTCTGCCTGAGATTATTCTATCAGACTAAAGTGTCTTTATTGATAATACAAAATTATGAGTTAGCACAGGTTTACAATGTTTTGGCAGTGTTGTTACAAACTTAGTTTCCTGTAGGAGACAGAAATAATTGGCATTGAGCATCATTTCCATATAAATACCGACATCTGTGCAGTTTCCGTTTACCTTCTGATCCTCAAAAAACCCAAGTTGTTTACCATTTTTAATTGTAATTCATGAGCAGGATTTTATAAAACGCTGAAATTAATCTTAGAAAAATGAAAATGTTTATCCTGCAGAAGATTTTCTCGACACAAGAGCACTTTGAAGACAGAGAACCTGCAACTCTCATGCTAGCCTTAGTGCTAGGTAATGTGTACTGCTAAATTTTGAGAGTGCTAATTAGTCCAAGATAGACTACTCTGCTGTTGACTATGTCGAACAAATTAGAGATCCCACTGTGACGAACTGAATAGAAACAATGTTCAAATAACTGGATTTAAATCTCGAAAAACCGTAATGTAATTACTTCAGTGACAGGACTACCAGCTGTTTATAGGCCTTTAAATCTGCATAATGAACAGCCTTGTGATCTTAGTGTACACAAGCACTTTCAGAGGTTTAAAAAATTTTCTCAGGCCCATATGTTTTTTTCATACCTTCCATTTTGAGAGGGTAGTGGTTCATTGGAAATGGTAATAGAAGTTGCACGTTACCGTTCAACCCCTGTTGCGGGGCCTGCTGTGTTTCTCCGGATTTATACCCAAATCCTGTATCTTTAGTAATACTTTGGAAACAAGTTTATACCTTCTCAGTCATGCTTCTAAACCTTTCCAAAAAGCTTTATTGTAACTGCGAAAGCCTGGGGGGCAAGGACTGCTGTTGTTTGTTTGTTTGTTTGTTTTCAAGGGGGTGGTTTCTCGAGAAGCTCTGTGCCAGGGAGGTTTTAATTTGGGTTGTAGAGAGAGGGGAAAAATAGCAATCGGAGAACTTGCAATAATTCTGCAGCCAGCAACCCCTGCAGCCACTAATGTGCATCCTTGTGGTCTTCAGATGCCATTGGCAGTTGGTGAGATGTTTGCAGCCACCAGTCCATCTCTGTTTGTGTGTGACTTTAGTTGTGACATTTCTGGGGTTCCTTTTCCCCGTCAAAACTCATAGCTAGCAGTAATGCCACTGATCCTGTCGGCACCTGGCCTCCTGGTTAAGGCTGCCAGCTCTGAACACAGACTGAGCTGCAGTCAGGTAATTGAATTAGGAAGAGAAATGACCTATTTTTATGATATTATTATTCATCACATTGATTTGAGCACTGCTATGAGTCAGCTAAACATGGCAGCTCATTGCAAGTCCCTGGCTGTGGGTGACACAGTCTCTCAGGAGCATGATGCTCAGATTCACTGTGACGCCAGGGGAGGAGGTGATGTAGTGAATGGGGTGACCAGCATGTCCCCTCCATGCCCTCATTCTTGCAAAGAGGGGAGACAGACAGCCTCTGTGCAAGGAAGGCGGTAATAAATTGGAAGATCTTCAGATATGAAGAGTTTTCTGTGTGGATGACAGCAGTGTTGAAACAATGTGGCTTATATTGGATGACTTACAAAGTTTAGTCAATCTGCTGGGGGATAATTTCATTTGGAGTCCTGAAGCAGCCAAATAGAAAACTGAATTTCTGACGATGGACTTGTTAATCCAGGAATAAAAGGTCTGATTTCACCCATGATTAGAAACTGAAACTAAAAACTGTGAGGATTAAGAAGCTGGTGCAAATTTTACCAAAGATTAAATTAATCTTTTGATGAGTTCACTAAAATCTGTCAAACCATCTTCATTATTTGCTATTTTTTGAAAGAAACCTTACGCTTTCCAAGACTACCTGCTCTATTCAAACAAGAATGATTCAGGAAAGCCAGGTGAGATGCTGGGTTTTTCCACATGAAATCTGTAAGTGTTAAGTACCGTTTGGACTGAAATCTCCTGCATCATGCCCAAAATTAATTTAATACAAAAATGTTTTCATAAACCTCTAAACTTCACAGGATTTTTAGAGATACTTGTGATGTTTTCCGTTGTTAAGAATGAAATATTAAGAAGAATCAGAATTCTCAATAGCCACAGTGTAGGACAGACGTGAACAGCTAGAAAGCCCAGGAACCACCTTCCTGGGGTTCCTCTTGGGTGAAGAAGCACTTCTCAGCTTCAGCGTTTGCCTAAGATGAGCAGAAAGTCCAGGCAGTCTTACAATCAAACTTTTAACTAATGGGTTATTGCATTTTTATAAATAATACCAAAACCTCATCTGTTGACTACAGCTGAATTAATTCATTGCATGAAGTCATTGACATACGCTGTGTAAAAGTTTGGGCAGCACCCCTGGGTGTAGGCATTAGTTTATATTCTCTGGATGAATTCCCAGTCAAGGGCTACAGGCATGCTAAGCTGAATGCCACCTTGACATTCATCTTAAATTCAGGACTAATTTATCTTTTAAAGGACTGTTGATTTAAAAAAGCAGTGTTTAAAGTATTATTTTTTTTAATTTATTTTAGGACTTCTCTGGGTGAATGGGCTTTTGGTGAATTATTTTTTTCAGATCAGTAAAAAAACAGTTTAGAGAACCACTGCTATCAGTGCTTTGCATTTCAGCGACTGACTGCACATCCTCAAAGGCACTTTTTAGCTCCTAACAAACTTGGAGGATTTGCATTTATGTTAGGAGAAAATGTATGTATATTCTGATGGGCAGAGTTTAGCCTTTGATAAATTTTGCCATTCTCTTTTTAAAGTGTTTCAGTGATTTAATGGTAAACATGAAGTCAGGGGATGATTCCAACGCAATCATTTTATCTGTTCTCTGTCTAAACATTTACTAACTTCCCAAGCAGGAAAGTTACTCACCCTGTCTGTGGAGCTGTTTGGCACTAGTTAAAATATACTACAGCGATGACCCATTTACCTTCTTCATTTACAACTTGATGAAGTGGCTTCTTTCTCCCACTGTGGAGATGTCAGACCATTGTTGCATACAGCGCTGGTGTAAATACCAGAAGCTCAGCAGTTTCAAAAGGTTTAAAAAAAACACACCATTGAAATGTTTCATGCCTATCTGTCTAGACCTTTTTTTAACTGCGGTGCATCACTGGAAATGCTGAATGACTGCTTTGAAATCCCTTCTTTTCTTTACTTCAGAATAGTTTTCTCCAAAAGTAATACAAGGCTATGAAATTTGATAATGAATTTTGATAAAATGCAATTTAGAAGACTATCAGCCTGGGAATTGTCCACCTTATGCCTCACTTTGATATTTGCTTGGTAGGAGAGAATGTTAATACAGGTCTTCACAATGTGTTTGGCAGGTTATTATAGCTCTGAATGTGTGCTGCTCTGCCACTTTGAAATATGCTTTCTTTTTGGTATTAAATATTAACAAATATTTACAAGTACATATGATTTTTATTTTTCATTTATACCAATTTTTATTTATTTTTCTGTTATTTTTTGAATTCTAATCCTAAAATCTTTCAAGGATTAGCCTTATTTCTTCTTGTTGCTTGCATGTGAATTTTTTTTCCTCATACATAACGACCTGAGAGAGAGCTGAGAGATACTACCTGAATGGTTAGCTGTAAGCGTTTACCATTTGACTCCAAGTTGCTTCACAAAGGGTATTCTTATTTTAATATTCTTTTCCTTATTTTAAGGAAGATTTATTTTGTTCTTGGAGGATTTTCCCCAGACCCTTTGTTTTTAATCCTTCCCTTCAAACCAACTGCACAACCCCATACTTAGTTCCAGGCAGGATCACGGGCAGTGGTGGGTCTGATGGCTTCAAGACTGTTCCTGTGCCATCAGGAGAGGGTTATTCTGAAGGCACAGCCGTATGCCCCAGCACCCGCACAGCTCAGCCTCTGCGGCGCTTCCCAGCGTGCCAGCATGGAGTCTTGGCAACTCATAGAAAAAGTGCAGATTAACTTGTCATGCTGCTTACAGGATCGGTTGCAGGCCTGCAGATCCCTGCCTGGGTTTTTCATCCCTCACATGTTGTCGTGGCTACGCACAAAGGTCTGGAAATGTTAATGTGTTATTAAGAGGTTTTCTTAAGGCAAAAAGAAAAAAGAAAAAAAAAGGGGGGGGGATGTGTGCGTCCCTAAAACAATTAGTTATGATCCAGAAATCCTCCATCTGAGTATTCCTGGAATAAAAATTGATAATTTTGAGCAGATGTCACTCGCAGTGCATGGGAAATCTTACAAACACCAGGCTCTGTGCTGGTCGGCCGCGCAGTGCAATAGCATCGCGTCTTGGGAGAAGTCCACCGCAACTCACTGCGCGAGCGTCGGGGCAGGCAGTGCGGGTTTCTGCCGGGGAGGTCTTTCCAATGCTCTCAGCTGCTCTTCTGTGCCCAAGGACAGGGGAACATGCAAGCAACTGGCTGCAACAGCAGGAACCTTGTACTAAGGACCACATTACCACACAGATGAAAAAGATGCCCAAATTTGCTGTGTAGCATGAAGCACCTCCTATTTTAGTTTTAGTGCTGCAGAGCACTCATAGCAATGGCTTTGTACAACTTCAGCTTGATCCCGTGCCACCTTCCGGGTGAGAGGACGTGCCTCACGGGCAGGGATGCATCCTGCAATCCTGAGCTGTCAGAATGAGGTGTGCAACCTCGAGCAGCCAGGGACTGCACTGAGGCTGCTCTGAAGTGTGCTGCACTCCACACCAGTCCCAGAAAATCAATGACCCCGGGCCCTAACCCTTCACCAGGACCATCGGGGTCACAGGTAATCTGCTCCCTGAAATTTCAGGGTTATTTGGACAGCAATAGCATCCAAGTGTTTATTCCTTTTAAGTTAATCAACATGTAAATGAACATAAAACCACTAATAAATACAAGGCAAATTATATTTTCCTAGCAAACTGAGCATGTTGTGTGTGTGTACTGAAGATTTAATAAGCATGATTAAGCGTAGACAACCGCTGAGTGGCGAAAAGTTAGTCCTCAGGCAGAGGAGGCTCCGCAGCCTCCCCTCCTTTCTCAAATCCCTAACACTTGCACGACTGAAAATAATTCAGAATAGGAGCTGCTGCAAAACTCCCTTTTATTTTTACATAGAGATACAACAGTGATCTTAAAGGACGTGTAGCATTTTCCTGAGAAACACAGTAATCTGAGTACAACTTTGCCTTCAGGTGTAGTCCCATAAACTGCTTGGGGCTGAGTGGTTGCTGAGACATCTCCCATAAATATCCCTGAAACGTGCTGTCTTAAAGAATGGGGAAGGAAACCTGGTGGGGAAGGTAGGGGTCTTTTTTGGGTAGGGGCCGCTGAGCCTGCTCAGGGCAAGCGTCTGCACTGGGCAGTTCTGGAACAAATTATTTTCTGTGTTTACTTCTCTGCCTTGATTATTGTATTTTGCCTCTTTAGTGAGATGGTAGAAGGATGCTGACATGACGCCTGCTGTGATATAGGCCTTCTAAACTTCCTTGTAAAATGGAAGTGCTTAAAAGTTTGCACATATATTTATCTTATACATATGTTCTGCAAACATACTGGCAAATATTTTGGCATTCAGATTATTGTGACTACACAGGTCATGACACCCCTGTCCTCAGTGCCCCAGCGAAACTGCCTGGAGCTGGCTGGGTGTAGGGAACGCTCGGGCCACCCTTGTGTTCAGGCACCAGAACGTGAAACCATTTCTTAAGTACACGTGAACTGAGAAACTGAAATTCCAACTACCTAGGTCGCCTGTGTGCATCAGGGTGGCAGGTTGTGCACTGCAGGGATGTTCCTTCCCCTGCTCTGGATGTGTCCTGCTGTACAGATGGGGGGACCCTGCCCCGTCTCCCCACTTTTTCTTTTATTGTCCTAGTGTAAATCTAAATAACATAGCTGTGCAGGCAGCAGTCCTCCCTCTTCTCCCTGATAAACGTAGTTAGACACAGTCTCCTTCATCTAGAATCAGTTCTGATTATGTATCTACCACCTTCCCATCTCATACAAACACCACCCCTTCCCATTCAGAAACCATTTTTGCAAGGAACATGTTAAACCTACTTATTCCTGAGACTTAGCTGACTGCTAAGATCAGTAATTATTTTCCCGTATCCAGGGAAATGCTGATTGGAATTATCATGGATAATTCATATTTGATCAGGAAAGAGTAATATAATTTTCATCCTCCTAACACTTGGCACAATTATTCACAGCCCTGCAAAACAGGTGGAAATTGAATCAGGCATGATCAGACCAACACTCGTCAGCTGAGGATTCAGGCGGGGGGGGGCGGGGCGCTGATTGCCTGCACAAGCACGGGGAAAATAGATCACTGTGTACCACAGAAATCATCACTGGCTCTTTATCTGAATAAAGGGCACACACAGCTCCACGTGGCAATGACAAAAGTCATAGGCAATTTAAATAAATGAACTCTGCAATGAAGGTGGTTGCTATGGGTCCTACCCATCCTTCCTTTTCTGTAGGGCAGCTTCAGGAGCCAGTTCAACTCCAGATGTTATTAAATGCCTTTCCATTGACCTGTAGAGGTTTGGAACTGGCCTTAAGCCATCAAAAATTTAACCAGAAATAACATATCATGACTACATGAGACGTGACGTCTAAAATTTCAGTAAACACAGATTCCTCCAGTATTAACTTTATTTTCCCCCTGCTAGATAACCTCTTCAAACCAAAGGAAAGATTCATTCCAGAGAAGGAGATGCATATGCGATCTAAAAGGTACAAATCGCTTCGGTTTAGAGTCCCACCTCACATGTCTAAGGCACTGTATTTCCATGTCATCTCCATGTGCCAGGGGACCGGTCTGTCACTCTGCTTGCACGCTTTTATGCCATGCTCATGACTTACATCCACAGTATCAGGCTAATGGATTTGGGGCAGCCCTGCCCTATGAACACTCCTTTTCTAACCGTTTCAGACAGCGTGGGGTACTCCTCGCATGAAAACTAAGTCCCCGACAGGTGCCTCATATTGGACATTCAAAAATGTAAGCAGCACAGTCACTTTGGGTTGTTTGTTTGTTTGTTTGTTTGTTTCCACCCCGATTATGGCACATAGTATGGGAATTGCAGCAAACTATCAGGAACGTGGGGTGTGATCTTTAACTGCACTGCACTTCCTGCCACCACTTACAGCAAGGAAAGCTGCTGGCTACCATGCAGCATTCATCCCGTTTTCAAGAGTCCTCAAGATGTGTCCCATTTCTCTTCTCCAAAACACAACCCCCAGCCAAAACAGACTGCTTCAAGAACTCAGTATAGCAAAATATTGTGAGGAAAAATCAGAACCAAGCAGGCTTTGTATGCATGCAAAGAGAAGGACTTCTGCAAAGGAAGGTCCGACTTTCTTCTCACACTCCTGGGAATTTTATCACTAATTTCAATGGAAAAAGATCAGACCAGAAGTCACCTTTTTGAGGGCAACTTGTGTTATTTTTAAAATGGACAGATTATCTTCTCCTCGGTAAAAAGAGTTTCTAATGGCAGTGAGAAAGTGTTAAGAGTCTACAATCTTATAATGATGGTTTTCTTACATTTTAGAAAAATACTTGAAAATAATTGCTTGGTATTAATTTTGTGACATAAATACATAAAAGTGTACAGGCCAGGTTCTGGTCTGAATTATGTTGCTATAAATTGAAACCAACTCCACTGAGCTCACTAGAAACTACTCCAGAATTACACTGCTGCCTTGAGATAACCTGATCCCATCTCTTTCCTTACTTTTTAGTCTAAAATTAGAAGTGTTTTTCAGCAAGTCAGATTTTATATAAAAATTATTGTTCATAATATATAATTCCCGTGCCATAAATCTAATTCAAGTGCTTAGAGATGCCCATTAGTGACAAGTATTGCACTGAAGGCAAACGTTTCCTATAGGAAAGGCAAATTATTTACGAGTCTCAGGGATGGCATGTGAAGTTAACTTTCTAAATTCATCCCAGGATTTACAACAATTTACCTGAAGTAAAAAAGAAACAAGAAGAAAAAGAGAAACGGATCATCATTCAGAGCAACAGGCTGCGTGTTGAGATCTTCAAGAAGGTAAGGATTTACTGTGAATGCCAAGGATAGTTCTGTATCCCTTTTTTCAACCTGTGAAGGTGGTCTGTAGAGAGGGACCATCTGCCTGGGGAGCCTGGGCTAATCACGTGCAAACCCTGAGAGCAAAGGATGCTCTCTGAAATCTTGTTCTTGGGGTTAGACACTTTAAACTTGAATTAACAGCTGAACCTTGTGCTGGAACAGGCACTTTTGTTGTGTTTTTTGTTTTTTTAATGAGTAATTAGTTGTGATAGAAAGCTACATTAGCACAATTAACCCAGGTGGAGATCTGAGACATTGCTAGATAACCATGCTCTACAAGTACCAGGTTTTCTTTGTTTAAGTGCTGTGTTCCTCCATTTAATGACACCCTTCCTATCCAAGATGGAAAAGCTTTTGGCGGGTTTTTTTGATGGGGAGTTTTTTTGGGGGGTTGTGGGGGTTTTTTTTTTGAGCAATGTAGCCAGTAGATTTGAAGTCTGAGAATGCTCATACCATCTCACCTACAGTATTACTGAAGATTTCTACAGTTATATCCACCTCATGTACTTTAATGGTATCTTAAGGCTGTTTTGTATTGTTTCTTCCCCAGCAATTACTGGACCAGCTCCTTCAAAGAAACACAGAGTGACAAAGGATTCTCTTGCCCATGATCCTAATTGGATCTTGAATGCCTTTGACTGCTAGATAAGCCATAAAATTTACTGTTATCTCAATTACCTGGAGGTAATTTTTCTTATCTTTGGTTCTTTATGGAAAGAAAGATCATTTATATTTCAATTGAAATTTCAAGGCAGCTTTCAAGTAATCAAAAACAGTCTAAATGGGAACACAGCTGTTTCAGAGCATCACCTTTTGGTCAGTGTACCCAGAGGAAATAATTTTAAGAATTTTTAATGCAAATACTGAATTACAGTGGTATTACTTATCTTAATCTTTTAAAAAGTATACATCTCTGTAGCACTAGAACTGGGTTTATAAGATCTGGAAAACTTATTTCTCTGAAGTGTTCTATTAATTGATTTCCTGTGAGTTAAATCCTTGAAGGAAAGAAAAATGAATATCATTATTTGTTATGTTTAGAAACTAGCTGAAATAGCATTACCACATAATCATAGCAGCAGCAGTTTCACATTAATACTTAACATACCAAAAGGGACCAATATTTTAGCTCTCTGAAGAGCTCTATTCCTGTTTATATAGTGAATCTACATAGCAAGCTTACCCTTTAAAAAGCAATATTTAAAAATTTGATTATAACACTATTTTTTGTGTTTTTCATTGTAATATATATTTTACTCCACTTCTGTGAGCATTAAGTATTTATAGAAATGGCATATTAAGAAGTGGTGCCAAGAAGTATGTTTGCATCAAAACTGCAGAACTAAAACCATCTGTAACATTTCCTCCAAAAATATTTAAATCTTTATTTGTACATTTTGGAAGTAAAAACAACCAGCTTACAAACCAATGGAGTTTATTTATGGAATAAAATATGAATATAATATTGATCCAACTGCTATGTTTTTATTTGGTGCTGTTAAATATAACACAATTATTGAAACTGCTTGAGAAGTCATGCCTTTGTATGCCACAAATCCTACGGTAAAAAATAATGCCCATAAAAATCATTGCAAGCGTTAACCTCTGTTGTACAAACACCCAGTTGAGTGTGTTTGAATGAGCCTGGAATTTGGCCTTTGATATCTATGCTTTATTTTTCTAATCCAGCCTGAGATGTAAGGTCAGGGTTTTTGGAAGAGAGATGTTTGTGAGCTGGGCTTTGGCCACTGAGATAGCCTCCAGCTGTGTGACCTGTGCTGGACACAAGGAACCTAGTTATATTTTGTGCTTGACTGTCTCTGTTAGATTGCTTTGCTTCTTTGTGTTTCAGCTTCCCAGTTTGTAAAGTAGGATTCATTATGTTAATCTTTGCCCACAGAGAAGGTATTAATTGCATGAATATATTGCATTCCAGATAGATATCTTTAAAAACTCATCAATTAGTTCAATACGTTTCAAGAGGATATGTAAGGTGAGGTGGTGCTGACTGTGAGAACGAAACTGCCAAGGACCTTCCTCAAAAAAAGTCTTTTTAACCAAGCAAGGGATGCTGTACTGGAAAGCGATGTCAGGGCTGGACCACAAACGGCTTCAAGTAGAACCTGTAAAAAGGACTGCGAGAAGGAACATCCTCCAAGCTTCTCAGCTCAGCTGCAAGGTAGATCTACTCTCCCGTGGGTTCATTGATCCTTCTTGCTGCTCTCCAGGAAAAACATGTGGCCTGCCTCAAACAGGAGGGCCTTTCTCTCTGTGGTGGACTTCTGGGTCTCCACCACAGAGTGATAAATTATAGCCGTAAACACACCCCCACACATGGTCTCCTAGACTGAATCCAAAGGATTGTCTTTCAAGCTTTCATCCAGTTACAGCTCGCTGCAGCTAGAGACATTTCCTATAAAAGTCAGTGCCAAAATCCCCTTTGATTTCCGTAGGAAACTAGCATTTCTCCCCCTTGGCTCCTTGGTCTCTAGTTTCTTGACTTCAGAGAAATGCAGCTTTGGTTCATCAAGTTCGTACCCTTCAGGAGGATTATTTCCTGCACATATCTGTAGAGGAATACTATATACATTTAAGTCTGCTTTACTGTATGCATTTTAGGCCTCTTGTAGTCTCCCCCCAGAGCCACAGCAAGAGATTCTGGTATGGAAACAAGACATTTGGTATTTGGTATCCATGGGGCACACAGCAAGATACACACTGCCTGGGGCAGGGATGTCCCTGCTGCGGGACTGGCATCTAGTTCCACCAGGAGAAAAGAGCCCCCAGGCTTTTCCCACTTCTTCTCTGGCAGAGTGGAAGAGCCAGAGTCTTCCTTTCTGGGAGTGAAAGAGTGTTTTACATGCAACTCAGACATTTCTCCTGCAGTATGCCCGGGCACTGAAAGGAGATGACTTAATCTAACTGCTCTTCATTTCATCTCTACAATCCAGCCATTGTAATAGAAAATAGACTGTACAGGAAAATGTTACTTCAGAAAAACATGAGCGTCACAGGCTTAGCCCTCTATACAAGCAGGCATCAACTTAATAAAGTTTAGAGTTAGGAAAAAATTCAGCATATTTCACTTTGGACTTGCAGGCGTTTCAAAGTCAAGAGTACATTTGCCATTGGATAATACCCGACACAGAAAACTCTGCAGTCTAAATCACCCCCACTTGTCAAATACGGGAATTTTCCTTCTTGCTGGATGTTGTTTGTGTTCAGGTTTTCCGGCTGTCAGCCCATGCCCTGTGTCTTCAGGAGGGACACGTATTCCTGCTGGTACGGCTCTATAAGGATGTATATAAGTATGATATAAGGATGATATTCCCTGGTAATAGGCATTGCGATTTGTTCCCCACCTCCCCTGTTGGGTCACCTCTTCCCACGCTGCTGATTCATACGTGGCTGCAGAATGGTGTTTACCAGCAGAAGCTGGTGGGGATGAGGTGTCGAGGGTTTGGGGGTGTTCAGGCACAGAGCTGGCGTAGGCTTGCCAACACGTTGCCTTGGCGTTCTCCTTTCGAAACAGAACACCTCTCAGCAGGGTCAACATTTTGCATTATTCAAAATGGAGCCCACATGGGGAATGCACAGTGGTTTAGGTGTGCAAGACATGGTGTTTGTTTGCTTGCTGGCATCATTAATTTTTATCTGACAGAAATACCTCACTAAGGATTGAAAGTCATTGCAACGTAAAGCACTGAGGGTTACAGTATTCTGGGGATTTATTTTAAACCCAAATATTTTCCTGTGTATGTGTATGCAAGCCATTAGTTACTTCTTCGAGTTTACTCAGCTGGTCAGATAGATGAGGAGACTGTCTGGGTAAGACTTTTTAGGAGTTTTGTTGTTGAGAATTTGGGATTGGTCACGTTACTGCAATGTTTTCTGTGAGAGAGCTGATTTACAAGGAAAACAACACAGAAAAGCAGGGATAAAGCTTCTGGCAGCTCTCTCCAGAGGAAACCATTCCCTGATACAGCCATCGCAGAAAGAGCACCATGGCTAAAAATACCCCCGCTGGCCTCATCTGTAGAGATGTTTGTCCCTTTGACTTCAGGGACAAAAATGCCTGTGTGCTTTGATGGTGGGTAATTATCTTTCCAGGAGCATTGACTGGCCACTTGTTCACTGACGGAGTAGATCAGTACACGGGGTTGTCCCACAGGGTCGTATTTCATCAAGCACTATGACTTAAGCCTGTGTAGTTTATTACTCAGTGTGCTTCTGGCTGAGCTGGGTTATGGCCGGCTGGATGCCTGTGAGATGCCCTCACTGTGCTCCCCTGCTGTCGCAGACACAGGTCAGCACCAGGCAAGGGGGGCTGAGAAGTCCCAGCCCCAGGTGAGACCATTCCCAGCCCGCAGAGTTCCCACTAAAAGGTGATTAGAAAGCAGTGGCACAAACTGAACTGCAGGGACACCTGAGCGTAAAAGGGAATAGGATAAAAAAAGATACTGAAAAGCTTTCAAATATAGTGCAGGTAGAGAAGGTCAATATATGTATGAAAATATTTATGAAGCTCTGATTAAAATATGCATCCACTGAGATCACAATCACAAAAATCCTTGCCTGAAATTCTCATTCAGTGCGAGGAGCCTGTGTTGCTGGTTGAGTGGTGCTACTCTGCCTGTTGGCAACGACCTACTGGTGTGTTGGGCTCTGGAAGAGAAACTGGTCTCCCAGCTGGACTGCCTGGAGGTGTTTGGGGAGGTTATTATTTTCTCTTGTAATTTCTGTTTAGCTATGACAAGACTCTTGCAAGAAGCACATCATGTGAAAACACTTTTCTATGTTGAAAATATAAAGCTTCCTCTTTTTTAAGTCAGGCATCTTACTTTTCCCAGTTCCCCTTGGCTCTGTACCAAAGCTGTAGGAGGCAGAATTACTTAATATCCATTTTACATGACCCACAAAATAAGATAATGAGGTGTATCATCTCCCTACCAGCTGCAGAAGTGATTAAAAAAAAACAACCACAACCTGCATGAATGTGCTCATGGTACACACAATTATATAAAATAGGAAATACAAAAAGTGTAATGAACTGCTTAAGGTTCATGTTGCATAGATAGGAATATGTAGAAGAGCCACTAATTGCATATTTTTTTTTAATTGGTCACAGTGATGTATTTTTAGACTTCATGTTTTAAATACCATTATCTTCTACAGCATCTTACAACAACTAGAATATAGTTAGTATATACTTACAGGAAGATCCTTATGCAAAGATTTATTACATGTAGGCTACTCCCTGGTTCTAGAGTTACTGCAGGTCTGCAACTGGCTTGAGAAATTGCCAGCAGAAAATGAAAAAGACTCATCTGAAACCATTTTAGCTTCATCTTCTCGCTCAGGCCACCTCTTAATACACTGTCTAATATGCTCTTGCAGCTGCACTTGAAGAATGGGGAAACTTCCATTTTTATTTTGTATTTCTGTGCTTTTTTAGAACTTTTTGTTCCTTAAGATAAGTGAACATTTTATATTCCTGTAGTGGAATGAAGCTGGGCTAATTAGCATTGACAATATACAGCTGTGGGGTGGCTTCAGGGGCGGTGGGTTGGCTGGTGTAGATGAGGTGCCGGTGTGGCTGGTTAAGTGAAGTGGTTGGGAGCCAGTGAAGGGGGAGCAGCCGAGGAAGAAGCAAGAGAAGGGAGAACACACGGCCTGGATGAGGTGAGACAAGGAGAAGGCAGCAGAGGGACTGTATGAAGAGTGTGGTGGTATGAGATGGTAAAAGGCCTTGTTGCAGCTGGCTGTTGGAGAGTGCTACAACATATCCCCTTCTAGAGTGGTGAGGGGAAATTTAACAAAGATGGTGACCAAGGGGTGGTCATGGGGGCGGTGTCCAGCGTGAACTAATATTCTGATTACTTGATGACGGCGTCTGAAGGAAAGGTCCCTCAGCAATCGTTGTAATGAATTGTAATATGTAACCATGGCCAGGGAGTTAAAAAAATTTAATAGTTGGGACAGACATCTGGTTTTGTAACTGGGTTGTCCTCTGAAATTGTGTCACTGCAGAAGGAGGCAGGGAAATAGGTTGGAGACAGGCATGTGCCATGATTTGGTGGAGAAATGATGGGATCCCCACGGATAGATACGGGGCTGGGCTTGTGGTGCAGCTGCCCGAGGGCTGCCTGGGCAGGGCTGCTGGATGCGTTGCCCTCTGTGACGGTAACGCAGTGTATTGGATTAATCCCCCGCCAACAGCGGTGTGGTCTTGCATGGCAGTGGTGTCAAGGAGAGGGAATTACTGGTGTATTCCAGGCTGCCGTTTTATAGAGAAATAAACCAGTGCTCCAATATTGTACTCGCATTAGTTCTTTGTCGCTAATGTTGCTACGATGAACACCAGAGGAATTAGTAATGAATACCCACTCACTGCAAAGTGTTGCCAAATACATGGTTAACTTGTAATGCTACGGAGAGCACATATATAATTTTTGTGTTTGGTATTATGTAAAAATATAACTTTGAGGGCTCCTTGGTCTAAATTTAATTATGTAATGGCATAAGTTAAACTGCATGAAAGATGTATAATTATGGGCTGACTGTTCTATCTAATACTATTAGCTGATGTTACAAACCCAGCATTTTACTTCTATTTGTTTTGGTTTTGAGAGATTTTATTTACTGTGTTTGTGACCCAAAGCAAATGAAAGTTTTGCAACAGAATCTAAGAATCAGAAAATGCCTATAATGAAAGAAGCTCTGTTTCACTTTTCCTTTCATAAATAATATGAGGTTAAGACCTAATTGATTTCATTCTCCCATGATGTATACCATAGTGACTTTTAATGATTTCTCTCAAATTTCCCATTAGGAATATTTATTTTTCTTTAAAAACACACAAAAATGTGCTGTCCTCCTAATTTACTGTCCCAGAGTTTATGATGATGGATGTTGCATTGTTTTGTGGTTTGCAGAGGGCTAGACAGGAATATTAAAAATATATGACTTCATAATTTTTAGTCTGGGTTGAATACTGTCCTCTTGTGATACAAGTAAAAAATGTGGGGTTTTTTCTTTCTTTTGTTTTCAGGGAGACAGTGAAACTTGTAACAACACATCAAAGTGCTTGCTCTCAATGTCTGTTCTGAAGTAAAAAAAACCTATATTTAATGGGTCGTTTGTTGTAGTTAGAGGACTTTTAGCTCAGGACACCTTCCTGCCATGATCTCAGAAATGTCTGACATAAGGATCATGCTGGAGAACCATCACTTCTCAGAATGAGTGTCGAAATTAGTAGCAAAGTTTAAAATGACGTTTCTTCCACCGTGGAGAAATAAAGATCTGTTCAGGTGGTCTGAAAAATAAAATGCTATTCAGGTCCTCGGAGGGAAGAACATAAGCCCAAGTTACTCTGGTTTGGATGTTTTCAGGATTTTTTTTTTCTGTAGCAGGCTGCTGGGCAGAGAAATCTCCATGCTTCTGCCTACGTGGCAGAATTTCCTTCCCACTACAGTAAATCGGGGTTGATCAACGGTAGAGTGCCAAATGGGAAGATAGTGCAAGACTTTTTTTTTCTTTATTTTGTGGAATATTAATTCCTGTCTGGTAGCATTAACAAGCTGGTGTGCCACGGGGTCCTCGCTGCCCACTGCAAGGGAGAGCAGGGGTCATCAGTTACTGCAGCAGGTTTGAGAAAGAAAATGGCAGCAACCAGAACGAAAAGTGGAAGTTTAAGGCTGTGCAGACATTCTGAAGAAGATTCTTTGTTTGCTTGTTTATTTATTTATAAGTACTTGGTTGCGTGTTACCGAAACAGAAGAAAGTTTAGCTAGCATGGGGTTTTCTCCTCTTCCTGGAGGAAGGCTGGAAGAGGAAAATGTCAACAGCTAATTGAGTGTGGGGTGAGGCCGGGAGCAGAGCCCTACATCCCTGGGATGTCACGGCTGTTGGGTTAGGGTTCTGGGGGCTGTGGGGGATGCCCACCAGCAGGGAGGGTACCCCAAAGCAGGGAGGGTGCCCCAGGGGAGGCTCAGCGGTGGGGTGCGGGCACGGGAGGCTCAGCTCCCGGTGGGGGCTGCACTCACGGGGAGTGCTGCGCTTGCACAAGCGAGCGTTTATGCTACAGGAAAAGAATGTAACTAGGGACCGTGTGAGGTTTGCATTTTTGTGTTTTAACCGCCAAAGAATTTAGGGGGTTGCAGTTGTTGTTGTCAAGGTCCTGTATCCTTGGAGCGGTGGGTTTCTTTGTTTGCTCTTGCTTGAGCTCCTCTTGGCTTCTTCACCCTTGGCCCTGTTACAGCAGCCTGCAACAGTCTCTGTGTAGTTTCCCTGTAAAGAGCTATATGGAGCTTAATCAGCATTCAAGCAGAGCTTACTCCCCTGCTTTGTTAGAGGAAAGGAGCTGTTTTCCAAATCAATGTTGCAGTGGAGGGGTGGGATGAACTGGGCAGAGCAGGCAGGGGAGATGAATGTGATGAGCGTGTACCACCCACCATCAGCCCTGCTATCCTTCTTCCAGGTAGAAAGGATGCTAGCAAGCGGCGTTCGCCAAACACGGCTTAACAGAAGGGGCTTGCTCCCTCAGGTTATGTTTTATCCCTGAGACAGACTAAAAGTACTGAGTCTCAGTTGTTAAACGTATAAATAATTTCAGGATGGCTGTGTCAATTTTACTTCTATTTTAATATAATGTTGTAACGTTGTATCATTCAAACGAGGTAGGGGTTGATTTAGTTTCTTTTATATATATAAAAGTTATCTAGAAACATCTCAGTTCTGGGGTTTGGTGATCCCTGATAAAATTAATTCAGTATTACAACATCCTGTTCAACTGTAGTGTTTCAAGGTTCTCTACGAGTACATGGGACCATGTTTCTTCAAATAGCTCACAGGTAGGTCTCAAAAACAGTCTCTGCTCAAGAAAACCCCAACTTTATAAGCATGTCCCTTGCATGTGTGCCACAAGGGAGAGCCTGACTAAGTCCTTATTCCTGAGAAGCTTATTCCTGTAAAAACTGAGCTCTGCTGAAGCTCATGGGGCACCTGGTGGGCACCAGGAGCCCATCGACCCGGACTAACAGGCAGACCTGGTGGCTGGCGGGGGGGAGGCTGCAGCGCGGGGCTGGCTGGTTTGCCTCTGCTCACTCCCGCTGCCCTGGCAAACCCAAAGCTGTGGGGCAGAAATGTCAGATGAAATCAATGTTACGGAGCCTTTAGGACGGGAAGAGAAAAAGGTCGTAACCCAAGTAGGGAGCTGCAAGGGGAGTGGAGGGGAAGGGGGGAATGTATGTGTTGATAACAGCAAGGTAAGGTTGCTGGCCTTGCATTGCGTTTCATCAGCTCAATGGCTTGGTTCAGACTCACTGTGAGGCTCGGGTCAGCACGCCAGCGAGGCGAGGTGTGCTGGAGTGCACACTCGCTAAAGATACGGAGGACGGAAACTTACCCTCGTAGACTAGGAAATGTATAGTATGCAACTTCTCTTGAGTGTGTGCAGTAAACAATATTTACAGCCAGTATTTTATTTCAGTGTGCAGACCTGATGGATGCTATTCATGGGAGCATGAGATTTGATGCCTGAATGTGGTGACAGAGGTCTATAGCGAAGCTCTGTGGCTAAAGGTCATGCTGTATTATGCTATATCTATGCCTGTTAATTATAGAGGACTGTAACCTGC
Source organism: Falco cherrug (assembly GCF_023634085.1). Taxonomy (NCBI): domain Eukaryota; kingdom Metazoa; phylum Chordata; class Aves; order Falconiformes; family Falconidae; genus Falco; species Falco cherrug. Next base: position 54,097,811 of record NC_073705.1, on the reverse strand, counting down.
CACTGCAGTCACAATTCAGCTGGATCTTGATTTTGCAGAGTTAATGAAGTGAGCGAGGACTGGAGACACAAAGTCTCAGCAGCTGGCGAGGGGACACACAGATTTCAAAGGGAAAAGCTTTTTTTGTTTTGTTTACTCTAAGAAGCAAAAACTTCAGCCTGGAGGCCCCAAAACTGTAGATCCCTGTAGCTAAGCCCAGACAAGTCTTCATGCATTTTGGCACATATGGGAATAAAAGGACTTGGGTTTTTGGATAATACTCAACACTGTGATTATACAGAGAGGTTTCCTGCATATCCAAAGGGAGATCAGGCAGATCTGGGAAGATGTGCTACAGGGATGCTTTTTCCCCACCTGAACCTCTTATCTTGAAATTGTTCAGCTAGCTGAGGTGGTTTATCCTCCCTTCATATAACTCTGGTTGTAATGCAGGAATGCAATTCCCACTTCACTAGAGAAAGATAGCAGACATAGCTTTCCTTTTCCATTTTTCTTTTTCTTATACCCCCTACCCTACAGCATACCATAATCCATCTCACAAGTGCCATATAGTTTGTCACGGTGCCCTCCATCTAATGTCACAAAAGCACACAGCATCATAGCCTGGAGATTTTAAACTTGATATATGTTCATTCCACTCCCCACCCCCCATTGTCTCTGTCAGTCACTAATTCCTTCTCAAAACTCTTTCTTCTTTAACCAAGGGGAAACTAATGGAAGTTGATGTTTCCCCGAGTGCATGCTCCTCCTTTCTGCTGCCTGTACTAACCCCTATGTTATGCTTGTTTCCAGGTAAGTTATTCCACACTGGTCTCTTCCATATTGCTCTCTTCTGAGCTGACCTTTTCAGTGCCGTGTGAACTAAAGCTCCTGCATGAATTAGTAATTTGATAACCAGAGTCCAAGCCAACTGCCTGTATTGTCATACAGTCAAATATTAACTGTTAAAAATAACGAGTGCTCTTTACATCAAATTATTTTCACGTGTAAATGCAAACTGATAGTTAAGCTACTTCAGCTTGACCTATTAAACTGACATAGTGACGCAAGTCAGAGGCGAGTATGGTAGCTGGAGAGAAAAGGACATAGTAGCTGTAGCCCTGCTTCGTGAATGCCAAGAGGCAGCCGTTAATGCAGGATGCATTCCTGTAAGCATTACCAATTCTCACAGTATCCAGCTGAAAGAGGCGGCTTAAATGTTTCCAAACCACTTCAAGGGGCAGTGGGGGCACTGCAGTTGAAAGACATGCTTGAAGAGGGGCCCTGATAGGATCTCAGAGATCCTTGTCACTTCATTCCTTGGTCTTTAGCCGCAGGTGACCCAGAGCTGCAGGGTGAGATCTTTCATCCACACATCCTCAAGCGCAGAGATGCTGAAGCCATGAGATCTGTGCTCTGCAGCTGGTGGCTAGGGGCTGGCTGGCTTCTCCTGCAGAGCAGGGGCTGAGGCTTAAAACCGAGCGCAAACCAAGCAAGCTGCCAGCATATGCCACCCTCCGTCCACAGCAACGAGAACAGAGAAGGAAGAACAATGTGTAAGGCTTCCCTTTCCCAAGGAGATAAAGAGCAAACAGACTATTTAGCTATTCACATGCTGTTGCTATTGCAGGATAGCCCTGAACTTGCACGGAGCGGAGGGTAAGCTTTGGAAAGAAAAACTAGTCGTGGCTAAAGTAAAGAAAAAACTAAACACCTAAAGGAAGGAAGATAAGGAGAACAAAAATGGGCGGGGGGGGGGGAGAAACAAAAACAACAACAAAAAAACCCACCCATAGAAAAGCAGTAGGAAAAGATACAAAGGTAAAGAAAACCTCAGCAGCAGTGAGACACCTCCACACAACACCCCCCTCCCATTCCTCTTCCGCTGACAGTGCTAAAGAACAAAGCTGGGAAGGATGGATGGAGAGCCATCGCCTGCGGGAATAACCTGGAGAATCGGGACTGGCCCCCTTTGAAGCAGCCACACAACCTGGATGCAATTTTCATTTCCTGCAGGGAAACTCAGCCTTGTTCTTCTGAAGTGGATATACCGAGCCTCGTAAAACTAATTGTGGGAGGTGGTTTGACATGAGAAATTAAAAGTCAGGGTTTGGCCTCTCTTATGCGCATAGGAATGAAGCAGGGACACTTCAGATTAACTTCCCTTTTCCTGGAGGGTTTTGGTTTTTGGTTTGGTTTTGGTTTTCCCAAAAGATTTTTGAAACTGCTGTGGAATTTTACTGTTGTTCTCCAGAGCCAGAGGTAACTGTAATTCAGTAGCATTCCTACGTGGATGTCATTCATAAAATATTTGGGGATCTTTGGTGATAAACTATTAATTGATAAACTTTAGGCCCATATAATTAGTGTGGTGAAATGCAAGTGTTCCTTTCTGGTTAAGTTTTGGGGGAGGAGGAGGAACTCTGATAATATCTAGTTCATTCATGCTGGTGAATGGACCGAGATATAATTGGCTCCACGTTCTCTGTTAGCAAATATTGTTACTCAAAATAAAAGTACTACCATTTAAGTGAAAAGCCATGTGGGATTACCAAAACTCTATTTAGAAGTCTTTAAGTCCCTTTGACGTATTTTTTTAATGGTGAAAATACCTTCCAAGAATAAAGATGTCTACACGGCTTTCATGGTGGCCTTTCACAAATGAGTCTTCTGTTTTAATTTTAACATTTTTAACCAACATGCTGTGTGGTGCATGTATATCCTTGATAAGCTAGTTCATTTGTTTATATTTTTAAGGGACAAAGTGTTGCCGACTATAGCTGTTAAAATGTGACTGATCATGGGTGAGTCGGGAAAATTTAGCATTTGGGTATCTAAAGCTACGTGTAGGATAATCCCCAGCTGCTCGCAAGGGTAGAGGTTTCCTGGGAAGGTGCATGATGGAAAAAATGTGTGCTGCTGAGGTGAGACTGGAGAGGTAAACGTAGATGGAGTTCAAAATTCAGAGCAAGTGGAGGTGAGTCCATGGGTCTAGTTTTGTGTGGAGGTGTAAGGGGAGAAAATGTACTTTTTATCTGTGAAGAAAAGCAGCCGATCAGAAGCCTTCCTGCATATGCTTCCCAGTCCCAGCTCTTTTTCAGGTTTATTTGTGATAAGATGACCTGACATTACCACTGGTATCCCAGAGATATGACGGTCCCCCAGCGTGGTTCAGGGATGCTCTTAACCACGCAAAGCAGGCATGGTGCAGGACATGGTGCAGGGCTCCAGCTTGGCACGCACAGTGTCTTGTACCCATTGAGTTTCTGCTGGGTCATTTCTCCTGCAAGATGGGGAAAGGCGTAGGCCGGATCACCACAAAACACTTACCAGACTCTGCTCCAGAGAAGACCCGCATCCGTGGTTTCAAAATCAGTTTTTTAAGTGGGATTGCACGGCTGTTGGGCATGCTGGTGTACAGGCATGTCAGACCAGTTTTGGCAACAGTTCCCTGCACAAGGAACACGGGGCCAGTCTGCAGAGTTAAACAGTGATACCCGAATGGTGGGATTTGGGAAGAATCTTGGTAAATTAAAAATAAAACTGCACAATAAAAGTCTGTAAGGGTTTACAGGATCAGGTTCTTTCTACAGCATTCTGTGCAACATGTGGGCATTATATGAATTTTGGTGGTACGTTAAGGAATGGATAATCTGTATTTGGTTATTCTCCCAGACAGTCAGTAATAATAATTTGAATGAGGAAGATTTTAAAAAATGCATCTGGCAACTCTGTGGGTGTGTTGTTTTGGTTTGGGTATTTTTTTTTTCTTACTTTATATTGTGGGTTTTTTTAAAATAAGAAAGTCGGAGGCACCAGAAACAACTCTGAAATAATTATGAAACTAATAAATAATCCCTGTGTTCTAACGTACACAGATGACTTTCCAGAGGAAGCAGCCAGGGCTGCGTGTGCAGCAGAAATGGGGAAAACTCGGCAGCCGGGGGGGCCGAGCCGCTGCGGGGCCGGGGGGACCCCAGAGCCCCCCGGGAGCCGGCTGGTGCCTGCGCGGCGGCGGGCAGTAGGACCCCGCGGAGGGGCGCCCGCGGAGCTCATTTGTTCCGTGGTGAGGAGCGCGGGGAGCGCAAGCCAGCTCGGACGGGCTGCTCGTTCATTGCAACGGTCAACAGAATTCTGCTTGCCAAAAAAAAAAAAAAAAAAAAAAAATCCTAACCAAAAAAAAAAAAACCAACCAACCCACAACAAAAAAAAAACCCAAAGGAGAAAAAAAACAAACCCAAAAAAAACAACAGACCCAAACCAAAGTAACCCAATCCAAACCTCTTTAAAAAGAAAGAAAGAAAAAAAAAAAAACTCAAAACCAAAACAACTCTTCCCATACCCCCCCCCCCACACCCCCAGAAAGCAGAGACCAACTCATCAGCGGCTCATGCAGGAGCAGGAGGGGTTTTGGAGTTAACTGCATGCAGGAAATCTCTCACATCCTGAGTCCCAGCTCGCTCCTCTGTAACTGTATATTATGGTGCTGCTCTCCAGCCCCAGCTGATGAAAGTTTCTCTCCCCCAGCCCGGGCTGCGATGCCAGAGCGCGCCCGTGCCGAGCGGCCGCGCCGCGCCCCCCCGCGCCCCCCAGCCCCGCGGCCCCTGCTGCTGCTGAGCCTCCCCTGGCTCCTTCTGGCATCACCCGCAGCGCAAGGTAAGTACCGCCGCGGAGCTGGGGACTTTCCTGAAGCCCTTCCTCAACCCACGCTCCATTTTCAGGGGACAAGCAAGGGAGAAGTGACCTGAACAAAATCAGCGCAGCCGGCTGCGCGGGGGGCGCTTCGCCGGGCGCTCCCAGCGCTGATTTTGCGGCGCCCCCCCCTCCCCCCACCGCAACGCTCCGCCGTGCTGGGCGGCGGGGTGTGTGTGTGTGTCCCGGAGCTGCGGATCTCCCGCTGCTCTGCGCGGAGTGAGGGTTGCCCTGTCCCGTCCCGTCCCCCTCCCGGCGGGCCCTGCTGCGGCAGGCACGGCCCGCAGGGTCCCCTGCACGGCCCCGGGCCGGCGTGGGGGCTCCGGGACTGGGATACTGGCAGCGCTGGGATACTGGCAGCGTTCGGCTTCTTGTTTCCAGCCGGGAAAAAAATGCCTGAAAAAGCCCAACCCCGCCGGTAAAGGCGCCCCGGCTGGCGGGCGCTGCCCGGCTCGCTCGGCGGGAGCCGTGCGCTCGGTGTTTGCGGGGCTGGCGCGGCGCTGGCGCCTCGGGGACGGGGACAGCCTGGGAAAAGCCCCTTGTCCTTCGTACAGCCGGTCTGGGGCTGGCTGAGGGGTCCTGGGGGGGGGGCAGGGCCTGTCCTCTTCGCTCGGCAGCAGCTGACAGCGCGCATTTTACGTGAGAGCGGAAGGGAGAGTCTCCTCTACAAATACGTGTAACGGGTCTTTTTTATTGCACCTTTAAACCTGGTAAATGTTTGCTTGTCTCCGGATTTATCCAGAGCAGCTTTTACTGGGACATTGGCTCTGGGCTTGCTGAGGGAAAGATGGAGATAGACTTTAGCACATGTTAGCCAGCAGACTGAAATGCTAGGGCAGGCAGAAAGAGCTGTTGCATTTAATCAAGCACCTAGGATTTATGTTAATGAATTAACAGGAGTTGAAGCTTCCCTTTGCCTTTGTGAGGGGTCTATAGTTTCTTGTCGTCAGCGTTTCTGTTTACACCAAATCAGCGCACTGGGGCTAAAGGCTGCAGCAATTCTCGGGTAGATGAGTAGAAACAGGCCCCCTGTTCCCTTGCGATGGGTTGGGGGTGGGTTTCTTTGGGTTGAGGCAGCACATTCCAGCCAGGCTGCTCCATGTCTTGGAAGTGGGCTGGAACAGAAGGTAAACTTGACTATGCATCCAGAAAAGTTTGAGGTAAGATGCTTCAAGCATTCACATGTGACAGAAACGAAGAAATGAACAAACCCCAAAGTCGTTGTCCATGCAATAGAGTAAGAGGGCAAGCTGCAGGTGACTTAGATCCAGCTTGCAAACGAGAGAGCAGAATGGTAAGTGGGGGTGGGAATCCTGTCACCTGTGCCAGGGGATTCCCTGAGAGCCAAGCTGAAGCTCTAAGGGTGAATCAAGCTCTTCGTAAAGTGTGTGTCAGCTGCTCATCCTTACGGTGCCCATCTGTAGATGTCTAAGCTTGAGCAACAGTGGTGCTTGCTGACCCTCGCAGCTCAGCTGGATTTCAGCTTTGCCTTGCTGCATCTTCCTTACTCCCCTTCTCCCCGTAACATGTGTATAACTTGCTCTTTGGCTTCCGCAGCCAGTGTGCTCAGCGAGCATCCTCTCCTCTAATACCATTTTCTTCCCGTGGAAGAAGAGAACAGCTTTAGCTTTGCCCAGAGCATGTGCTGCTTTCTTGGTCGCAGAGGTGCTGAAAGTTACAGCCGCGTGCTTCTAGACCCGGCGAAGCTGCCCGCTGGCGACGTGTGCTGTGCTGGCACTCCGCTCCACCGGGCGATAGGAAGCTCTGCAACTTCTACCTCAGCTGGCTTTGCTGCTGAGCCTGCTTCGGGCCCGGTGTTAGTGATCTGAGGGGCTGCTGGGACATCCTTATTTTTACGTAAAGATATGCTCGGTGATCATTTGAGTTTAAGTTATGATAAACCTTGAAAACCCGTTTTGGAATGTGGTAATAGACATGCATGAGGTGGGACTGCCCTAGTAACAGCTCTAATATTAACCAGTAATTATTAGGTTATGAGCCAGGCAACTTCGAAGTAGCCTTGCCGCTCACTGTTAGTATGAGTTTCCTTTCTCATTTTGTACAGTTTTACAATCGCCCTTCTAGTTTTCAGTATTGCTAGCTCTTGGTGGCTGGCTGAAGGGCCTCATGGACAAAAAGGAAAACTAATTGAAGTACCAGCCTCAGCAAAGCAAAACTGGCTTTGCTATCCTTGTGGAGGAATATATATAATAGGATAAGATCTAATCTTATGGACTCAATCAAATTCCTTAAAATCCACATCTGCATAAGCTTTTCACAGAGTCAAGGCCTCCTTGTATCTGCAGGGCAGACAAAGTGGTGGTGTGTAAAGGTAAACTCCAAATTACTAGATGCTAAATCTCTTTTACATATTAGGTGTCAGCTGGAAGGACAGTGGAAAAATAAAAATGCTAAAATTGCAGTCCAAAATTCTTTACCTTCAATTAAAATAGCTTTTCTGTCAGATTTTATTGTTGTTACTGATTGCAACTGCATTAGCTGTAACAGAAATAAATTACAGAAGAAATCGTGTCTCTCGCTTTAAACCCCATCTCGCCAACACACTGTGTTTGAGAGCTCACTTTCAAATACTGTCTTCTTTCAAACTGTTCCAGTGTTTGTGGCAGATATTTATGGCCTGTGTATAATCACCTTCTTGTCTGATGATTATCCCTATCAGGTCCCCTGCAGATAGCCTGGCACGAGCTGTCACTGTCCGGGGGCTCCATAGTTCCATGCCAAAACACACCAGCTGAGGATATTATGCCCACTCTTCAAATCATGTTCGCATCGTTAACTCTCCTGCTCGCTGGGGAGCTGCTGGCTTGTTTGCTGCTGTTTTGTTGGGCATCTTCTTGCTTTCCTTGAGATTTTTGGAAAGGTCTCCATCCAGCCACAAAGAGCATCCGTGAACTAATGATTGACAGGCTACGTTCTGGGCAGCTTTTCATCCTGCTTGCAGCGCAGAGGCTGCCCTGGTGGCACTTCTCTAACGACACACGGGTGACTGCAGCCAGACCAGGGCTGTGTTTATCTGTTGCTTCCACTGAAGCTGTCAGCTGCTGCTGATGCTATTGATCATGAAATTCTGTTTTAAAAAGGCTGAATTCATGTACAGGCTTATTTGGTCCTCCACCAGCCTTGTTCAGCCCCCACATACCCTAATCCTGACAGATTTATCACTAATGGTCCCTATGTTTCTAACATACCTCACATTGCCAGTGCAAATTGTCCAAGGAGTCCAGCTGGGCTTTGTTTTATTAGTATTCATGTGCATCCTTTTGGGCAGCACCGTTTGCGCTCCAGGGCTGCAGTGCTGCATGCGAATGGCGAGCAGCAGGCTGGGTTTGCCAGGCGGGCAGCAGGATGTGGCCAGCGCGGGGTGGCAGAGAAGCCCCCACATGCGTGCCCAGGGTGCTTGAACAGCCCGGCTTCTGCTGGGGGTGCTGCCAAGCCTCCTGTCCAAAAAACCCTGACTTCTGGAGACTCTGCTTGAAGGCTGATAGCGTGGATTTTCTCTTGACTTCTGCTGTGAGCGTTCTTGTGAACAAAGAAGTGACGTTTCTAGGGTGTTTGCAGTCAGGTCTGAAATACTGTTGGGTTTATGTGGCCAGGCTCTGCTACGCCAGCAGGCTCTCCCCAGCTTCGCACCTCACGCAGATCCAGCCCTGCTTAGGATGCCAGGCCCTTCACGCTATGTGCATTGGAAGGATTTTTTTCTTTAATTGCTTTTTCTGATGGCTTCTTTTCCTCTACACGTTCTTGTATTTTACTCCACATCATCTCAGATTTTGCTCTTCCTGTCGCGTGTGCGTTGTACTTGCACTTCAAGTGGCTTTTCAGGTTACTCCTAGGACAAAGTATACCACTTCCAAAATTATACTGTACTAAAGGCCTAAATCACGCCTGTAGAGGCTTCTCTAAGGCCCCGCTGAGCCTCCAGGGCAAATCTATGACAAATCAAATTAAAACCCCATGGCTTGAGTAAGTCTGGTAGAGGGTTGCAGCTGATTCTGGATAGGACAGCACAGTCCAAAAGGACAATTCCCTTTGTTTCTGGGGAAAGCAGAGCAAAGTGCTTCAATGGTATTAAATTTTTATCTTATTGATAAAAGGATCACAGTAACTGAGAAAAAGTATTGTTTCTTAGGAGGCCTCTGCTCCAGGATGTTGACCCTTCTCCTTTCAGTATCGCTTAAGAGTTTGAGACTACGTTGATATCGAGTGTGATGTTGGCATCGATGCTTCAGAAAGTGACTTGATGAACTGCATCATCCAGTCAGAAATGCTGAATCATCTGTTAAGTCTTTTCATGTTGTTTCGTTATTTTTTTATACCCCGTGTAAATGAGTTTGCTGCTTTCCATGCCTTGGAGCTAGGATGAGAACTATTTGGTTAGATTGGGGGTGGGGGATTGTCCATTCACAAGGTCAACATGACAAACCCATTGATTAGATGAACACATTCTTCCTTGTCCAAAATGTATGATCTAATAAGGCAAGAAGTGAAATGTTTCACGGCCTGTTAACCATGCTAGATAATACACAGCAAGGCATAAAAAACTGGATGCAGAATTTGGTACAAAAGAATCTTTAACTAGTTTATTTTTAGTTATTTGTTAGGAGGAACTGTGTCAGTCCCTGTAAATTTAGTCTTACTAGTATGTGTTGTATGTATTAAGTGAAAAACCTTCCTCTGACAATGGTGAGTTGTCTGTTTTCTTGCTTCTATTTAATCTGTTATCATTCTGAAAACAGCTGATCAAGCAAGAGAAATAAACCTCATGTGTGACTGCTTACCTTTGAAAGAACATTCTAGAATATAAACTTCACTGAATCCAAGTGCTTATGGGATTTTGTTTTGATATAGTCACGTAAAATAAAATTTCTGGAGTTTGTCATAATGCTACATTTAATAATGTGAGCATATGGGCCTGACCATGTGTGGAGCTGAACATCACCAATATTTTATTCAGCAGCAGTCTGTACGCAGTGATGGTAGTGTGCTAAAGATCCGCTGTTCCTTCAATGATTAGAAGACGTGAGGAGGAGTACTATTGAGTCCAGGTTATTTAAGCTTGTTTTGCATTCCTGTTCTGCCATTGAGAGCACGGTGGTGACAGAGCTACAACTGAGAGTAAAACGTGGCCTCTGTAGCTTACGAGGAAGGATGCAGCATCCCACTCCTGATCCGCGTTCCTTTGCGAATTGGAGATCATAAAAACATATCTGGATTAAAAACCACGCTTGCATTTTGACACAGATTTTAAAGCAAGAGGTAAGCATTCCAAGTGAAATAGTATTGATTTTGTCACCTATTGCCTCTTAAGTGAGCACCCCGCCAATGAGAGATTTTGGGTAAACCCTTGTGGCTCGTGGGGAAGTGCAGGGTTGTTGGGGAAGAAATCGTCACGCTTCAGGAAGAAGCAGCGTGTCTGTTTATTGTGTCCTGTATGTTCCTTGTGTGTGGGTCTGATCCTCAGTTGGGATAAATTGTCTTATTTCCATGGATCTGGTTCCTTTGTACAACCGGGCGCTGATGTTCTGTGCTATTTGTTTAAAATCTGCTTGACAGGATCAGAGGATGTGTAGGCTAGATAAGCAAAGCTACGTTAGTGACCTGAGGAGATATCTTGACCTGAGGAAACAATAAAAATAAATGTTCGTTACTCCTGTGGCTCATCCTGAAGAAGCCTGTGAAAGTCAGGAGTTATGGACCGATCCAGTGCTTATGGTGACATTTGTTGTAAGGTCACACACATAAACCTGAGCAGGGTAGGTGGCTTCAAGAACATTAAGTAACTCTAAGTTTTCTGTTCATTTGTGTTTCAAAAAATAGAGAGACAGGTTTCAGTGAGAGCTTATGTTAGTACATGTGCCGTTCATTTTCCTTTTTCTGCTGTTGTATAATGCGAGTAGCAGGTATTCCCCGCACAAACAAAAATGTGTGATGGATATTGCCTCCTCAGCCCAGTGTCTCGTTTGCTAGGCTTGGGAAAGAAATACAGATCGTTTCCCACACACGTTTACCTAAATCAATCCCGAAATCTGCTTCAGCTGGATTTGCAGTGTTTTCGGCGTGATTTCCCAGAGAACATCTGAATGAATGATTTGTGTGCATGTGATGAGCACAACTCAAGCTCCCACTCAGTAGGTTTTTTTCACTGATGATCGTATACGGGAATGAACATCCCTCAATACAGCTCTGCTAAGGATTCCTTGCACTCAGCGAGGGAGGCCAATAAATCACTGGAGAAAAGGATTGTGTCTTTTAAAAGACCAAGTGGAAATCGTATTTTGGGGATTAATTTTGAACTTCATTCAGTGGAAAGTAGATTTCTTGAGCATTTGGAGGGAGGAGCTGGAGAGGAATGCTGGATCTGGACTGTCACGTAATTATGTGGACTTGTTGCTGAAAAATGAATATATGCAGTACTTTGACATTGGGGCTCTGTGGATTACTTTTGCCTGGGCTTCTAAAGCACAGATTATTGTTTCTCTCCTCAAATGAGTGGTTTTGTTAGGTGCTGCCTCACTGATGCTGAAGGGTGTGAGGCTGAGTTTATAATCTAAATGAGAATCTCTGAGACTGGGATCCTCTGGGGAAGGAGCAGCAGTGCAGGAAGAAGCAGATGTGCCCCGGTGGTGCCTATGCTGGGATGATGATGGGGTGGTGTTAAGATGGGACATCTTGCGCTATGGCATCCTGGAAACACCTGTGGGAAAGGCATTGTGCAGCCCTTGGTATTTTTTACCTGTTATTAGTCCTGTCCCGCTTGTTTTATGTGAGAAAGAATGACTGGGATGATTTATGTGGTATGTATCAGGGCTTGGAAAAGAATTATGGACGGTTTGGGTTAGAAGGAACCCAGCAAGCTTAAAACAGGATCTGCAGCAAGGGGACAGGAGTTCTCCTAAGCTGTTATGTCACTTACTTTTCAAAGCTACTTTGGGTTTGAATCTTGCATTTACAACATGACATTTTTGGTGAACTCCAAGCCCTGAGCTCTTCCATGGGGGGAACCTCTTGATACGTACCCATCACCCGGTGTGCCAAAATGCCCTCTGGTTCAATGCTTTGTTGCTTTATTTGTCTCCTACCTTGAAATGTTTTCTTCTAGGGGAGAAAAAAAAAAAAAAAAGAAGAAGACAACTCTGTCTTTGGACTGGTCCTGCATAGTAATTCTTCAGTCAAACGCGTAACAACATCACAAATGAGGCTGGACAGCTGTTTCCCTAATATAGTATATGTATATATACTATATACGTAATAAAGCTTGGTTTTCACAATTTGAAATGCTCCGCAGTCTCCCTGCCCCCTCCTGCAGTCAATGGCAAATGTTGTTCTCCAAACTCCACTTGTCACATTTTGTCCTGGAGAACAGGGAGGATATTGAGATATACTGGCTTCTTTCCTTGAGTGCATTTCAATATGTATTTTGTATAATGAGAGCCCAAATCCTTCTCGCATTACTTAGGCTTTAATCACACTGTGCTCTCCCAAGATTGCTTTAATCGCATTTGCATCAGCAGGAGTAACTCTGTATGATGAGCAATATTTCATCTGCAAACAGAGGAGACAGATCTCGGGCACATGATGAGGAAGGAACTGGCTGTCCTGGATTCGTTGCAGCGCAGCTCTCTAGTGAAGAATGGTGTAGCATCCTGATTTGAGAAATAGATATTCAAGAATTAGAGTGAACAAAAGCTATTTTTGCTGTTTTCTTGAGGACTGTCAAGTGTGATAGTTCCCTTTTAATTTTCTCCTCAATGGCTTTTTTGGCATTTGTTAACTCCCAAGAAGCGCGATGCTGCCTAGTGCAGCACACATCATTTTGTACTTTAGCCATGACATTACCGTATATGAGAACTGAAAAGTTATATAGATATTACACCAATATATAAACCATGTGTGTTAGAAAGACAAGTTCAGTTTTGAAATATTTGACTTAGCTATGCTTTTCACTTTCAATCTGTGCCAAACATGTGCTTGAATGACTGATGGAGTCATATGGTTCCCTGAATAAAGCACTTTATTGTGCGCAGACTTAGAGCCTTCCAACAGTTGTATTACAGAAGCTTGAAGATTAAGATGATCCAACTGCTTAGGGGGTATGTTCCACAATGAACATTTTATTTTCCTTTATTCCCCTCTCTCTCTATTTTTCACCTTAATATGTGTCATTAGTTTGTTCAGCTGGTCACACAGTGACACTGACCACAGAGCCTTTGGTCGAGAAGAACAGCAAGTTACCTTGAAATTTCAGCTTTCACTCCCATGTTTGTATTAAAATGTTGAACACATGACTTTTTTTCCATGGAGTTTATGGGATTTCGTGGGGGAGGGCTGTTCCCTGTCGCAGATTATTTCATCAGCAGAATCACATTTAAGAAGGGAATAACTCATGCAAGAACAAGTGATGACAGGAGATAGTTCTTGGAATTATAAAACTGAAATATTAAAAAGCCTGGGTTTAATGCTGTTTAGTTAAAGGGGATCCGTGCATCTCAAACTCCTATTTCTCATCTGAGCAGCCGGTGCTTGCGAAGCTGCTCAGTGCAAAAGATCAAGCGGACGTGCTGCAGTCACATGCGGACCGGTGCAAAGCTGACAGACCTGTCAAGCTGGAGAGGGGATCTTTTTGTGTTAGAAGCAGAAAGAATGGAAAATTGATTTCAGAAATGTGTGGAGTCATCTTGCTGCTGCATGTCCTCAGGCTCATCAAAGACCTTTACTGACTTTTGAGGTTTTAAAAATTTTGTACATGAGTAGTAATTTTGCAATGGGAAGGAAAATGCAAGATTCAAGCCCAAGAAGATCCATGGAATCAGTTGCTTTCCAAAAGTTACATGTGCTTAAATGCCTGAGGTCTTGGGTTTGGGAAATGGGGGAGGAGTGAGAAAACAAGTAACACTTTGTGTTAGTTAGGTGGCTTGCATTTTTCTTTTTTTTCTTTCTTTTTTTTTTTTAATAATTATTTTCCAGGCAGGCCATGAAAGGACTAATTTTATTAGATTTTGTGGAGAGAATCAATGTACTGCTTAGATGTGCAAAGGTTAATTGGAAGAATAATTTATGATTTTGAACTAATAAAAACTTTACTGCAAAAGATAAGATTTCTATATTATGCGCAGTCAAATCTTGCTCAGCCTCTTGTGCTTACATACAAATGAGGGCAGAGCCCGGTATGCTCTGTGCTGTCTTTTTTAAAGCTGTGTAAATGCTGTTAGTGGGATAATGGGAAGTAACTTACCAGCATGGTGGAGTTTCTGATTTTTGGCCTTTCTTTTGAGAGGGCATCTTTGTTTTCGACTGGTGGTTAGTGTAAAATTTAAGATGGATGGATGGGTGACTTTAAGGCAAACTATTGTTTATTTGACCCTATGCGAGTTACTGGGCTTTCTGTCTTTAACCGTGATGCACTGGAAATCTGGTACTGGTTTATTTTGCAGCATTTTCATATTTATTTTCAGATATTGTTTTAATTTGGATTTTTGTTACATTAGTAAGTGACCAATTATTATTTTTCCTGCCTCAAACAGAATGGGTACCATTCTAGAAGGTGGTTTCAGCAAGATCTGTGCCTGGATAATGTTTAGCTTGGGTAATGTTTTGGCTTTTGCTGCAAGATGGAGTAAAATAGAGGACTGGAAGCACAAATCCCCACTCCTAGGCCAAAGAGTTGGATAGTTGACACTTTTTTTTTTCTTCTTTTTTTTGGCATGATATAGTCTTAGTCCTGATGTTAACAATTTCCATTTAAAGCAAGTTGATTTTTTCCCCCCTTGATCCGCAAGAGCTGGATGTGATCCTCTTTGCTCAGAACTTCTATATTGCAATCCTATCTAACTTTATGTATAGCCACTTTATACTCGTCATCTATAAATATATCAGCACTGGCAAGATAAATACCAAAAGGTATATAAAGCTAAAGGACAGTCATGGGTCCTGTCATCTTTGGTTTTGTAGATTATGCAAAATAATTCTTTTAGTTCCCTTCTTGTAATTCAGTCTTTCCACTTCCCTGCTCACCCTGGCAGCCTTTCCAATCCACCAGCTCCAGGCTGAATTAATCTTTTGTGAATGCAGGTGAGGTGAGGAGAAATGCCCGCAGCATTCCAGATGTGCTTCTATCGCTAACTCTCAGGAGTAACTTCAATATCTGATATTCACTGGAAACACTTCTTTTGATGCAGCGTTCCAGGACTGCCTTTGCTTCACGTGACATCAGTGTTACACTGAATAGCGTGTATGGGTCTGTCAGGTGTCACTTGCCTTTAAAGATTACTGCTCAGAGCAGAAAACTTACTAGTCCCTAAGGGTATGACCCTCCCTTCTGTAGTACTTGGTTTCAGCCCTTTGCTCCAGCCTGCAAGTTATTGGATAATTTGGTAATATTCCTGTCCTCTGTGCAGACATCGTCTCCTAACTTGGAGTATTGGATTTCAGGAGGACGCTTGTGCACGCTGAGTAAAGGTTGCTGATAGAAATACGGATCCTGTATTGTATTGTACTTATTACATTTTCTTACTGAACCTTGGTGGAAACCTTCCTTTACCTGACTAGTTAGTGATGTGCTCGGTGGGTAGTTTTTACTCCTTACTCGGTCTCCTCCCCTTCTTAAAATTCCTAAGTTCACCCCCATCTTGAAAGGCAAATGCTTGTCCTTCTCTCTTAGTGTGTGAGCTTGGTAATTTTGAATTAAAAAGTTCTATTTTGAGTCTGGAGGTGTTAAAAGAATCATCCCAAATAAGATGTGACGGCAAATGATGTGGGGAATAAAACTTTCCCATCTGACGGGCATCCCGGCTGGCAGTGGTGGCTCTGTTGGGATGCCTGCCCAGCTCGCTGGGGCTGGTTGCAGAGAGCAGACCCGAGGTATCCTGGGCTGTAGGGGAACCCATCTGGCAGCAGAGCCTGTGGGGATGCCTCAAAACTAATTGCCAATGGTCCAGCGCGTGCTGTATGCAGCCATGTGCATAGCCCTTCCACCACACGTAGCCAGAAATGACCCATCCAAATCACCGATCCCACTGACTGTGAACTAAGCAGAGGAAGCTGAAGAAAATGAGGAGGGAAATGGATAAAGCATGCCTCTTCTGACTTCCACGGCATTGCCAAAGCCCTGCGATACAGAGCAGTGCTGTTAGCTGTTTTCAGTTTGCAGAAAAATTACTCCGTTCTATTATTCTTTCCTGTCCTAAGATTATTCTGGTGCATTGGTGTTTTGTTGCAGAACAAAAAGCAGATAGGCTGTGACTTACAACTCTGAGCCCATTTGTAATATGAAAGGTAACATGAGGATAATATAATTTAATTCCATTTATCCTTCTTTTATCCTATTATTTTCATATCTCAGCAGTAGCTGCAGTGGGTTGCACGAAGGGTGACTGGATGCGGTGTGCCAGGGAGGGGGCTGCGGTCTGGGTGGGCTAGAGATGGACAGCCTGCAGCGTTGCCAGGGCTGAGGCCATCAACCCTGGGCTGGGCTTTAGTGGGGTGCTGGTGCTTGGGTGCCTCGAGACCCTGACAGAACCATGTTAACGTGCGCGGCAAGATGTGCAGATGGGATTCCCAGAACGTGGATATCCACGACGGGAAGGAAGCACAGCATGCAACATTGGCTTGATCGTAAATCTGTATATGTTAATAGATGGATGGTATTTATAAACCGTCCCAGGTCTGACTCCTCCCTGTGCCATGCCAGGGGAGCAGGGAGCAAAACCAGCACTAGCAGGATGGCAGGGGTCTGCAGCTGGGGGGGAGCATTTTCTTTTTTTCCTTTCACTGAATCCCATTTTATCCAGACCCATTCAGCCCTGAGAGCATTCACCTTTTTGTTTGTCATAAGGACAAATAAATTACACTGCCTGGCTAAAAGCTTATTGATTTTAAGTAAATGCAAATCCGAAGCGTGTCTGGGCTTCCTCAGGAGACAGCAGCCCTTAAGCAAGGATGTCCCTTTGCATGCTTAGAGTTTATTTTGTGCAGAGCTCGGAGGAACCAAAATACAAAGCAAAAAGATGAAAACTGTTCTTAACTTCTTTGCCAATGAGTCCTTGTATGATAGTGTGCAAAGAAGAAAAGTTGTAGAAGTACGTGGCAGATGAAAAATATTGAAGCCACACAAAAGTTAATGTCAGATAACATCTACTCATCTCGCTATTTGTACAAAGTATCTTTTATATTACTGAAAAAAAAAAGTATAAAGGGCACTACATCAGCTTGTGGGCTGCTTGCGGATCAAAAGCGTTACCTTCAGTGCAGGCTGAAAATAGAAAACAGATAGACACAACTGTGAAGTTTTTCATGTGAAAAAGTGGGAGACGAGCTCGCGTCAGGAAGAACTGGACAGAATTTCACTGAAATGGAAAATAAGTAGGTGAGTAAGTAGGTGCATGTGACACAAAAGATAGGAAACCTGGGTCTAATAAAAATTTCTGGTAATACAGATGGCCTGATTTTCTTCCCCTCTCATGACACGTTACCAAAATTTAAATTCTCTGATTTCAATTACTACACTATTTATACTGCTGTAATACCGAGAGTCCCTGTAGAGAAGAGGCCTCATTATTAATGTAATGCAAACAACTCTAATGGTTCCAGCTTCAAAGAAATCGTAATGAAAATGGGTAAAGGAGATGAAGAGTGGCAGAGAGGAAATACCAGCACGTCTGCGCGCATGAAGAACTGCAGCACTGGGAGCTCATGGGATGTGATCAAGGTGATGGAAACCCTTCGTTAGCTCAGATGTCCGGTCCCGTCCCATCACGCTCCTCTCCTGGTGCCCCTCGGATGCTCTTTGGGAGGGCTGGGCTTATGCTCAGAGATGGGTGGCCCAACACCCACAGAGGGAAACTGGGAGTGTTCTGTGCAGCCATTGTGCAAGAGACTGGGTGACGTGGCCCTCCCTGGGACAGATTCTTCAGTGTTTCTGACTTTGTTGGAGGCGAGGGCCGTGCATGCCAAGGCGCTCCGAGGTTGCCAGCAGCTGGCCCACCTTTGCATCTACCCAGAAGCCCACACCACTGCTCAGGCTCAGGGCTGCTTTGGGGCTGCACATCTGTTTGTCCCATTTTTTCAAAGTTTCCCACAGATTTCAACTTCAATTTCTACATTTTTTTTGGTCTGACTCTTACGGTTTTTTTGTGGTGTTTTTTTTTCCTCCTGACTTACAGTCTTTCCCTACCCACGTCTTTAGACAGCCCTTTAGATGCTGTCATCTTCCCCACCTCCGATGGGGTTGTGTGGGTCACTCTTCATTGGCTGTCATCCTTTATTTTCTGCAACGTGTTCTTTGAAGCTTTGCAGTGAGGCTGCAGAATCCTATTGGAAGGATTTACCTTTCTATCTTCCCCCTACTTTTATATTCACAGATTGATCTGGAATTTAAATATCACTTATGCAGTTTTCTTCATTTTGTCTCTTTCAGAAATATACACAGTACGTAAACATAATGACCTTAAATCAGAAAAATAAATTATTTGATTTACAAAAGGAACTGTAATATGCATCTATCACACTGGGGACAGTTGGGAGTTAAGCAAGTGCATGATGTTAAGCATGTGCCCAAGTGCTGTTCACAATGAGGCCCCATGACTGGGCTGCAGTGCTTTCTCTGCCTTCTTCAGGAAGCTGTGATTTTTATCACACCCAATAATTTAAATAAAAACATTCAGATAAGCAGCAAAATATTTGGCTGAAGGAAAGCAACTAGACAGAAATTGATCTTGTGTTTTATAAATGCTTATGGCTTCAGAAGAGTTTGCAATCCCTAAAGCTTGTCTGGTTTGTTTCCCCCAAATAAATTATCTTTTCCAATAAAGATATAACTGCTGCCTATAAACCTGTCTTGATGTCTGTCTCCAGACTATCAACACTTCTGCACAATATGCATTTTCAGTGTGCAGCTAAATAGGCATGTGTGTAAGATTAAATTTGCTCATTGTAATCTTACTTTGTTATGCACCGCAAGCATCACTTTGTCATAATGGAACAGGAGTAGGAGTGGCAAAATTGATCTGCACGTTGTGTAGATATTGTTCCCTTATTCCCGTGATATTTTTATAGCAGTTGCAGTTTCTGGACCATGACACGTAATGAGGGAATAACACATCTGTGCACAAATACTCATCCCTCCCTTTCCCCTTTTCTTCTGTTTCGGGTAATGTTGTGATGTTAATGCTTTGCAGAATTAATAAGAAAGGCAACTTGCACATGTAGGAGATACCAGAAAGACTTTGATGCTTCCTGATATCTAGCTGCAGCTCCATGGCGTAAGACTGTGTGGAAGTGATGCAAGCAATGCATCAGTGGAAGGAGAAGTACACTCCTAGGGTTTCTTAAAATTTAGGTCTCATGAGACTTTCAGAATGGAAATCATACAAAATAATAGAAGGACCTGAGTCATTTAATTCATATAGTTGTGACTGCTCTAGTGAGCCAAGAAAAAAAAAAATCAGGGCTGGAGCCAAACTTTTCTCATTTCTCTGATATATGCTTCATAAATTTCTGTTCTGTGCAGGGAGCTTCATGGCTGATAATCAGAATAAAGAGCTGTGAGGTTCTCCCTAGACCCTCCTAGACACATGAGATGGTACCTTGTACATCTCCACAGGGGTGAACCCAGTTGTGGGCAGGGTTGGGACCATCACTTCCAAGGGCTGACACAGTGTCCTCCCAGCCCCCTGTCACCTGGGCTTGGGCTGCTCTGAGGGTGAGGTGAGACCCTTTCCTGCAGGAACACCATACAACAAGCAACTTTCCTCTCCCCAATATACTTTATCTTTTCATCTTGGTTTTTTAAAAGCATGCTGGAAAATACCGAGCTTGTCTTCCTCTGGCATCGGCTTAACTGTGATGACTGCGTACAAAATTTTTAAATAGTTCTAACAGTGACTAAATTATTCTGCTCAAAACATATGTCTGGATTCTCAGAGTGTGTTAGGTGGCCAGAGGGGATAGGTCAGGCTGCTGGGATGGTGGTACTGAGCGCTGGGCTGCGTGGGCAGGTCCCTACAGCTCACCTCTCGCTCCCGTGCACGGTGCAGCCCTGAGCCACGGTTTAACTGCTGAAACGCTGCCCCACCACCTTCCCTCTGCACCTCCTAGCGCAAAGGCAATGGAGGAGGAGGAGGAAGAAAGGTAACACTGGCCCTTCTTCATCTTAACTGAGGGTTGTCACATGTCTAGAGCACCTGTGAAGACGCAGGTTTGATCCTCGTGGGGTCCAAGTGCACCAAGGGGCTCAGTGTGATGGTAGGTCAAGAGCGTGGCAAACCCCGCCAACATTTTGAATGTCCCACGGTACCTGGAACCCATCCCTATCTTCTCTTTAAGGCTTTTTCTCAATACCGTACAATGATGTTGTTTGGGGGGGCTGTTCTTTGACAGGCACCATGCCATTAGTATGTTTAGTGAGAGGAAAAACGCTCGATAAATGTTGCATGCAAATAGCTGTTTGACATTGTACTATGAAATGAAGTCATCTGACTGTGTAGGAGCTGAACATTATGTCAATGGGAATTTACATTCTCTTTTAGATTTTTTTTTTTCCCCCACTAATGAGAATGTGCCTCCTCGATGGTACGGGATTCTCGGTACTTTATGAATTCCTTGCATGTCCATATAGAAATGTCGAGGCTGCTAAATAAATATTCATTCTTTTGTTGCACCCAGTTCAGGGTAGTTAAAACAGAGCACGACCACACATTTCCGTGTTTAGCGGAGTAGAGATGGTGCATTAAGAAATGTTTGGGGGATGATAAAATACCAAGGATTAAACGTGGTAGATCTGCTGTGTACGTCAAACCTGGAGCTTTCAGGAGCCCAGACTGGGTTGTTACGTCTATGCTGTAACTCCAGCTCGCAAAGCGTGAGGACTGGCTGACCCCATTACAGAAACGGGAAGGACATAAGGGAAAGTCTGGGATCACTGTCTGCCCTTAGGGAGCCTGTGTCATGCAACTGCAGGGTTTGCTCGCCCAGGGAGAGCAGGGCCAGTTACACCCTGGGCCACTGTCCCCCCGCTCGCCTACCACCACTTCTGCCTTGAATCTGACTCTGCGTGAATGTATCAGGGAAGAGGAATGGGGAGAAGAGGGACTGGGGAGTGGAATGCTCAAGGCTGATTTCTTACCTTGATTACGGAAAAATAGTCCTGATAAGATCTTATCTCTGTTAAATTCCTGCAGCTCGCTTACTGTCTTAATGATGACACCTATTGCATTTCCTCCTGCTATCATCTTCAATGAAAAAAAAAAAATGCAAAGTCTAGTATAATTATTAATGTAAAACTTTCAATAGTGGTGACAATTCCTCTCCAAATTTTTTTTATTTCAATTTGGCATCCCAGCTCCTTCTCTTTCCATCCCGGTATCTCTACTCCTGTATGGCCAGGCTTTGTCTTTTGCTGCTACAGAAGCGCAACATCTAATCAAACTCGACACTTCTCTCCCAGAACCCTAGCTCTCCCAGGAATTTGTGTAGGTTTTGACACTGACAATATGACCCCACAGTGTTTTAATGTTTCATCCTTTTCCTGAATGATTTCCTTTTGAAACGTGCCGCAGGTCCCTTAAGTAGCAAGGTTCACATTGCCAGCTGCTGTTCCCAACTAACATGAAGTGCTTCTCCTTGTCCCTAGGCGAGAATGTGGACAGCAAATTGGAGTCCCGGAGACAGCAGATGCCAACGGACCAGTCAAAAGATTATGAGATAACAATTCCCTTCCTTTTGAATGGAGAAGAGTGGAGACCAGTAAATGGCATTTATTCAAAGGTTAGTCTTCATTTTGCCTATTACTTTATTCTGAGGTGTATAACAATTTGAAGGCTTTAGGGGCAAGTAAATGCACTTAGCTTCATCATATCAATTATAGGAGTATTTTTTATATTTTTGTAGTGAGTCTGCTGTCTAAATTGTTACTTACCTAATTTCAGAAAATGAGTAAGGTCTTTGGCGGAAATTATTACCTTTTTACTGTAACGTGGCATTCTTATTTCTGGTGGCAGAAATGAAAGCTTGAAGTGAAAGAATTTTTTTGAAGAAGTTAACTTACATTGCTCAAGATTGTAGCATACAACAGCAAAACAGCCCCAAAACAGAGGGAGGGGCAAATACACCAAACACATTTCCTTGATTAAATACAGTATGACAGCAAAAACTGTAAGGAAAAGTGTAAATAATGTTGCTTTATTGACTGCAGCCTGAGGCATTACCTGGAGCCCATCATGGGAGATGGCCCCCGGATGCCACCCCATGTACTGCGGGGGGGATGGGGGGCGAGTCACCCTTCACACTCTGCTTTCCCCTTGCCTAACAAGGCGATAATCCATCGCTAGTTCTGACCAAGAAGAGATTGTTCCCCCTCTTGACAGGCCCTGATAAGCTTTCCTCCTTTTTTTCCCTTGGACATTGGCAGATAATATGGGCTTTTAGGAGAAAAGGGCTGTTTTCTGTCTGCTTGGTCCCCTGCTTGAAGCATGAAGACAGGTTGTTGTTGATTATCACCAAAGATGTCACGGGAATCTCTTAGCCAACTTTTTTAACTCAGGTCTGTTTTTCTTCCAGCTTACTTTTTTTTTTTTTTTTTAATTGTCAGAATGAGGAGAAAAAAGGGTTGTTGTTTGTTTTTTTTAAAAAAAAAAATAACCCAAGCAAAGCAAAAACCATCACATGGAAACAGTGCAAACAGCACAGCCAGCCCTTTAGGAACAACTTTCTTTAATGCATCGGGAAAACGTTTCATGGAGAAATCCTACTTGAGTTCTTGCTTTTGAATCTTTCTGCTGATTGACAGAAATAGGCTTGAAAAGAGATTTCAAAACTAGGGATCTGAGCTTCAAAAAACCTTGTCTGGATTAGAATTTTGTTTACTTCCCAGCCCCCCCACCCCCTCCTAAATGGAAAAGAAGGGCCATTCCTAGTTTTGAATATCTGCAGTGATGAAAGGGATATCATTGTGGGTGTGTAATGGCTTATCTTAGAGAGATAACACAGATGGCTTGGTCCTAGATATATGTGCAGTGCTATTTTTAGGTCATTTAATTAGAAACAGGCATTCTCCATATAGAGTTCTTTTAGCTACTCACTGTAGCTTTCTCAAAGCATTACAACAGAGTATCTTTATGTGAGTAATGATAATGTGATTTATATCATTAATTTGTTTCCCAGAATTACTTTCAGTTTAAGATGAACATTAGAAAAGATTTGTGGTTTGGTAGAAAGATCCAAGTGCTGTATCAGCACTTTTTTTCTTTGAATACTTCTTTTCCATGGAAACAGTTATAAATTAAATACACAAAAGTGCAGTTCAGGCTGTGGCAAGAACAACAGCATTAAATTGGTAGAGGAGAAGAGTAATGAATAGCTTGTCACATAAATATTGATCAAAAGCACAAAAGTTAAATACTGTTGTATTTGATGCTTAAATAGGAGCTATTGTTCTTCAACTCATTTCAAAGTGCTCCTCCGTTTTATTTTAATTTTATATGAAGTAAAATAAAGTGCAAGTACACAGTACTGCATAACCAGGGAAATGGTATTGCAATAGAATACATAGTAAAATAAATAATGTAGTTGTTATAAAAATGCCGAAGTATTAAAGTTATTTGTGTGTAGATAATTACCTCACAATGATAGCCCCATTCTCCACTCCTTTGATCATAAATACTCCTGCTTAACAACTAGCCCCCGATAAACCGTGCTAGTCATTTAGTGCAGCTTACTCTTTCTTTCCTATCTTGAAGATAAAACTGTCCTTTCATTTACCCCAGGAGTCACTGCAATATCTGTTGGCATATCTCATTCAGAATCTGTCAGGAGTTGTTATTAAGCTAATGACTTCCTTGTTGAGGGCCATCTATGCAGTACACTGTGCAGAGCACAAGCAAAAAAGCTGGAACTAGTCATTCTGTCTAATCACACAAACACAGATCTGCTCACCAGCAGCAATCAAATTACATTTATTGAGAAGGAAAAAAATTTCTTAGCTACACCCTGGATTTACTTTAATACAGTTAGAGTGCACTTTTTCAAGGACTTTAATGATTATAGGTATTTCCTAAGAATGACAGTTCAAATTAATGGTAGGGAAAATCACATTTTTAAATCAGATGTGTAATCAAATTGTATTTAAATAATTTTAAAGACATTTTAAGAAATTTGCATTTCCTTAAGTACCAATGCAGTGTTTTGTTTCTGGAGGGGACCTGCCTTTTACTGGGCAGATTTTCTCCCTGCCCTCCACACCCCAAGTCAAAGCCATAAGAGACCCAGACCAGGATCTCATTGTGGGAGCATTATTTCAGAAATGCTATTGCTTCTTTCTGTTTCGAAAATAGATGCATATGCTCATGCAAACACTTTATATAGTGAAACACATTTAAAAAATGAAATATGTATACTTAAGAGAAGTTACTGTGGAAATGCATGTATGTGTTTGCAACTGCGTGATGCCGTTCATCTAGGTAGTGGTTTTTAGCACTTCTCCTGGCGTCTTTTGCTAAATTCAGAAAATGCAGATCATTTTCAGTTGGAATATTTTGATGGTGCCCAGTGAAATCCTTTTATTAACTGGATATAATATACAGTTGCTAATCCTGAACATGCTTCTAAAATTAGTGGGTACTATTTTGAGCATCCAGTTGTTGCTAGTCAGGACTACTGATGCGTAACTGTATTTGTGGGCGAGCGACAGCAAAATCAGGACCTTAAAGTGTTGTGCAACGTCGCTGTGTGCTTTCAAACAATAGCTGCCCATATTTGGTGCAGATGTGATTTCCGTCTTCGCTGAAATTTTGTGTGCATTATAGAATGTGTTGATAGGTCATTACCATTATAGCTCCAGTTCTCCTTCCACTTCTTTTTTTCATTTGTTTGTCACTTTGCATTCTGTGTAGATTCCTTTCTTTTTTTTCTTTTTTTTTCCCCAGCACTTGGTTTAAACCCAAGAGGGTTGGGTTCTATTTTTCTTAAATTATTATAAGGTTTGAACAAAATTGTTTCATTTTTGTATTATTCAAGTGCAGGGAAAAGACTCTTTTCCCTGCATGTTTCCAGCTGAATATTTTTCTTCAGACTTGGCTTGAGACTTGCAAATCAAGCCAAGTTTGATGAGAGTTGGGTAAGTGATGTTTTAGTACACAGAGCACTTTAGGGAAGATTTTTAGAAGACCATCTGTTTGGCTTCAGCTTTTATCCTCACACCCTGTTAGGGACACACACTGGCTAAAGTGTGCCAGATCCCTGCATCACAGGAGCTGTAGGTCAGGTAACATTGCTGGTGTTAGACTGGAGCCTGAAGCACATGCCTTCTCCTGGAGAGACAAGTGCTGGGCAGGAAGCAGTTCACATGGGCATTAAGGGTTTCTTGGCTCTGTTTCCATGCTTAAAAGGTCGTAACTGTGGGGAAACATTGCCTGCCAGAGACCATCCCGGACAGACTTGAAATAGTAGTACCGCTGGGGGAGATCCCGGTGTGGCAGTGCCCTGAGCTGACATTCATTCTCCTGGAGTGACACACTCATTAATGAAGTTGGCTTTGTATCCAGCTTTGGGTCCAGATCTTAAAATGCATTAGGTTTCTGGGAAATTGAAAGCATTTTGTGCATGCATGATATCATCAATTATGCAAGTAAACAAAGAGTCCTGAGGTTGTGACATCTGTCACTTAGATGCAGGTTTTTCTCCAGTCTTGTCTGTGCAGGATCTACCATGCCATCACTGGCTCCTGCAAGGACTCAAATACAATCACAAGGCTGATCAAGCGCCTTGAAAGACTGAATCCTCTGAGGTTTCTAAAAGCATAGGAGCAAGTCTGGGGCAACTCTCCTTACTGGGTGATGATTTGCATCTTTTAATGCTTATGCACACACTTTTGCAATTCTGATCTCTGTATCCATCTGCAATATTAAACGACTCCATACATAGGTCTATGCACCAGTCAGGCTCTAATTGCCGTTCATAAGGACAAATTTGTATGTAGCTGAACTTGGGCAGGGGTTGAAGGACCTGTAGCCGGGCAGCATGGAGCTGAGCATTGTTTCTGAACTGCGACATGAGAAGCTGGAAAGCCCTGAAATGCTTTAGGTTGCAAGTTGCCAGTCCAGGTTGCTTTCAAATGATGCAGAGAATTTGGTTTTCAACATGAAATTTGGGTAATGTATAGAGGACCATGATGCACGCGATATATCTGTTTATGGATTAGATCCTTAATCCACTTGAATCACAGTGAGTCTCGCCTGATTCTTTTAAGTCTATCTTCTATCTGGCTGTGAGGAAGAACTTTACTGGGAGGGTGATGGAGCACGAACACAGGCTGCCCGGAGAGGCTGTGGGGTCTCCTGCTCTGGAGACGTTCAAAGCCCACCTGGATGTGATCCCGTGCAACCTGCTTGAGGTGACCCTGCTTTAGCAGGGCATTGGACTGGATGACCCCTGGTGCCTTCCGACCCTGACTGTTCTGGGATTGTGTGAAATAGTGCCACTGACCTCAATGTGTAAAACATATATTGGAAAAGCAAGCTCTCCCCCACCTTACAGAAAGTTAGACCTCTCGTTTGGCAGTGGGTGCTGGATGGATTCTGCATACCAGGAGACACAGATCTGTTGTGTTGAGGTTAGAGACAAGCAAAGCAAAAGAAAGATGCCCATGATGGGCAGAGAGGATGGGATGACCCACAGATGATTCCCTGATGAAGAACAGCTATGACTCTGACACCAATGACATTTAAATCCAAATAAATCAGAAAATAATTTTCCCTTGGGGGAGAGGGTAATGGATTCAGAGCACATTGAAACTGCTTCACCAAGTTTAAGCTCCCAAGGCCAGATTCTGAACTAGTGTGAATCACTTTCCTTCCTTTGGTTGGGCTGGTATAATAAGGTTTGCAAATCAAAATCTTAAAGAGATGTTTTCAAAAATGGAGAAAAGGAAGATAAGAAAACAGAGTTCCTTTTCTTGTAGCAATACTTTTTTCTTTCTTTCTTTTTTTCTCTTTCTTTCTTTCTGTCTTTCTTTCTGTCTTTCTTTCTGTCTTTCTGTCTTTCTTTCTTTCTTTCTTTCTTCGTGTTATGTTATGCTTTGACTATAAACTCTAGCAGTGAAATGCAAAGATAAAGATGAAGGCCAGCTATAAATACATACTTAGACCATATTTCTTCTCTTTTCTAAGTGTATGGTTGTCACAACTCAAAAGATTCTGCATATAAAGTGGCAGAAGATTACCATTTTTTACTGCTTAGCATGGATTGCATCTCATTGAGCTTGCAAAGAAGTAGCTTTTGCATTTCTGCCTGCCTCATTCGTGAAGTACTGTGTTATGGATTGTGTTCATAAACAAACATCAGGATCTTGATTATCTGTATGTCATTCTGGACAGTGATAACTTGAATCTCAATGTGAAATTCTCTACCACCTGTAAAAGTATCACATGCTCTGACAGCTGTAAGTTATCTTTATGTTTCTCCAGATTTATCGAATGTATTGGACATTACGCTGATTCTTTTACACCTTTTTGCATTTTTTTCCATACCTTCACTCTAATGCCCTAATTCAGCACCTCCTGAAACAGGGATTTTTGCCATTGAAACAAAAAATCATTGGAAGGAACAGGAAATGACTGTGAATTTGTTATGAAGTCACAGGACTAATGCTGGAGATTCAAGAACATATTTGAAGCTGCCAAGGGGGGATGAGCCTTACCCGTTTGGTCCTGTCTTCCTGCTCTTGCGTTGCTGCATTTCTCTTGCAAACTGGCAGAATATGCACGGTCCGTCATAGTCCAGTCTGTCATCCAGAGTCATGGTGTGCCTGCCAGCTTCAGTGTTGCTACGAAGTTATAGGTGCACCTATTAGAAATACCCCAATTTAACAGGATCTCTGTGGTGGTTCACATTTCCCTTCTTTGCTGCACCTCTTGGTGCTCTCACGTGACTCTAGCATTGGGGTGGATGCATGGCGTACAGCTGAGGGGCCTGCTATGTCAGATAATTAATTTAGTGCTCAGCGTTTTCAAGAGCAAACCCATTCAAGTTTATTTCATAACTGGCATAGCCTTCGTGCAAGTGATAATTGTTTATGTTCCCTTCAACAGAGCCTCCTGCTGTTCTTTTTCATTTGAAATAATTACCAAAGTTTAGACTTCCAGACAATTGTATTAAGGGGAATCATACAGTGCTGCTTAAACAGGTCTTTGAAGACTGAGAGGACAGCTTTCATAGCTCTTTTACATAGTTGTTTTACATATCTTAAAAGAGAGAGAGGCATAAACAGAATTTATAGTCCTTTCCATATTTTTATGACTCATGAGTATCAAATATAAGAGGCAGAGCTATGCAGGCTGCTAAGGCTGTGTCATCAGCTGGGAATGCAGCTTGGCACAGGCAGCCTCAGCGGTGTGAGAAACTGCACTAATCCTCGATAAAATTCTCTGGGAGATCTGCTCCTTGAGCCTTTAATTAGTAACCTGGTAGTCATTAATTTAATAGCCTAGTAAACAATCTGTTATTTCTTTTGCTTTTTATTAGACCTATACTTCTGCCTTGTAGGGCCACTGTGAGGGCTAATTAGTTCAAATATGTTCTATTATTTAATAACTCCTCTGTATTTGTTTAATTCAGAAATAGCGTAATTTTTGCATGGAAGCTATTAGGAAAGGGAATGTGTCACCTCCTCTGCTACTTGGTTGAATTTCTGTGGTGGTGCTGGTAGGGCTGGATCCCTTCACTGGTGAGCAAAAGCAGCTTAAAGCCACCCCTCTCACCCTATCCTGTGCAAGAGGAGGTTCTCATGGAGGAAAACATGTTCCCTTCTTCTCATCCAGCCCCGTAGCTATGTTTAAGCAATCAATCAATCTGATAATTTCATTTATGAAAAGTTTTAGAAATGTCGGTAGGTGATTCTTGGTTCTAGGGACTTGCTGGATCTTACGTAGCAGCTACAGGCTTGAGAAATTCCTGGAGCTGGGACCACCAATAAAAACTTTGTGTTGGTGATTGAGTAGGGGAAATTCTTTTCTCTGTCTGCACTGAATCAGTGCCCTGGTTTCAACTAGATACACTAGTATTCATTTCCTGCCTGAAACGCTTGGCCATACTGGGAAGTGTTAAGCAATTGGGATTCATCCCAGAAAATGGTCCATTTCATTTTTAGCTTAAGTGATACAGTGTGTTAAGTTTGTAAAGTTTTGTGTGATAGTTTATGCACAATATAAATAGCAGATATTATTGAGAGAGATTGCTATTTCAATAAACAGAAAATGTAGAGTTTTATATTAACCATTCACCAGACACTTTCCCCCCCCTTGCCCCCCTTAACATCTTGGAGCCCTCAACAGGGTGAAAGTCCCTTTCATGAGCCTGTATCACGCTGAGCTGTTGGGAGGAATTTTGTCATACTTGGCCAGTGAAGATCGCCAGTGATGCACTGGCGCTGAGTGAGCTCTGCCCCCCCCCGTACCACCCCGGCTCCCTCTGCCAGCAGCTGAGGCGATGGGACTCTGCAGAAGAGCTTTGTGGCGTTTGTTGCCTGCGACCCCCTGGCTATGAGGTAGTGTCTCAGATCAGAGCTGGAGGAATCCATTCATACGGTCCTCTGTAAGGTGATGGAGCTGAAGCCATGTTCTTTAGCATGAGTTTTCAGACTGGTATTTTAAAAAAAACAACAACACAACCAACCAATATCCAAACAAACAGATCATACTTTCCATAATAAAAATGGGAAAACATATTTTTAACGATGCAGTTAATGCTAACAGCCCTTTAACGTGGTATTAAATCTAAAACTAAGTTCTTGCAATTATGCGGCATTATACTGGGTTTGTAAAGTGCTTGTACTGAGGCATTTTCATATTGAATTAATTTAGCTTATACTTGGCTATTTCATGTCTCTTGCAACAGATCTTGCAAGCGTAAGGTATGAATTTCAGTATTGGATTAAAATAATACTTTGCTTTCCAGCTACGAACATGTGATCATTTTTTTTACAGGCAAGAGGAGAATCTCCCTTGTTCTTAATTCTTATTGTGCTTGCCTTGAGTCAAACGGAGCACCAGGTAATTCCTACAGCAGGCTCTCTCCCCCCACGTGCTCTTGGTATATGGAGCGTTCAGCTCCTGCAGGGAGGCGCTGGAGGACTCGCAGGCAGCGGCAGCAGCAGCACTTGGAACCTTTCAAAGGACTCGAGTCCTCTGAGCAGGGGAAGGCCATGGAAAGTAAGAGCTGCTGATGTATGCCTGACGAAGACCCTTATCTCAGCAAGACTTAGTAAATTGAATTCTGGTCGGTGTGTATTTTAGGGACCACGAGGTAAATTTAGCTGGTTGATCCATTGAGTCCCATTGTTAACAAGCCTGATGCCTTTGTTGTTGAATTATGGTTCGGTTTCAATATGATTTGCTCAACTCCCCATTGATTTACCTCTTCTATAGGAATGCTTCTCATTTCTCAGAAGTGTAATGAGAAATCATAGAGGCTATATGCAGTTTAAAGCTTGATAAGAAAAAAATAATTAAGATTGAAAATAAGCCTTTTTTAAATGCAGTAGCAATATCTTGGCAATAAAAGGATTTCAAAGTGTTGCTGTTTTTCTAGAAATAAAATGGTTGCCAAAAGTCTGCCAATTGTTTTTGAAAAGCTTGTGCAGATGAGGTAAAAATTATCTGTATCATATTGATATAGCAGAAAGTTTGCTGTTCTACCCTGAGGAAATTGTGCGTCCCTTTTGTGCACTGCCTTTCCTCAAGGACACAGTTTTAACGTATAATTGAACTTTCGAAGCTTAATTTAACAAAATTGCAATTTACAACATTGTAGACGCAGCAGTGTGATGAAGCTTGGGGAGACTGGAGACGAAATGTGTTTGGTGGTACTTTGTGCGATGCATTTCTGTGTGCACGGCGCAGGTGTGCAGTGGGGTGCTGCCAGAGCCTGCAGGCATTTTGCTGGACTTGGTCTCATCCCTGTCCTGCAAGGACATGCTTGTGATGCTGCTGGTCAGTGTAACGATGAATCTACTGGTGATACTGGTTGCAATGAAGTATGTGTTTGCTCACCCCAATGCAGCAGTTAGACACACATGGTTGCTTTGACAAGGCCACTGGATCCAAGGAGAGGTATTTTCACCTCTCATTGCTCCTTCAGCAAACCGGAATGCATTCAGCTCCATTTAGGTCTCCAGCTATGACTTTGTCATTGCCTTTTCAACCTCTGCCCCAACTTCCAGGACGCTAATATGTTGTTTCTTCTGAAGTTTGAATCACTCTCAGGAAATGAAGTGCTCTTAGGTCCTACCCTCATTCCTTTGCCCTTACTGTGTCTCCTGCATGAGGTTCAACTTTATTGCGCTTCTGCTGAATGAACTTCTGGCCATCTCCCTCTACCAGGAACTACTGGGCGGTTTCTTGGCAGGGTTCATCTCCCTGTTTGCTCCTTCTCTCTCCACTCACCACATCCTTGGAGGAGCACTTCAGAAGTCCTGCACAAAACCAGTCTTTTTGGGGGTGAACCTGCCAAACCCTTCCCAGCCAGTCGTCACTGTCTGGAGTGCTTTACCTCCTTCTGAGGTGGCAGCATTTTACATTAGATGTTTAATGTGAAGCCTATAGATAATTCTAATATTCAGGAGAATTGTACGTGTTACCTGATGCCACTTAAACGGGCACAGGAGCAAACAGTTTTAGTCAGAGCTGCTGCCTAGCTAGGGGAGGATCAGATCTTCCTTGAGATGCCTAATTTTTGCGCGCTGGCAGATGGTCTTTTCCGGCACACTTCATTTGTGTGAGTGTTGGAGATGGCAGGCTCCTTCGGGCAGCAATCTTGGATGAAATCCTACTCTGGTGTCTCTCAGATGACATTATTTACTTTAGTTTCACCCATTCCATCATCCTTCCCTAGATGTTTTCACATTAAGTACATCTTGTACTGAAAAAGAGGCGCTGCTGGAGGAGGTCTGCTTCAGCTCCTGGCAAGTGACGATGAGACAAAAGCTCTTAGATATGTTAATCTGAACAGCCGTAATATCCCTGCCCCAAAAAGGACCGTTTCCTTGGCAGAGACTGAATCTGCCTTTTTCAAAGGAGAGGGGAGGTTCTGGAAATTAATCTGTTGCGGGAAAAGCCAATAAGAGGAACTGTGTAATTTTGTCCTCAAAGCAACTTCTCACGCATTGCCGGTTTAGCGTTGCACACTCCCTTCTGCTACGCTGACATGGTCAGGGTGCGTTTTCAGCAGCAGGATTAAAAGTGGGATCCCTAAATTGAGTGTCTCCAACAGAAACTGCCTTTCTCTTGCTTTCAACAGACAGAAACATTGTTTAAACCAGACTTTTTTTGGCGTTTACTGGCATTACTAAGAAAGAGTTGGCAAGGGAAGCTGGCAGAAGGAGATGAGTTGGATAAGCTTTAAAGATATTTTTTTTCTTCTATAAAATGAATATCCAGAAGCTGTGTAAATGTATTTTTTTTACTTTTAAAAGTGTATAAAAAGACAACATATACACATTTCTGACTGAAATAACTTCTAAGCTTGCTGTGCCTTCCAAATTCTTCTCCCTCAATTAAAAAGGGGTGGGGAGTGGGGTTGGGGGGTGAAGAAAAGGCAAAACAAAACAACACCTCAGGAAATCCCTAGAATGTTTATTTGGGAGCAGACCAGCCTGTTACAATCATTAGCTTGCAAAAGTATTTCTGTTATAGTCAGAAGGCAAAGTGAATTTTAACCTTTTATTGCCAAGAGATGTCATGTTTGTTAGTGAAGTAGCTATTGAGAATACATTGAGGCATGCAAATTACAGTGAATAAGAGAGTGGCATATGTAAAAATCAAAGCCAAACCCCAAAAGCACACCCTGCAGAGAGAAATTAAAATAAATTTAAATAACCATAATTATACATAAAGTTCTATATTTCATACTTTATTGAGTTTCTATTTATTACTTTAGCATTTCTGGTTGTAAAAGGCTTCAGCTGCAATGAAAAGATATTTCAAAATATTGATGTCCTTTTTTCATTGTGAGTTTAGTGCAGAATGGCTTACTGGCATGGTACGTTGATTATAAAGGAAAAAAGAGAACTGGGCTGGACGGGTTTAAACTGTGATCGGTGGGAGCCTTCCAGACCAAGGCGGTTGTTTCCCAGGATCCCCATAGGAGGGAGGACAGAAAACCACCCCTCTGCAGAAACCAAGCATCAAGAGCCTGGAAACCCTCAAGATGCAGAGGTCAAATTTAAAATAAGGACAGAAAAAGTTGGGCTTTTTAAAGACAGAAACCAAAATTGTTTGCTTTGTACAGCAAACTCCCCTTTTATTGTCTCGGCCTTTTCCATCTACAAAATGGGAGTAATGTTTAATCCAAGTCATGGGACATTAATTTGGTTTTGGTAATGTCTGATTTCAGATTAATAGTGTTATTTGCATTCTTACACTCACTGTACAACTTTTTAGGGAGCAGGGATTTGCTGTTCTGGGGGAAAGAGGGATGTCTTGCATTTGAGGATAAATCATGCATGTGTTGTGATAACAAAGGAACAAATATTTTCAAGATTTTACTTCTCAAAGAATTAAAGAGGAGTGTTTGCAATGCTGTATACGACGGTTTTCACTGTTGCAATCACTGAGGCAGTTTAAAAGCATCTTGTAAGTACTATGAAGAGCATTAATTGATATCTTTATAGTGTATGATGAGCCATATGAATCAGTCCAAGTTTAGCATGATCACCTTTCTTCTGAGGGAGATTAACACTGACATGAAAACACTTTATTTTAAGGAACATTTTGAGAAATAATATTTCAGTGTACTATGTATTTTTCTTTCATGTTTACGTTTTTACTGCTCTCTAATATGCCATTTAATCATCAAACATCAATTTAATTTTAAAATTTAATGTACTAGTTTGAACACACTTTCATACATCTTTTATTAACTTATTTAAAAAGAAATCTCAGTGTGTAAAATTGAAATAAATTCTAATTTTGGCCTTCACAGAATTAGTATTTAGCAATTTCTCTAAATATGTGGGTTTGAGATGGAGATAATGACAACTAGATTTGAGCCATTTCTTTAAAAAAGTGATTCCTGAGGCCTCCCCACCGCATTATGAATTTCTCAGTGGGTATATCTGTATCTATATCAATACAGCAGGTATATTGGTGTCTATATTGCTATCTATAGCTATATATACATAGAGATAATCTGTTTCCAACCTTGTTGCAGGATTCAGCTCTTAAATCATGGTTTGAATTTTTTTGCAACATATGAGGAAAAAATGGCTGAATAAGGTCACAGCAAGATTGTGTGTTGAAATCAGATCATAATATATACTATTGAGTGGAATTCCTATCAATGTTTCTGCTCTTCTAGGACATGTTGTTAGGAAGGAATTTAATTTAGAAGCGGAGAGCTTATCAGTGTGTCCTTGTAACATACTTGCCAATGTCATGAACTTCATATATGTAGATAGAGTTGTTCTAATCTTAGCACTAGGCAGTGTAAAAAAAAAAACAGTATTCAGTCATTGAAAGTGTGGATTTTATTGGTCTTATCATTAAAGAGCTTAAAAATTGCAGCAGCAGCAGCTGCTACAGATATTTTGGCTGATGTATATGAAATAAGTGTCTTGTGGGGTTCCCCATTGTGTGTCAGAGCTGAACAACATTTCCTAGAATTCAAATAATTTTGGGCAGATAACAAAGGAGATGGATTTTTTTTTCCCCTTCCCCCCCCCTTCCCCCGAATGTCATGAAATGAGGGGTTTAGGTCAGGTGGTTCAGGTCAATTCTTCACAGCCTTCATTACTAACAATTTAGATGAAGAGTCCAGCCTCTGTTTGAAGTCTTCAAAGGCAATGCTGGTTTGGTTTTCCAGCAAAATCTTTATCTTTCTCAGGGCAAGATGAATCAATATATCACCATTCAAGCACAAAGCTGTGTCTCACAGGTGTATTACTTAAGCTGAATGTGAATTCTTACATTAGCCATCACAATCAAGCCAAACGATTTGGAAATCCTACTCTGTGCTTTGGGGTTTTTTTTAGCAGCCACTAGGCCATTTTGCATTTTTACATTCTACATTTTTATATTATGTGCATATATTTTCTTGTCACAGCAGTGAAAGTTCAAAAAGTTTCTCAAGAGCGATAGTGAAATTACTTTCACGTTCTTCTGGTGTGCTGTCTGGCACCTGACAGTCTACCATGAGCTAGTGAGAATTTTATTCAGCATAAAATAAAGTCATATGGCAGTTTATTGCTGTCTTTACCTATCCCACAAAATCATTCCTCTGCATCTCTCAGAATGAGCAAATTTGCTTCTTCGATTTTAGGGAGCTTGGATCTTGTCTGTTGATGCAATGTCACTGTCACAGCCTTGATAGATGGATAGGAAATAACTTGTCCCGTGTATTTAGCTTAGAGTTTGTATGCGTGAGGTATCCTTATCTGTGAATTTTGATTTGCAAACTAAAATTCAATTGAGTTCTTTGGGGCGGAGCAGTTGATATACCTTCTTCATTTTATGTACCTATATCAAATGTATCATGAAATGCAGGTTTCTTTAAAAACAGAGTCTTTATGTAAAAGCAAGTAACTGTTGATGCAACATCCCTGTGCTAAGGCAGTTCAGAGTCAGTTGCTCAGGAATCCCTCAGGGGACAAGTACAGGCGTGGCATCTTTGCTCTTCCTAATCCTTTCTAAGTCTAACCAACTTGTTCAGTCCTCAAATGTTATTTTCTTGTGCAACTAGATGAGTTGTCCGTCTGAGTTGCTCTCTGAAACTCTTTAGTCTTCTGGTGAGCAAGGCTAGTCGTTTATGTGTGATATGGCTCTAAAATGCTCCTTCCCTCATCATTTGAGGAAATCAGCACAGTAGGGGGAACCCCTGCAGGGACCTTCTCTATTTATATGTTGATAAGCCTGGATGAAAATTTCCAGAAAAACTATATATACTTTTAAACCTGCCAAAAAAAATCTGACTTGCTTCTGTGCTTCAAAGTCCCGCTCTAAACATACTGTGTTGGCTGACACTGTGCTACAACATAGTGGTACCCATGTCTGGCAAACACTTGCTGCTTACGGAGACACTAACGAACCTTTTCAGCAGCCTTCCTCTTCGCATTCTGCTAACTTATATGACTCAGGAGTACAAAACCGAGAATTCTGGTGCAATATGTCATGTTTTCGCAGGCAAAGTTTTATATACTCGCGTCACTAAATATGCAACGTGGTGCAGCATTACGTGGTTTTGTTTTTTTAAAGGGCTGTAAAGGAGTGGTAACACAGTAGTTCAGGTGCATACCTCAACGAAAGGTTGGACTTCTTGCTTTCTGTGGGGAAGAAAAATATAAATAAAAGGAGTACTGAATAAATAAAAGGAGTATTGAAGTGTAACAGTGTGGCACAAACCTGTTCGTTAATAATGATCCAGTGGCTGGAGTACTCAGTAGTGTGGGGAGGAGGCTGTGGACCAGACCACTGAGGTGTTGAATCTCACAGGAGACCGCAGCCCTGGAGACTGTGTGTGTTTCATACCAGATCCTCACTGAATAATTACTGGGAAGGAGAACAGCCATTAAAACAAACGAGAGAGAGAGGTCGCCTGGGGAGACCAGAGGAAGGAGGGCCGGGAACAGCTGGAGGTCCAGAGCCACTGCCCGCAGGGAGGACCAGAGAGCTGGGACTGTCAGTCTAGGGAGGGAGAGGCTGGACGGAGACGTGATAAACATTGCAGCGTGTAAATGGCTGCAGGAGGGCAAGAGGGAGTGATCAGTTTCTGTGTCACTGTTAGGTATGCTCCACAACTAGCAGGAGCAAGATGAATGGCCCTACCAGGCAGCAAGTAAGAGCTCAGTAATGAAGATAATGAGAAAAGGATGTATTTACGTGCATATAGTGAGGAAGGGCAGCTCTGAAGTCTCTCGGAATGTACTTGATTTTCACAGAAGCCAGAGAAACGGCTGCTAATGAGAGAGGTATAGCTGATCCTGACATGGGGCAGGAACCTCTGAGGTTCCATAAGCCACATTTTCTATTATCTGATGTAAAATGGAGACAATTCTTTCTCCTTTATAAATACATGCTTTGCAAACTTTTGCCATCTCTACATTTCAGTGAATAAGATTTGGATTTTTCAGGTATTATAACTACCTAAAACCAGGGAACATCTGTTTCTTGCCTAGGATGAAGACTCTTGCCCCATAGCTTTTCTTTCTCTTCGGTTTTTGCACAACCCAAAACCAGACTAAATAATGACATAGACAACTACAACATCACCTATAACTCCACCTCAGCTAACAGAAAATGCCCTGGCAGAAGTTGAGCCTTTTGCTTGTTCTGTTATATTTCATTATTAATTCGTGGCTGGGCACTGTAATCACAGAGGCGGATTGGGATGCCACGGAGGTTGGGATATTTATA
The DNA here is from genome assembly GCF_023634085.1 of Falco cherrug. Taxonomy (NCBI): domain Eukaryota; kingdom Metazoa; phylum Chordata; class Aves; order Falconiformes; family Falconidae; genus Falco; species Falco cherrug. Next base: position 54,060,732 of record NC_073705.1, on the reverse strand, counting down.
ACCTGAAGTGGCTTGGTTTACGGAGGAAGTAGTTATGGCTCTGGAAGGACTTGTTAAATTTTGTGTTGTACTGCAGAGTCCCCGTGTAATCATGGACAAATCAATTAGCTTCTCCGTGCTCTAGCTGCTCATCTGTAAATGGAGATAGTGGCACATCTCTGCCTTATAGGTGTGCGGTTGCAGCAGTGATAGAGACACCTAATAGATGTGCAAGACAGTTTCAGAGAACAGCAGCAGACAGCCTGAGGAAACCCTGTCCTTGGGAAATTTTGGATGTTCAAGAGAGAGATGTATATGTCATTCTGTCGAGACAGGTTGTGAAAAAATACGGTGTCTATGTGAACTGTTGACTATGTCCTGTAGCAGCACTTTCCTCATTGCCTCTTTCCAAAGTAGATGCTATAAAATGTTGAAAACAAAACTTGCATGGGGAAATTAATCTTTTGAAAGCTGAGGGAAGTCTCTTGTACATCTTTCTGGATTTGATGGAAAACTTGTTACACAGAAATAATCGGGCTTCACTGGAGGCCCTTCGATGGCTTTCTGGGAGTATAATGCCATAAGCAATGTTGGGTGGCAGCAGCAGGCTCGTATTTGTGTCATCTGTTACTCTGAGGAAGCATCAAAGCTTCAAAAGATTTTCAGGAAGGGGGAAGGGAGGAGAGGATTTAACTGGAGTGCATCATAAATAGACCAAATCCTGAGATGACAATTTCAACTGTTTACAATAAGCATGAAGTAATTCAAAACACATTCTGGGACATTGGGGTTGTAAAGTCCTGGTACACATGGGCTGTGTTGCAGAGCTGTCTGAGCTTTAACTAGCAGTGAACGGAGACATGGTGATGGGTTTGGGGATTGTTGGGTTTTTTTGAAGGATCGTCTGAATGAAAACACGTTCAGTCCCAAATTGGTTGGTTTTGGTTGGTTTTGGTTGTTGTTTTTTGTTTGTTTGTTTTCATTCAGTATCTTTTCTGCAGTTCTGTGTCAGTAGCTATGAAGACGGTAGATGGGATGCAGAGCGTGGCATGTTGGGAGCAGATAATACTGTGGTTGGCCTAATAGAAATTTTCAGGTGTTCAACAGATTTTTTCACTCAGTGCTCCTCAGTAATATATCTCTTTTGTGGTTACCAACTCTTCCCAATACTAAGCTGGAAAATATGATTTTTCTGTTTTGGTTGGTTTTTTTTTTTTTTCCCCTACAAAGAATAGTTGGTTTGTAGTTCTAGGTCTCTCAGAAGACAGTAAATCTCCAAAGCTGATGGAAATTCAACAGCATATGGCACACCATGCAGCTAGTGCAAATACCTTAATACTCCAAGTATCATAGCCCATCCCTGGGGAAACTTGTGTTTAAATTTCCACTGGGTTTAATCCCGGGGGTGGGGAATAATCTCTGGAACTGAAATAAGACACAGAGAATTTGAGACTCTCACCAACATTTAAATCAGTGTGTTGTCAGAGCTTTATTGTATTTCTCAAGTGAAAGCACATAAAATAAACTGTCTCAGATGACCCTTATTTTTCTGTCTTACCTGTGCTAATTCACTGGCTTCTGGTATTGGGGAAGGCAGGCAAAGTTATAGCAGGACTTGTACAAACAATGGAGTGACAAGAAGCGGGGTAAACATCGTAAATACATGCTTGAATGATATGTGAGCCTAAGAGCAACTGAAAGCTGTCCAGAAAGGCGGATAGACGGTCTTCTCTCATGATGGGATACTCTAGTAGCCTGTGTTTTGCAGAGGCAGGTCTCAGAAAAAGGTCTGGTTACATCCAGAGCGATCCAAATAAAGTTTGCAGTGTCAAACTTTACTTGCTCCTCATCTTTTAGCTGCAAGAGCAACTGCTACTTTCTCCCATTATTTCAAAACTACTGTCAAACTTATTTTCCCCCAGTCCCTATGGGTATCTGACTCCAGCATCCACTGGCTGAACTAAAAAATATTGTTACTCATTCTGGTCCATAAGACTGAGGTTGAGCAATTGAAACATTTTATGGGCCTTCTGCAGAATTTTCATTTTTCTGTGTTCTAACCCTGTGCAGTCGGTTCAGCAAAGAAACGGGAATATTTTTGTTCATTTACATTGTGTGGTAGAGCAGCTGAAGGTGACAGCAGACTTTTCTTTATACTTTTATCACATGTTGCAAATGCCTTTGAGATGTTTCTTTCTTTGTTATCTCAAAATTCCGTGCTATATTGATTTTTGCTTTTTCTCGAAGGGGCTGAAAATTTCAGCACTAACCCTGAAGCCAACTGAAATAATTGATTATCTGTTTTTACCTCCTCTTCAGTTATTTACCGCATGCCCTTCAATGGAGAAAGGGTGTGCTATTTCTGGATGATTTAGTGTAAAGCAGATCTTCGCTGAACTTTAATATCAATTTATATAACCTTGATACAGGGGTTATTTTCAGACCGACAAGTTTATCTAATACGTCGTGAGAAAACTTGCTCTAGAAATATCTTTTATAGCTTATTCTTATTGAATCTATGGGTAATAAAGGAAACATTTTCTATAAGCTCAGTTAATAATTGAAAATAGTTATGCACATTATCTACAGGAGGGATTAGAAGCATATTGGCCTTCTATAATCTAGCTAGATATCTTTTAAAATGTACTTTTTAATTAATAGATATGCTTTGTTTACAGTTTTTTGTGTATATAGTAATGGTAATGGCATTTTCATCTATGTTTTGTCTTTGCCTTTGTAGCAAGAAATATGTTGGACATTAATACTTCAAATCTCTGAGTATCATTCAGAAAACAACATATGTTTTTGTTCTAGAGAGTGCTTTTTTAGATAGGCTTTCCAAGATTTCCACACTACTTCATGTAATTTATTTTCTACAAGAATGTAAATGTATAGATAAGATATCTGTAAGTAAAGTGTCTTTCTAATTAAGCAGAAGAATGTGAGATGCTGCCCACAGGTTTGCAATATCATTTGTGTTACTAGGAAATCTTCAGATTCTTCTTTCTCTTAGGGCACATTCCAGGATATAAAAATGATTCATTTGTCTTGGAACTACAGCTTTGGAAAGTTTGTCAAGTTATCTTGAGTAGCCCAAGACTGGGGTAAAATTGCCCTTTCCATTAGGTTGAAAATATTAATATTTTATCTGTCTTTGTATAACTCATTCATCATCTTCAAAAGATCATCAGAGAGAAATTACAGTTTGAAAGAGTGGAAATTAAATACCATCTCCTCTCTTTCGGTTTGCATTCCAGTACTTGTGATGCAAAAGGAAACTTGAATCCAGAAGCATATCTGTGATTGCAATAACAAATTAGCAAAGAAGATTTAATCTGAGCCACATAATACGAAAAAATGTTTAGGGAGAATGAAGTCTGAGCTCAGAGATCTTGGCACAGACCTGGTGCAGTGGAGCAGTGCAAGTGGAGGGGAGCTGAAGGGATCTGAAAGTGAAGAACAGCATGTGAATTAAGCCAAATAATTAAGTGATTTAAGCATTAATCTAGCCAATCCTCTGAGTTCATTCAGAGAAGCAAAACATATATCATTGCTTCTCTGGAGATTGTTGCATTGTCAAGGATTCAGTTTAGCCAGGACATTCAGACCTACCCCTTACTTGCATTAAAAAAGTTCCCACATTTCTCATTGTCTGAAACTGATTGTATCTTTTTGCCTTTCAATAAATTTCATTTAGTTGCAATTACCCTGGCTTCCAAATCTTGAAATCAAATGAATTAATGAAAATGGAAAATCAGAACTCTTTCCTAATTAAGAACTGAGCTTTTCAAGGAATATGAAAGGATCTAATTTAGAGAAAGATGTTTGGAGAGCATGAAATGTGGCTTGAAGGAGATACATGTGCATTTAATATAACTTACTGAGCCCAGCCAGATTTGTATTGACGGGAAACAAAAAGCATCTGAAATCCTCTTTCAGTGATAGAATTATTTATGGGCTTTCTTGAAGTATTCTGAGTTGACTTTCAGTTCAGTGAAATGGGTGGCCATCTCAGCTTGCTTCTCGGTGGACACAGTTACTACTGTATTTTTCGTTATTGCTTTCTGTCTTAGTTAGCTGAACCATGAAATTATCGGGAGGGGGCTGACGATGGTTTTCATTTTTGCTCATCAATGGCCGTGTAACCCTTCCGTATGGATGTGGAGAAACGTCCATCACGGGACTGTCGCAGTCACTTGAGGATGCAAGTGACGCTGAAGGGACTTAAGGACTGGGCAGGTGGCTCAGATAACTGGAATGGGCACAGCTCAGAACAGACTTAACTTTCTCTTGGCCCTGAAACACAGTTCTCATGGTCTGCTGCTTCCCCAGCATACACAAATACGTTGTGCATACAGTTGTTGTGCGTAGTGCACGGAGCTCATCTGCTTGTGCCCTGCTCAGCATGCCAGACAGCTCCCACTGTGGAGAACATTTTCAGATATAATCTGGAGGACGCCTCATTTCTTATCTTTGGGAACTTAGAAGTAATTATCATCACAATTCTTATCCTCCACAGTGCACAGCATATTGTGGGTTGCCCACAAATACATGCCAAAACAACTACGTGCATGGACAGAGAGAAGAGGTGTCTCTAAAGAGGGTCAGGTTTGCTGTTCAGCTCCAGCTCTGTTAAAACACAGTGGATGTGTGGGTGGCAGAATGTAGAGATATTAAACTGGAATACTCACAGAAAGTACGGCAGGACAAAGGGGGTAAGCTGCATAAAACGTATTGACAGTGGGCAACTAGTTGACCTACAGTCTTTGACACAGTCCGTGCCTGACCTTGAGTTTTTGAGTACGTTGGAAGAATATGACATTGTCATCAAACTCCTGGGAAAAGGAGGTCATGGTCCCCAGAGTCCTTACAAAGAGGAGGAATTTTACTTTTAAAAGCTGTGGGTAGTTTTAAATCCAAGTGGGATCTACTAAATTTACATGGCATAGTCCTCAAATAAGTTCACCTACATTTTAAATTGGCAAATATCAACAGCTGCTCACTCACGTTATAATTACCCAAATTGCAAAGGACCGTCTGCAATGAGTTCTCTTCAATCACTAAGTCTACCCAGACCCACTGCAATTGCTTCCTAGCTGCCAGCTCTATTAAGTTTTGTTTTGTAACACTTTACTACAGAACAGACACGTTTGTTTTCCTTGCACAGCCTTCCACGAAGCATTGTTTAAGCAGCACATAATGTATTCCAACAATGAGGTACTTTTTGCTTCCATCTGTTTGATAGCAAAATGAACAGTTGTGATTCATATGTACAGTGTAAATACTGCATAATGACGATGGGTTTACTTTGAGAAAATTCCAGCTTATTTCATTCCTCTGCCAGGTTTGTGTCCATTTTTGTATCAGGGAAAAAATTCTGATGTTGGGCCTGAACTTTTCAGGTGTTCACCATTTCTCTAGCAGAGTGACCCGTGGTGGTGCAGAGGTGATAGCACAAGGCTGCCACAAGCAGACGTGGTAGCGCAGCAGGTGCTGGGACGGTGAGCTGCCACGTGCTCCTTGGACCTGCAAGGCTGTGTGGTAACTAGTTGTCTTTTCCAGATATAAAGCCACACTCCCCCAGGGGCTGACAGGGCTGTGGATATTTCTATTTTAACCTTCTGGGGCAACACAGTAAGGAAAAAACTATGTAGGAGAGGACTGATTTTTTTAACCAGTCTTTCAACCAGACTCTGCAGCAAGGTTGTTTCTTTGTTTTGGTTTGTTGTTTGGTTGGTTTCGTTACTATTAAAAAGACCTTTCTATTTGCTGATTGTTCAAAAAGTTAAAACCAGCGCTGTTGCAAGCAGCCTCCTGCCCCATCTCTTTGATGAGGTCGCCGTGTGTCAGAGGATGGGCAGGGCAGGGTCTTTCCTGTATAGCTATATATCCACATAGATATGTGGATATATATGATATATTTTATGATATAATATATAATAAGATATATGTGATATAAAGATGATATTTTATATGGTCTCTATATAAAAATAATAATATATATTATATATGATATAAAGATGATATATTTATATGATATAACTACATATCCATAACATGGGTTGTGATAGCAAGCACTCCCCTCCATCAGACTCAGCTGAAAAAGCACTACTGCTCTTGACCTGCTTCCAAGCTGAGGGCCTGCCAGTCATGCCGATGGTCCGGGTGGAAGGTGCTGTGCTCCATGGAGCCAGGTCAGCACCTGAATGACCACGTTTAGTGGCCTTAGAGAGCTTTGCGGGGACAGTCCTTTAAGGAGCTGGCAGGCAGCACCCAAAGTGGGGATCTGTTTGGGATACATCGCAATAAATGAGAGCTGGCTGAAAGCATACGTATTTTTTATTATTTTTATTAGTTGTTCTTAATACAAAATTGAGTTCACAGTTTGGTGCAGCCATTCCCACTCAGTCAAAACCATATGTTGTTGCATTTTCCTTTCTTCCTGCCTTTGTGATTCGTGAATCTAACGAATCACCCCCTCCCAGATGCGGAGCAGACTCCTTGCAGGTCATCAGGCACGCAGAGAAGTGTAATAAATACACACCGAATGCTGGTTTATGTTGGTTTGCATCCATCCTGCTGCAAAGATACAGGAAGGGCTTCCATACCTCGCATTGGCTGGTTTGTATTACAGCACGCATCCTTCTCCCAAACCACATCCTGACACACAGGATAGCGGAGCTTGTTCCCAATCGGCTTTTTTCAAAGTGTTGGCAAAACCAGCCCCCTTTTTCATAATTCACTCATGTTTGTTTTCTGAACTTGTTTTTAGGAGTCTTTGGAAGATTTTTTTAGTTTCAAAGTTTGTCCTGAAAAGGGAGTATTGATTTTTGACCTATTTTTAACCAATATAGTTCAGCAGATAATTGGATAGCTGCTTTAAAAACCAAGGCTGCCCTATTTGCACTGCATAGATTTAATTAAAAAGCAAGAAGGAACACATTTTACTTTATTTAATGTATAAAGTTGTGAATTTTCTGTTAATCCCCGTTTAGCTGGCCAAATGCACGCAAGTCTGCTTCAGCAGAACTTCAGTGCCCGATAATGAAAATATGGTGTAAATGTTGCATTCAGCTTTCATGCCTGACTTTTTACTGACACCAAATAAATTCATAGCATAGCTACTCAGCCTCAGAAGATGCAGATTTCTTTAAAACATCAAACTGGTTATTTTGGATTTACTCCTGAATTATTTGATTCATAATGTTATGACATTTTGAATGTTTTAGCTAAGTTATTCTTTAATTTTTAAAAAATGTAAATCAGGAATACCTCACAAAAAGGATGTAGCTAAATTGTAAGCATGCTTTCCCTTTCCCAGAGTAGTCATTAGCTTTGCATTTCTGCATGGAAACCAGGAAACTGTGTGCTAGAGCTCTGTAGTTTTATTGATTTTGGTCTGGCACAATTAACTTCTCGGTTTCCTCTTTCTTGAGCCTTATTTGCTTGGGTTTTTAACTCTAGATAGGGATCCTGGGACACCAACAGTGAGCAAGGAACTGTTAATTTAAATAGCCCTTTATAGAGATTTGTTGGAGCTTCAGCAGATGTTTCCAAATAACCTGATGGCCAGGGGCTGGGACCGCTGGCGGTATGAGGCAGTGCACCTACAGTTTTGGTTTTGCTTTTTCATTTTGATTGAAAATCTTTTTAGCTTATGAAGAGAAGTCTGCTGCTTGGGGTCAGTCCCAAGGTTGTTCTGTTACTCCTATTTTATGCATGTCACACGAGCTCCGTGGTGGGGTTTTCTGTTCCTGTAAGGAAGCCTGGGAAGAGGCAAAGAGCTGCTGCTGTTGCACTGTCCCTGCCTTAGGACCTCATGGGCAATGAATGGTTCCTGCTGTGCCTTGTGGTGGGCAGCAGGTGACAGGTCGCTGGCTGGTGGTGAAGGGGGCAGGCAAAGAAGAGGGTGGAAAAGCCTGACCGCCTCCAAGCAGCAGATTCTTGCGCTATACAAGGAGGTACTGAAAAAGGCGGGGGTGGGGGGTGGGGGTTGAGTGTGTGTAGAAAAAGAAATTTGGGTTAGAAACAGTGCCTTCCTGATAGAAGAATCTTGCATCTATTTCTACCATCAGCAAGGAGAAGAATATGATGATTCTGTTTTCAAAGAATCACTTTATTTTAAAGTTTGGAACAAACTTAGAAGGTCGTTGGTTTCCTACGTTGTTGGAGTGGCTCAGCCAATTTGTTAAGGGGCTCTGATTCTTTGCTACGCCATTTAAAAAAAAAACAACAACAACAAAAAAAAAAAACCCAAAACCCCAAAACACAAAAAACCAAAACAACCAACCAACTGCAAAATACTCTGTTCTCTTTGTTGCTACTCATTATATACAGCCACAGGGATACATGCTTGTCATTTGACAGTAAGGAAAGCACAGCTGAATTCGCTGCCCTCAGGAACTTGCAAAACAATATGAATCAAATGTTTATACTTTTCATGTCCGCATGAAATATCACTTGGTTTTGGAGGTGTTTGCAAGAAACATAGCCTCTTGTGTTCACTTCTAAACTAAAGCCCAAAGTAAAAGAAGAAATACTTATTGATTTAAAAGCAGTGCATGCAATTTATAGTATTCGTTGCTCATTGTAATTACCTTAAATGTATATTCTTTGTAGACAGCTTGCATTTGTTGGATTGAATTCCAGTTATCATGGTAAGATTCCCTAGGTGGCTTTATTTCTTATAGATTTCCCAGTTTTGTGTATTACAGATAGAGGAGGAGTAATACCAGACCAAAAATCTGATACCTATAAACATACCTTTTAGCTTGTGAAAGCACCGACACAGAAGGTCAGTGTGTGATAAATAAAGGGGAGTGGGAGGTGGGGTATTTTTTCATATAGATAGCAGAAAATGGCATAGCATTTATCCCTACTGGAATTAATGTATTCTTTCGTCAGTTATGCAATTTCTAATTCCTGATGTTAGCTCTTCAGATACGAGAAAAAGCATCTAGATTTGGTGGAATGTAACTATCTGATATATCTCAAAAGTCCTTCATTTCCAGAGCTATGCTTAAGAGCTAACATAAACTTACGACCCTCACTTTTTTTGTGTTGGAATTTCTGTTTTCAGGAACATACAGGGGAATGTAAATAGGGTTTTATCCTTCGAGTAAATGTTGGTCCTTTTTGCATGGTTTAAAAAATACTCCTGAATTATCCCCTGGGAGAGTACTTTGACTATCACATCATCAAGTCTGGTTTGATGTGTGTTAACGCTGGGGGAAAACAGGTAACCTAAAGGCAGCAGTCCTCGTCGGCTGTCTTTGGCCATGTGAGTAGGTAATTTCTGCGTGAATGAACTCGCATGCATTTAGTTTCGTTCTAAACACCTGCTGAAGTTTCAGAAACATATTCTGGTTTCACTATTCCCCTCCCTGTTTTCATAAACAAGCATGGATTTGCTTCTGCACCCACCTGCCTTGTACAACACTGTGCTAAGCTACCAGCCACAACCACGTCCGTATCACAGCTCGGCTGGCTTTGTGTAGTGGTCAAAATAAACTGCACACTGCTTGCAATCTCTGTGTTCTTTATGCATCCTATGGGAAAATGGTACTTTGTTGTCATGGTCCGGTACAGTGATGATAAGCTTTGTGCAAGGCTGGAGTGGCTTCTAGAATCTCTTCTTTCTCCTCTGCTTCTCACTGATGATATTTCTCTTGCTTCAATCTAAAGTCCAAGCAACTAATTATTAAATGTGACAGTCCATGAGTTTTTGCTGTGTTTTCATATTTGCCCCATGTTAAATGTAACAAGCCTTGTTGCATACAACTAATTGCAATCTATAGTTCTTCTAATTTTTTTTTTCCTTACTATCTTGCCGATTTTGACCCATTTCAGGCTAGGAGTGTTCCACCAGTGACCTGTCAGGACAGTTCACATGAACTGTGGTCTGGCATGTAACAAGCAGTTCATGGGTGTAGGTCAACCACAGGCAAAGTTGACCGTGTTGCAAAGTTGGCTTTAGTGAAGTTAATAGCAGCTCTGGAGGGGCTAGAAACCACTTTGTTGGATTAAACAAACCTGCCTATTTCAGTCTACCATGTTAGGATATAATTTAAAACTTTGAAACCAGAGAAGCAGAGTCATCCCTTTTGGTTCTGTGTCTTGTGCTGATCTCTGTTCTCAAATACTGGGTTTGGACATCTGATACAGCTCACAATGCATTTCTCTTTCCAAATGAATTAATGTTTATTTACACTCTTCCCCTTGCCCACAGATTTTTCTGTTTATTTCTATTATGTAATTACTAGAATCTTTTTTTTTTTATTTATTTAAATCTATACGTGCTGGTCTAACTCATGTATCTTAATCCAGTAAAATCTTTCATCTTTTATAGAGAGGAATTTACAAAAGTAAACGTATTAGGACTGTCCACTTAATCAGTTTTCTGTCTCTTCAAATGTAATAAGAAATGACATGAAGTACTCTATACCAATCTCAACAGCCAGTATCAGGGGAAAAACTCAGAGCACCACAGTGTGATCACAGTGCTGCCAGCTCCACAGCCCAAGGGAAGAGATGATCCAGCAATGATTAAGACTTTTTCCTAGATTACTGTGCAGAAAAATATGCTCAGTGACAACAACTTTGTATTCAAATTCCAGAATGGGCATCCCACCAAGGTGAACAAACATACTCCAAATGGACAGCTACTAGTATTTCAGGCATAAAACCAGATTTTTTTTTATTTTTTTTTTTTAAGGCTATCATATGATTATTATTCAAAAGCAGTCCCGGAAAGTATGAGTTCAAAATCTGCTACTGAGACTTGGTACTCATGGTGGTGTGATAAAACATGAGCAACTAAAGGAAAAAAAGTATTATTGCTATTTTTGAGCCACTGTTCTTGAAATGCCTTGATGCCTTTACCAGAAGGAAGGTGCCTGTTTGCTCACCTCCGTGTTTAGGAAGCATGCCTTTCAAACAGTTTGCATGCTGAGTAGACAAAGAAAGGAGGATGAAAGCTCTTGCCATGTCCATTTTGCAGAGGCAGGTTGGAAGAAAGAGGTGGAAAGGGAAAGCGAAGCCCAGGAAGAGCTGAGGTGTTACTTGTTGGCTCAGCTGGAGGGTTTGCTGTTCCCACAATGAAACACAGCTGTCCCTAAGCCACTACACAAGTCCATGGTAGAGCTGGGCTCCCAACACCACCTCCAGGTTCACAGGGGAAGCCCTTAATCCCAAGCCATCCTGCCTTTTCTTTTTCTGTATTAATATCTCTAGGTCGGTGTGATTAAGAGAAAAAGTTTAACAGTACTTAAAAAACTTGTACTATTTAAACTAGTTTTACTAGCGCGCGGTGATTTCAGTTCCATTGTAAGAAAACAAGAGAGCTTCTCTGACTCAGGCTGCTGACTCACCAGCTTCCAGTTGTTCAAGTAGTGCTTTATTCATTTTTTTGTTTTATCAGAGAGCATTCTTGCTTAGCCTTAACTTAGTTTTTTCACTAATTTCCTTCAGAATATTAAGTTTCACTTCTAGCAATTCAAACCGACGTCCCTCAGCAAGCAAACAAGCAAGGAGCAAATTAATGGGAAAAATGCTTTTCCTCTTTGGCTGATACAATTTGATGTAGATTTTGAAAGTAAATCCCCTAAATAAGAGGGAAAATTTAGGGAGAGTACTACTTCAATTATCCTGCAGTCAGTGCTGCCTCTTAGGATATCAGGGAAAAGTTTGCGTGCACTGGTGAAATCTTCTCTTATGCCACAAAAACATTGCCAAAAAAGAAAGCATCAAACTGTAGCTGAAGAGTAGAAAGAACTAGAAACATCAGTGTAGACAAAAGAAGGTAGAACCATGCAAAATCAATCATTATGGTTTAAATAATGCTACCTTCATAAGGTTCACTTTACTTTCATATTTGATAATTTTAAAGGGATTGATGTGGGAATAAATGCTGGTATCAGCATGGAAATTATTTTTTGTGGTTCTTAAGAAAGGCTTATAACAAGTGGTTCTTTCTGAAATGTTCTGAGCAGAATAGTATGTGCTTTTTCGATTATTCTAAAGAGAAAATATAAATGAGCAATCTAATATCTGTATTTATAGTGATTCCTGTTTCATCTTGATACTCAGTTTTGAAAATATTGATTGTAAGGGGAGAGTATTACAGTGCTTCATGAGATTCAAAATGAGCTTTTGAGGTCTTGCAGCAGAACTGTGCAAATACTTTAGGCAAGGCTCCACCGCTGCTGCAAAAAAAGTAAAAGATCTGAGTTCATCTCACAAATGTATACATTAAAAAAAGGGAGACAACCCCCACCCACCCCTCAGACCTAACCCACCCTTTCTGAATGATATTTATTTTTCTTTCACATTAGAATTGTATCATTTTAAGTTCCTATGTGTTTCCAATCACTATACCACCTGAGCAGCGTGTGATTTTTACTGGATTTATGCTTAGGACTGCCAGTCAGAATAAGAAAAAATATAGTTTCATCTCTTTCCAGATGGCAAACAAGGAAATGAGCTGTTTGTTTGAAAGAAAAATCTATGGTAAAGCAAGAATTTGAACCTGTGTGCCATACAAAGCAGTCCAGCATCCTAACTGGGGACAGTGTTGTGCTCGATAGAGAAGTTTCAGCTTTAGGAGTTCTCCCAGATACGTTTTTGTCTTGTGACAGTCTGTTTTCTTCTGCAGCTGCTTTTTTAACTTTACAGCTTACTAACATCAACTGACTTTCAAGTAAGTACCACTGTGAACTCATGAATAAACATAGTTATCATTTGCATATTAACAGAGGACCTTTCGCTGAAAAGAATCCATTTGTGCTACTGCAATATCTTCATTCTTTACTGTATTATATTGAACTAATTGTATCTTACTCTCTCAGAACCCTATAGTATGTATATCTTACGGGGTTTGGAGCCAATGCACTAATATTAAAGTGGTAATCAACACTCCTAAATATTCATGCCAATAAATGACTCCCATGTGTTTGCTGAATGCCAAGGATAGTCTGAAGCATTTATTTAGCATTGCAGTGGGATCTGGTTTCTGAAAAGTTCACGTAGATGCAGAATTTCAATATTGCTGTTTTGCATGGGGAGAGGAAAAACGTGTTTGGGTTTGCCTGAGCAGTGGGGCAGGACACTTAGAAGAAAGTGATGGTATGTCAGTCACAATCTGTGCTTAATAATGTCTGAGAGCACTGGGGAGTTGTCAGCTATTTTTTATTATAACAAAATTACAATTTTGTTTAGTCTACGATGTCCTCCCCACAATTTCACTTTTTAATAAACATCTACAATTTTCCAAATAATTTAAAAACCATTGCATTTCATGGGTGGGGTGCTCTGACTGTCACGCAGCCGGGGCTCCATCAAGGCACCGCTGTAAGCAGTCACAAATTCAGACACATTTCTCAAGAAATCAATTAAATACTATAACCCTAAAATTATTCTGCTTCACTCCTGCAACTGGCTGACATAAATCTTCAGAAAAGCATATTGAGTGCACAGAGGAACAACCGATATATTGAGCTACTGTTGGAATTTCAAAACAAGGAAATACTGTCTCGCAAACCAGTAAGTTTGTTTAATGAAATGTAAGTTAAGTGTAAACAGTCTTAAAATGTATGGGAGTTCAGTCTTTTGGATGAAGGTTAACTGGCATATCGTACACTGTGTCGTCTCGTTTGAGGTACAGTTGCAAGAGCCCATATAGGTGCACTGCCTCTTTCTGCAAACAGATGTTGGAGCCTCCGCTCCCTCCTGCCTCTGCAGGCAAATGGCTCACCAGACCTTCCTGATGCTCCTTCACAGCTTCCAAAAAATAGTGGATTTACCTTCGAATGCTTGAGATGGAAAAAAAAAAAAAAAAAAAAAGTTGTTTTACAATCAGGGGAATGGCAATATGAAGATTGCACACAGTCATCAGGGTGCTGAAAATGCAATCCAGCTGTCCTGATCCCTGCTCCACGCTGGAGTGCAACTGGGATTTCCGTGTGCCCTGCTGTTGATGTCTTGTTTAGAAAATTCTCTTAAATACTCGTATACATACAAATACTTTGTCTATTGTTCTCACAGAGATACTTGATAATACTGTTGACCATATTTTTAATTGCTCCAACACCAGTTCTTCTATTTTTTAAGCTAAAACTTCCTAATACCTTATGAAAAGTTTAAAACACATATTAAAATATTTAGCTGTTTATAGGGAAAAAATAGTTCAGCATGACTGTACATTATGTTTAGTTTCCATGATCACATGTGCAGTTCTACATGTGAATGCTGAGCATACTCAGCCTTCAGGGAAAAAGCGTTTCTATTAGAGCCACCCTGCTGACGGTGATCACAGCACTACAGGTCTGCTCTTAATGCAGGATATTAAAGCTTTGAACATAGATATCTTAAACTGAAAACGGTCATGCGAAGCCCCAGCCTGATTATCTGTACCTCACTTTATAAAAATAGCACAACAAGATTGAGCATTAATAAGATATTAGTGTTTAATGTAGGTATGCTATTATATGGAGAGGAAAAAGAGAAAACTCAAAACTGTCTCAGATGTCTCCTGAACTGATGTGTCCTGCACCACTAACGCTTATCTTCCCAGGCAAGTTGCACTCTGATGTGCAAAGCTGCAAGTGATGCAATTGCTTCAGGGCACACGGTGATGTCTGGAGGACTGGGTGTGAAATCCTGCAGCCCTGTGCCGCCTCTCGATGTTTGCTCGCGCTGAGCTGCGGCACCACGAACACTTCTCTTTGTAGCTGCTTGCTCTTCCCCAGCAGGGCCTGATCCTGCAGTGACAAACACGTGTCCCCTGCCTGGCAGAGCTGGGTGCGGGGTGATGGGCTCTGGGTTTGGACTCAGCCAACTCCTGTTTTCCTTTTTCAGAATCACCCAGCGCTGCTGCAGTTTGTAATACAAGCAGAAAGCAAACATCTAGTCATCAGTCTGGAGAGGAATGAGTAAGTACCCTTGTTGCATGTTCACTTTGTACTGGAGGTTCTGAGAGAAGGGTTATAATTTTAAAATTGATGGTTTAAAAGTAACCCGGGGCCAAGTTTGCTACTGGTCCCTTTATGGAACAGGCCCCTAACAACAGCTCTTTGTTCCAGTTTGGAGTGTATTTGCACACTGCTTATAGAGCAAGAAACTCTATGATCATCTGCATTTATGTGGGACTGAAAATGGGCATGTTGCCTCTCAGTGTTTTCCTGTTGATCATTATTTTTATTTGATTTGGGTTTGTCCTCCTTTCCTGTGGTAAGACCTTTTATTTACAGTTACATGGAAACTCCTACAGTCTTTGGAAAGTCTTTTGGGGAGCTCATCCTTCCTAATGCTGAGCTCATCCTTCCTAATGCTGCCCACGATCATGGTTCATGGTTGCCTCCGTGCAGTGGCTGTAGGCATCTGCTTAGGGATGATGAGTCAAGGGTTTGGGCTTACTCCCTGCGGGACTTTGAAGTGGGAGCTCTCTGGGTTTGCTGGCGAGGGGCTGGATGGGATGTTTGCGCTTTTCACGAGGCTTAAGACCAAAGCTTAGCTTGAGCCCTTATTTGTGAGCCATAAATATTGCATCTTCTCCCATGTGCCCTTGGCAACTCCTGCTGGTGTCCATAAGCTTTCGGAGCAGGATAGTGGGGGCTGCTTTGGAGGTGGTCCCACAGAGTTTTTACAGAGCGGTACAAAGGGGTACAGAGCCATACAGAAATTAAGTCAGTTCTCTGGAAGTACGTGACAAATGGAACCAAAGTCATCAAAGTCTTAGTCTACCTTCTCAAATGTTCAACTCCTTTTCCTTTAAGAGCATCTCCAGAATACATTGTGAGGATCCAGATCAGGACAGCTACGTGCTGCTCGTCAAAGGAAAACCAAAGATCACTGTCAACGTAGGGAAAACTTTTTATAAATGTTAGCAAGGATCTGTGTGTTCTGTACATTTCCCTGCTGTGAAATAAAAGCAGCAGAGGTATTTTTTTACTGTAATAGAGACCATAGATGTAAGCGGCGCAGCTTTATGTGTTAAGAGGAAGGAATGTGCATGTGAAAGCAAATGTCCAAGGGAGGCCCGGTACGTGCTGCCTCGGGCTGGTGATGGACAGCTGCAATGGAAAATGATGGGGCACCTCTTCAGTCCTCTGTAGGAAAACAATTTTTATTTCCAGTCGTTTGGATGAACTCTTAACATTACCCAGCTGTGATAAAATCCAGTCCACTTTATTATTCAACATCAGGCCCAAAACTTGAGCTTTATTTACATTATTTTTAATGCTCCTTAGTTGTTCATTTCCTATCCTTGAAGGGTATGTGGATCCCCATGCTCTGTTTCAGTAACTGCAGGAGAATTTAATTCCTTTAGTAAACAGGGATTTAACTTTATATTCTTTTAATCTTTGTCAAAGGGTGTGCCTTCCTTCAGGAATGGGAAGTATGTGGCAATTGAGGAAACTATTTACATTCCATGTCAGCGATTAAAAGAACATAAAACTGCTAATACAGGCCTTGCTGAACATACCAAACTCTCTTGTACCTGTAATAAAGTCAGATTTAGAAAACTGTAAGATACAGTCCCCACCCCTTTTAGAAGCAGGACACAAAAGTACAGTAAATTAACTCCATAAGCATCTGTTTGCCTAACCAGATTCGGAGACGCTGAGATCCGCTCCTTAAGAAATGTAGTATTTATCAATGATTACTTTTCAGCTTTCCTATCTCTGTGGTGGGATGTCCACCAGAAGATTTGCATTCTAGAAGAGTTGTGTATGGTGTTAACAACATGAGGTTCCTCATCTTAGCAGGAACTACTAGGTAGTGTTGTAAAACGGTACGATCAGCCTTGCCCGTGTTTGCCCCGCGTAGCACATAGGGCAGTTCATAGATCCCAAACCACAGAAAAAGTTGGCCATGGTTTTGCAGAAACATTTCTCCCTTTTCTCTGGTATTACTGACTTTGATTTTTCAGAAGAAATAATGGTCTGAGTGTTGCAAGTCCGTGCAGAAATTGCTTCAGTGGCTGTGGGGGGTTGTCTGTTTGTTGCCTGTTTCTGTAAATAACAGAGTGCATCAGTCTGCATGACTGCTCCGTGCTCCCCGGGGCAAACAGTACCGAGGCCTCTGTGCCTGCCCGTGGAAGCTGGTGGTTGCATTTCTTCTGTCTGGAGTGACGGTGCCGGGCATTTTGTCACTGGCATGGAGAGGCCAGCGCAGCAGAGGAGGTGAGTCATGTGGGGCATGGAACAGGCAGCGCGCACGGCGCTGCTGCCGCCAGGGTCGGGGGGACTGCAGGTTCGTGGAGTGAAAAATAAGGTCCAGGAGAGAAATGAGAGAATGCATTTCTGCAGAGCAGAATAACAGCTGGTGGCAGTGGGCCAGATTGGACCTAAGGTAGATTATGGATTTGAGAGGTGTGAGAAGGCCATTGCATACCTGGAGAAGGGAGCAATGTTCCCGCGTTGCAGTTTCTGCCCACGTCTCCAAGGCTGCGGAGAAGACCAGCAGATGTGCGTACAGACCCTGTCTCCTCCAGCCTGCTCCATCTTCCTGATGTTGGCATGAAACATGCGTCTTAAATATCTTGAAAGCATTGATGCTGAGCATTGGAGTAGCCATTAGATCAGCATGCTTTAGGCAGAAGTAGAGTGCTAAACACAAACATCTTTTCTTGAGTAATAAGTGACAACACATATGAAGCTCTGATATGTGTGCTGTTATTTTACTGTAGTTTCATGTAAAGCATGTTATTCCTTGGAGAATGGTGGGGGTGGAGGTGGATGGGACCCCTAAATTACATAATTTCTGCATTGGGTCATGCAAAAAAACTGGATGTGATTTTCCATGGTTAGTAGAAACAGCTGCTTTGAGTAGTCTTGACATTAAACTCCATTTATTGAAAACCTTAGAGATTTTCCAAACCTTGAGTTATATTTCAAAACATGATTCAGATGCATTAGGCAACCCCAAGTGGGGACTGATGTGTTAAACCATCTGTTATCTATGGAAATATTTAATGTCAGTTTGGTGTTTTCTGATATTTAGACTCAGCAAGATGTGTTCGTATGTACTGGGCAAGATGTTATATGTTACTCCTGGAAGAGTTACTGGTACCTAATTTCACAGCTTAGGGTTTAAAGTCTTCTTTATGGTTTCCAGCTGTTAAGATTACTTTTGTACATATTCATTAAATATTTTAGTGATTAATTTTCAGGCATTGCACATTTGTGATTGCAAAAACAAAATCATTTGCTGTGAATTCAATTTTTCAATTGTGGAAGACCTGCTAGCAAGCTTACATTGTGAGTACATTTCTTACGATGATTTAGTTGCAAAATATGATTGCACTCTTGAGAACCTTAAGCTCTGTAGTACCTTAAGTGTTTTAGAAACACTTGTCGTATGGAGGGATTTCCAGAATCAGCAAAATCATCGATCAGCTGCAAAATAAACCACTCTTCAGAGCAGCTGACTGTACTGATGTGCATTACATCAATAATACTGATGCACTTCTGTTGTGCAAGGGACAGTAATGTGTGCACATATAAAACCCTTTAAAGTTGATTGCAGCAGGTTGGTTTTAGAGGAAAGTAGGCTTACCATTGTGTAAATGAAACAAAACCCCTGAAAGATTAAATCTGAGCTGGAGAGCAGAACGGTATGTGACTACTGGCTGTTTTTCTTCAACTGGAAACATTTTACACTCTGTCAGAAATCGGTCTGTATACAGCAAAGTACTTAAGTGTTCTTTTAACTTTAAACATATAAGTAATCCAGGTAAAGTCAGCGAAATTACTTATTTTCCAAATTAATTTCATGCTTAAATGATTTGCTGACAAAGGTCATAATTATGGATGTCAAAGAAATATAACTTTGAACAGATGTTAGAGAGCTTTTTCAAGGCTGACTCCTGTGCATACCTGAGTCTATGGCAGGTAAAGATAAAAAACTGAGGTAAACCAAGAGCGTGTGAGGGCAAGTGTGGAGGCAGGATGGTTTTGCCCTGAGGACATGGACGTGGGCAGCACCTCAGGTGTGTCCTGGAGAGTTTCCTTCTGGCAGGACCTCAGTGACCAGCTTTGCAGAGGGAGCAGTGAGGGTGCCATCAGTGCGGCTGTGGTGGATGGGCCATTGGCAGTGCCCAGGGGACCGTGGAAATGGAGAGAAAACGCTCGAGTATTTTCGAGAAGTGGAGTTCAGTGTTCATTGCCCCATCACTTTACACTCTTTTTCATCAGGTTCATAATACAGCCTTTAACAAAGCAATATGAAAAAGGAAATATATGAGGTTAGATTGCTGCCTTTTATTCCCTCAGTAATTTTTTTTTTTTTTTTAATCAGGAGGCAAAATCCACCCCAGGCCCCATCTTGTAAATCCCCTAGGATCCCAGAGATCTCCAGAAGTTTAGAGCACCTCCACCTTTCTCCCTTGCAGAGTTACCACTCCTACATGGAGGCACAATACCAGGGCTGTATTGGGATGTAATGGTCTGGTAGTGGAGGTCACTTGGAAAGCTCAGTTCCAGGGCAAAGGAGGATCCAGCAGTATTCCCTCGGTCCGAAAAGCAGGCAGTGGGCGTCTTCATGCATGGTGCTAATGTGACCTGTTCCAATGAGGCTTTAGTGTTCAGAAATCTTTTGTATTCTTTGGTTAAAAGAAAAGTAGCAGTTTTCTTTTCTGCCTGACCTTTCTGAATAGGAGCCCTGATTGGTGTGCAAGTGACATTCTAGCTGCATTAATTTAGCAGGGAAACAACCCATTTCCAGTGCCAAAGAAAATAGCTGACAAAATTTGTTAATGAATTGACACGCTTGTATACAATCAATGGCTTGAAATACAGATAGAGGAAACAAATCTAAAAAAACAAATATCCAACAGAGAAATGGGACCTGTCAGAATATACTTGCTATTATAATTCTGTACTGTAACTTAGCCAAAACACTGTGACCTCTGACTGGTTTATCTGCAAATGCTGGAGCTGGCAGCTGCACTGCAGCGTTTCAGCATGAGATGACAGTTGGGATTTCACTTTAATTGAAATAAAAGTTTCACTTTGATGCGAGTAACAATTTTCCCCTTCTGTAATGGTAACAGTCAAATGGTCTCCACACACTGAAATGTGAAGATTCAGGTGCCACAGCTACAGTAACGACGGTGTCAATCCATGGCTCTAAGGGTACAGGTATTTGCTCTAGCTTTGTGGTATAAGGATGGCATATTTAGTGTGGGCACCAAGATACCAAGATTTGGTCTGTAATTGGGTATTAGCATAGGTTGGTGTTAGCAATGGTAGTCAAGGTTGTGTGGTTGGGGCTGACCCGTGCCTGTGTCATTTTGGAGCTGTGTGTTGCAGTGAAAGGGTTCAGCTCCACCAGGGGAGAAATTGGTGCTTTCTGGATCTGTTTTTCCTCTCCTTACATAAATACACCAAAAGAAAGGAACAACGAGAGAAGATATTTATACACTGATATAATATGCTGGAAGTGGTGCAGATAAAAGGACTGGAATTTGTATTCTGGAGATCTTGTGACCAAATGTCATAATCTCTAACACAGTCAAGCTGCTTCTCTCCCCATGCCCCGTAAAGCAGTGGGGCAATGGGGCTGTGCCAAGTCCCCTGGAGAGCAGGGAGGGCTCTGTCCCACCCACAGCCCAGACCCAGGGTCCGGGGGAGTACGTGGGGTCAGGAGAGCCAGCGCTGCTCTGTTCTTGCCCTGCAGCCTCGGCATATCTGAAGGACTGGGAGGAAAATCCCCTTTCTCAGGTATGAAAACTGAGATATGGGGAAGTTCAACATTTCTGTACGTGCCGCAGAGCGACAAGGCTTGTTCTCGAGCATGCAGAAGAATTAGAGTGCTGAGTAGGACAGGCACTGTTTTCTCTGCACGAATGTTTTCCTGAGAATAGCAGTTTCCAGAGCTCCATCGGCTGACAGCTTTGAACTGAGTTAACACAAGGTTTTGCTTGTTCAGTGTCTGTCAGACAGAGCAACCCTAGAGCTGTACCTTCCAATTAAATATATAACAATAATGGAGAGGGAAATGTACTTGCTGGTGCAATAAACTTAATAAAGAAGTGCCTGCTTCAGATTTCGTCCTCTACGTGTATGGCAGCAGTAGAAATACTGTATTTTCAGAACTGTGTTTTAACCTGCCTTTGTACTGCAGAATGGGAGGTTTTCAGCATTTCAGGTTGACACCGCTCTGCAGCGAGGTCGGGGAGGAGAGCTGGCTATCAGCAACGTGTGCTCCCCCCTCCCGCCGGTGGGCTGGAGTCGGCTTGATTGCCACGATAACGAACACGCAGGCAAAATGTAATCATCTAGGACTGTAAAATAAATAATCAGGGGAGAGACAAGAGATAGAAAGGACTTTCTGGAAACCTCGTAATCTCCCACTGATAGTCCCACGCCAGCCCACGTGGCGCAGGAGCATTGTGCGGAGGAGTGATGGCCATGCAGCCAGCAGCGCAGGGCTGTTTGCAGGTTGGCAGGCGAAGTCTGGGTGCAGCCAGCTGGACCCAGGCTTTGCTCACAAACCTCCTGGGTGTTCCTCACATGCTTCTGCTATCTGCTGCGTAGGCAGGTTTCAGATTGCTTTTGTTTGTTGAGGTTTTTTTGATTCGTTTCTAACAAGAGTGAGCAGCGTTTCAGTGGCAGCAAACGGGAAACACTGAATTTTGCTTTGCATCGCCATGTACCTCATGGTTACCCGTGATGTTTGGTCCCCAATCCACAACGCATGTACAGATACCAGGCCAAAATCACGAGGATTCTCGTACTTTTCAGCAACATTTTTGGATATTGCTTTCTGGCTTCAGAAACACAGGAAGGATTGTAAATGAGTTTTCAAGTCAAAATTGAAGCTAAACGTGCTTTTAATGAATTTTCTATTAGATATTTTCACTTTGGTGCTCTCTCCCAGGGGTGGGTCCGAAGTCTTTGAACAAGAGCAGATACATGACAGTAGGTCCAGCGTATCTGGAATTTGTCTTCTTTTTCTATCTAGTAGCATTTTGCTGGCACACGCTTGGTTCCTGGGATCTCAGCTCCTCCTGAAAGCTTTGCAGAGAGGACAGTGTTGCCTTCATAAAAGTCTATAGGGAAAGATGCCAGCTATTTAATTTGCTTACAGTGTTCCATGTATTTATTTTCAGAGGGTCTAGTAAATACAGAGCACACTGAAGTACAGTTTCTCAGATGAATTCTCCATTATTTTATGTTACACGTGGAAATGGACTATTCAAAATGAACAATTCCATTTTGATCATAATCCCTGTCTGGGAACCTGATCAGCATCCCCGCCAGACACGGGGCGGGGCACAGCACATGCATCCCTGAAGCACAAACTACACATCTGCAAAGAAGAGGTACCCCTTATTGTTTCCGTAAAACATATGTATTTTGATATGGTGGACTATCTATGGGGCAGATAGCTGTTGCTCTTGGCACCTATTTGTATCGTGGTCCATTCAGGTAATTGTCCCTTCCCTGTGTTTGTGCTCCAAGGATTTTAGCTGGGTGGCGGCTGTAACAGAAGGGAGGTAACAGCAGGAGAAGGATAACCCATGTCCTTGCAATACATGCCCATGTCAGTACAAACCAGAAAGAAATCACAGTAAAGAAAGAAATTTTTAAAAAGGCAAAATGCAAGTATTTGATGTTCTTTTTAATCTTCTCTTTTATTGTGATACTTAAGATTCCTATCCTCAAGCTTTGCTGTTCTGTCATAAGTTTAAAAAAAACCAACAAACAAAACTCCAAACCCAAACCCCTGGTAATATTTTCACAGTCACGGTAAAATCCTAAGTTTTGGCAGCCTTGCCGTGCTGTGATCATGGAGTTTAGGTACATGAAGATCCAAGAAGAGATTTTTTTCTTCCCACCACACTCTGCCCCAAGTGATTTGTGTTTTGAGGTCCTGGGACAAGGTTTTACATCCCAGCAACCTTAAAAGAACAAATGTTTATGAAGAACTGAGTGCAGGAATTTTCTCAAGGGGCTAAAGAGAAATTAGTCATCCTGTTCTTGTGAAGAGTTCATACCTTAGCTTCCTTTAAAACTCTCTGTCAGGAATTGAGTGCAGGAACTTTCAAATAAACTTTGATCTAATCTTTTTTCTTTTTTCTTCTTTTTTCTTATTTTTTTTTCCTCTTTTCTGCTCTTTTTTGCCCTTTTTCACCACTCCTTTTAGAGTTTTTTTCCAGGTGTATATGAATTTCCATAGAGAAAGTAGGGCACCCATCAGCATTTCAAGCTTTTCTGTTCTGCCAGGGATGCAGGTGAGGAGGCCAGCGTGCACAGACCCCTCTCTAAAAACATTTTGGTCATCCCATCCCACAAAATACAGGGAAAGAGGAGGGCCAGTGATAGGAAGGAATTAATGCCCAGCATTGGCAGGAGAAGGGTATGATCCCTGGATGTTTCTCTGGGCACGATCTCATTCAACATCACTGATGTAACGGTTTCTTTTACATTTTTTGACAGAGGCATATGTGACTCAGGCAGCAGGCATGTCTGCAGAGCTGCTTGCTGCAACAGCTGTTTCTCTGCATCTACTTATGGAAGGTTTTCCTCTTTGAGAGAGGGAAAAAAAAAAAGAAGGGAAAAGAAAAGGATAGAAAAAGAAAAAATAAAGAAAGAAAGAGAGAAAAAGCCAGATGCAAGGTACTTAAGGACAGGAATCTTCTGTATAGGACTGGATTCAGAGGAGAAGCAGATACTTTCCTGGACACTAAATTAAAGACTCTTTCCAGAAAATGTCAGTTCCTTTCCAAGTGACAGAGCAGTTTCTCAGGGCCGCGGAGGATGGCAGAAAGCACCGCTGAGCAAATCCCCGCTCGCAGAGTGCCCGCGCCCAGCTCTGCCAGCCCCGGCCAAGCCAGCTCACCTCCTGCTGCCGCCTGCCCGGCTGGAAACAGGGCTCGTGGCTTTTATTTATTTAATTTCCTTTGGGCGGAGCCTTGAGGATTAATTTGTTCACATTTTGAAGATGAAAAGCAGCGTATGAGCGCTAAGTATTGCAATATCGGCCGAGAGGGATGATTCGAAAAGCAGAGTCTATATGAAGAGTCTGAGTGTGGAGGAAATAAATACATATATGGAAACATAAGCTTGGCGATAGGGCACTTCCCCCACCCCCACCCCTTCTTTGATGTCTGGCCTCAGTAATCCAGACAGATTCCTTCAAGACATTGGTCCAATTTATTCCTGTGCTTTTATCTTACTACCTGTTACTTGTTCATTTGAAGTGGCTCTGAAAAAAAAATTGAGTACCTGGCTGTGTGTAAAGTATGCTTTTTGTATGAGTAAGGTAATTTGAGTCCACTGAAATACTCCCCCTGAACGGGACTGTTCTTGGCAATTTATGCTTCCCGAGTCCTCCCGGGATGAGAGCAGAGCTTGCCTGTTCCTTCATCTGACCCACATATTTGCACTTTGCCAGTGCTCTTTAGTCCAGTAAAAGCACACTGTCCTTTTCCTATCTGATGCTCTTTTTTCCTCTAAGGAAAAAAAAAGAGTTATGTTCTGTTACAGCCCCAGTTACGGTTCAGTTTCAATGGAGTCTCTATCACATTACATATTTTATCTGACTAGTATTCTGGTATCTGTGTTTTGCTAGTGCTTATGTATAAAAAGATTGTATCTTATTACAGTTTTTCTGTAAAAAGAAAGAATCAGAGGAAGTATGTGTCTCCTGTGCTCTGATCAAAATAAGTCAACTTTTGGCTTCAGAAAAGTTGCATGTGACATTTAGAAATAAAGCAAGCCTCCTAGTCAAACTGAATCAGAAATATGTATATATGCAGCCCACTGACTTCAGGAGAATGATTCCTCATTTACATGAGAGAAGAATTTGATAGATACGACTGTTATTTTTATTCTGGATCTTAGAAAAAGGGAAAAAACCAACACCTGAATGGGAATTAAGAACTAGAAATAGAGATATTTTTACAGCATAGTCTTTGCTGAAAATCATGTAAATAATAGTTTGCTTTAAATTACATACAGGCGCTCAAACATAGCGTAGAATTTTTGTTGCTTCCCTCTGTGACTTGTATCTCTGTGGTTTGGAGTCAGGTTTTGCCTTTTCTCCTCAACAGAGGTCCTCGCTGGAGAGAAAGCTTTGTGCTCTTCATTTCTTCCCCTTCCGAGCGATAGGTAAAGCAGACTCCACATTCTCCCCGCCACCCCCCGAAATCATTTATACTTGTTATAATTTAATACTAAGGCACTGAATGCCTTATCAGTTTTGAAACAGCAGTCTGAATAATTCCAAGCAGATGTCTCTCTTTCTTTAATCACAACACCAGTTATTTCTTGGTCAGTCTTGATTAGCTGATTCTTACATAATGAGAAAGTATAGTTAATGGCCACTTATATGTGAGTTGAACATGCTGAAAAGAACAGCTTAGCCCCTTGAGAACAAGAGGCTGATGAGCCAGTAAAATCAGGCTAAATGGAATGAGTCTTCATTATGAGTCATTAGAAAAGATGACGCTTTGGCTAACAGATGCGATATCTTTGATGAAGACCAGTTGTAAAAGCACAACTTAATGCTTAATAAATGTATTGGGGTGACTCATAAATTCAACGTACACATTTGTTTCTTTGCAGTACGTGTCAAGTCCGGTGCAACAGTGTTTCCTGTAGGAGATGTGTCCCCTGGCTGGATATGGGCTTTCAAAAAGACACTCTTGCAATCACTGGATGAAAGATGACTGTACGATAACTTGGCAGAGGATTCAAGATGAAAATAAGAGTGTCCAGACCCACTGCATTTGGCTGGAAAATGGGCAAATCTCCCATTATGGACTGGCTAGGGCCTGTTAGGTGTATCATAATTTGATTAGATTTGAAACTAATCTAGCTGGAGATTGGATTGGATTGGATTGGATTGGATTGGATTGGATTGGATTGGATTGGATTGGATTGGATTGGATTGGATTGGATTGGATTGGATTGGATTGGATTGGATTGGTGGAAGCTACAATAGTTTAACTTGTTCCACAGACCCATTGGATAGCTTATGCAGCTTCAGTTGGACAAATAAAAATCTAACTCATGAAACAGCAGGTATTTTGAATGCTACACAAGAAATGAAAAGCAGACTATATCTCTTATCCCTACATAAACAGGAAAAAAAGCCCCCAGTACAAAGTAGATAATGTTACATTATTAGCTGGGCAATAGTGTTGAGGTAGCATAAAAAATGGCAACAATTGTAACATAAATGCTTCTGAAACAAAAATTTTGGGGGAGGAGGGGAGGAAATCTGATAGGAAGAATGTTTTGGTTTTGTTGGAGAAATGGGTAGCTCTTGGTGTCTTCTGAAAATGAAGGAATCAAAAGCAAGTAGTTACTGTTTTCACTTTTACTTGCCTTTGGGTGGAAGAGTAACACAGTCTTTGTTCACAAAGGAGTCGCCTCTTCTTTAAAAGTCTTCACCACTTTATTTGGTGGATGTAATTTGTGGCAAATTCCTGTCTTTCCAAACTGTTGTGGGGATTAATGCTCAAGCAGGGCATGCATTTGACTTACTTTGAACTCAGAAGTGTAGTGATTTGGTAGAATGATCTTTTTTTTTAAAAAAAAAAAAAGGCAAAACCAGTTCTTGTTAAGATATTTTTATTTAGTAGCACCTGTTTGATCCTTTTAAATAAGAAATGCTGTTATTTCTGGAAAAAAAATAATAATATGGATTTTTATGCGAATTTAGAGGACTATCCACCCAAATTGCAAGCAACAGTTCCTTGAGGGGAGTCACAGATGCCTGAATGTAAAGGTGGGTTTTTCTTGACAAAGTTTGCCCAAGCTGTTCTGCAAGAAATAAGCATTTTCCCTTAGCTTAGCAATTCCTGGGGAAAAAAAGACCATATTGTCTATGCAGCATCAGAGGGACTGCTTTATTATTTGTTTTCCAGGAGGCGAATTCATTTGTTTCATTTTCACACCTCCTAATAATTTAAATTGGTTCAACGGTGCAGTCTCAAAGACTTTCTGTCCTTCGTGCTACATCAAGGCTGACATTGTTGTGGACCCAAATCCTTGCAATAACAGGAAGAGATATACTTGCATCTTCCATTTTCTGCCAGCGCTTGTGCTGCCAGCACAGTGCCTTCTCCTCGCCCTCCCGCCAGGCGTGCCCCAGGGCAGCATCAGTGCCCCCACCGGGGACCCCCAAGGTGTTGGGGTCCACCAGTGAGTCACTGGGAGCAAAAGAGCCAGCAGCAAATACATATTTTTAATAAGTAATGAATTCACTTAGTAGGAAAGGGCAGGGTTGAGAATGAATTGTTTAACAGATTAATGTGAGTGTCTTTTATATTTTATAAACCTCTCAAGTCCCTCGTGTGCTGAGCCAGGTTTTGTTTATGTACATGGAAACATGAAATCTTTTCCAGTCCCTGTGCAAATAACACAGAATTGGACTTCATTACATTGGCTAATTTAACAAGTCCTAGGAGGCTTTTTGTTACTCGGCAGTAGAGGAGGAGCCACAACCCCCAGAACTGCTGCACCAGCACAATCTCTTTGAATGAAATAATCTTCCTTGCTTTCTAAGCTCCCCACGTCGGGTTCGCCTGCAAGGCCTGAGTTCACAAGGAACAAAGAATTGGGGCGAGACCCAGGTTTCCTCCGGGTCCACCTGAGCCACGGAGCAGCAGGCGAGCGCCGTGGCGTCAAGCTCCTGCCCATGCTCCTGCTGCAGCAGCCTCTAGTACCCATTTCTCAACAAATAGTTGGAAGCATCCAATTTTGTTGAAGCAATGAGCTTTAATGAAGGATTTGAAGATCTTCTTTTTATAATGAAAAGCATTAAAATTCTAAAACAGGGGATTTATCTCTCTCTCATAACTGGGGGATAATCATGTGGTTCTGAGAAGCGAGGCATTTTAAACTGCTGATATTATTGCTGTTATGCCCGTTAAATAGAACTAATGCAAGCATTGCATAAATATTTTAATAGCTTTTTACAGTATTCCTTTAGAAAAAGTTTAAAGAGCCACCTTATGTCGAACAGAGATGCTTCCTATGTAAACCCTTGTTAATTCTCTTTTAATGGCTTTATTAACATTATTTAGTTGAATATTGATACACTTAGCAGCCCTTTAGCATCCTCTTTTATTGAAGTTTTACACTCACATATTGATAAGTAGCACAATGTAAGAGCACTGAATAATTGCACCTATGCTTAATTTCCTTTGAACTAGTTCAACATGAAAGATGAAATGTAGGTACAAGAGAGATCTCTTTTTTATCAGCGTTACGTATTTTATATACATAGGTTGTACCACTTAATTTAGGTTCATTTTGATTCCCAGTATGCCCAGTTAGTATGAGCGTGATCACACTCTCAGAGCTGGGGGGACGTGTCTAAATATTTCACTCTGCGAAATGTTCTGTCTTTTATCTCTTCTGTTGTGAATAATTTACTTGTTGGTACAGCTTCAGAAGTGAACCCTGTTCTGCAAAAGCGTATATATTTTACTGGGAAAAAAGTAAGTACTACAGTGATATTACCTTTCCTTTGGAAACTGTCCTCACGATATTAGAAGTCTGCAGAGAGGTGGATGCCTTGTCCTGCGTTACTTGGCTGAACAGCCATCTGCTTTTCTCGAATGCTTCCACAAGAAGCACTGGCATTACCATACAGATTTATTGTAGCGTGATTGCTTTTCCCATCTTAAATATTCTTCTTTGTTTCTTTTTACGCATTTATTTACAAAGTTCAAGCAGGGTGAAAATCAATGCAAGAGCAGAGGGGCTGTGGAGGATCACGTAGTGTACCGAAACCACATCTTTAGGGGTTTTGCCATTGCTGGATTTTTGCATAGGCTTTCTGCACCGGGGTGAGTTTTGTAGATTTTCATGACGTTTACTTACCTATTGTTAAGGCAATTAAAGATGTAGCAGTTTTATTGAGTTAGTTTTTCATGCTTATTTTCATTCACACACAGAGCTGAAACCATAATATCCCTTGCATTTGGACAATCCCTACCAGGCAGGTTTTGAACGGGCTGTCGACATCTGAGAGTTGAAATGGCGCAGGATGTGACCTTACCTGCTTTTAGTCTAGCAGGAAAACATGCCGAGTTTTGGCAGGAGAACTGAAAGGAGAAAACCCCTCTTCTGTCAGATTTCCCATAGTCCTCTGATTAAGGGAAAGGTACAGCTGTTCCACACAGGTAGACTATGGGCAGAGTGTTCTACCTGCAGCACAACGTGTTTTGCAAGAGACTCAGATCCTGAGCTCTGATCTCAGCCCTGTGGATTTTGCCATGTCTCCTGAAGACCATGCAAGGGCAGGTATGTCTGTGACAATTCAGCCGGTGACAACTGAAATCTCCAAGAACTGCAGATCCCACAGGATTCTACAGTCTTGTGTTACTTTATATTTTTTGAGAAATCCATGTGGTTTAGTGATTGCAGTCTACAACTTGAGCTCCTCCTTACCTTAAAAATGGAATTAAACGTTAGCCAGACGCAATTTCCTCCTCCTTGCTTCCTCTAAAGGGATCACCTAACAGACTGCTACTGCTAGTGACAGTCACCTTGAGCAGTACTGTGACACTGCTGTAGGATTGTAAAAATGGTGTAGTGCTTGTGCATCATTAGAAGCATTGGGGGAGGAATGCAGGAAAGGACTTGTGTGTAGGTTTCACACGAGTCGGAGTACCGATTGTTAAGCAAATGTGTGAGATGGGAACGTGGGATATAGAGAGTCTCTTTAGCTGTGATTATAATTCCATATCAACACCAAAATGAAACTACTGCCACCGGGGCTGAGGCTCTTTGACTGATAGCCACTCCTCGGGAACGCCATCGTTGGCTCACCTGTGAAATGTTGGGTTTATAGTGTGGTGGCACAGGGGAAAATCATCCTGATGGTGAAAGAAACAATCTAAAATGTAGCTTTCGAGTGCTAAAGTGTTTGGATATTTTCACTTTTGGCAGTGTAAAGCATCTAGGGAGTAACTGAACAGAAATGCATCTGCATTGGGCTAAAAATCAATAATTCACTTTAGATACAGGCCAGATCAGAATCTAGTTGACTCTTCTAGAACTCCGCATTGTTAGCAGAAATATGTGTGACATAAGTTAACTAATGGAAATATCAGGCACAGAGCAGAGACTCATTAATGAGACTGTCATGTTCTCTGTTTAATAGTTCAGTGAGCAAAGGTAGAGAAACGATGTGGCGGAGCAGTGACAAAAGAGTCTGAGGGAGGAACTGGATGTAGACAGAGAGCAAAATTGGTATGAGCAAGTCTTTTGTGGAAGAAGGAGAAGGACTTATACCTTTATTGAGGATTTAGGGGGAAAGGGGAGAAATAGAGGCTCCTTTGGTAAAGGTTTAGCACTGAAATATAAAGAGGTCCATAGGGGAAAAAAACCCAACTTGATACTATTGAGATGGTAAAAGGAAAAAAAAAAAAGGAGGGGGTTGTGGGGTGTATGTGAAAATGTTGAAGGTAATAGAGAAGTTGTGATTAACAGTCTGGAAGATCTAAAAGGCAGTGCTGATGCTATGAAGATAAGAAATCGGGGAGGATTCAGTCACTCTGAATGTGGATGGGTTTGCTGATATCCCGAGATCACAGAATTAACTCGCTTAGCTTCCCCACAGGCGTGGAATCATGCAGTGAGGTGGTTCCCAAGAAGGAACAAGAAGCTGCTGTGATTGCCACCTGGTTTACATAACACAGCATATATGCCATACAGTACTCTGTCCTGGAAGCCATCTCTAGCTGTTCTCGGCAGGCTAAGGATTTGCTAGAGAGCCAGATGTATGTTTTATGTAGGTGATGTCAGAGAAAAGAGGCCCAGGTAAGCTACATGCATAGGAATCTTCTACAAAAAACCTTTCTTGTATGGCAAGGTTGCGCAGGAACCGCTGTTAGTGAAAACAGAGCTGCTGTGGTGAGCCCTAGAAGCCAGGAGATGATGTATGCACCCAGCTGGACTGCTGAAACTTGTTCTGGTTTTAACCCCTGGTGGGATTCTGAGAACAGAATTTATTAGGAAGGGATGATTGCAATCTAGAGATAAGGAAAATTGAAGATAAAAACTCAGTCCAATAAAAGAAAGCATGTCAAATATGTGATTGACAGTGCAACTATTGATAGGACTAACATATGCAAATTTAACCCTGGAGGTCACACACCAGGTACCAGGTAAAGTGCCCAGCTGGTATTGGAACAAGATATTAGGAAACTGTCTTTCCCCTTAGGAAATTATGTCTGGAATGAAGTATAAGGAAACTGACACAACATGACAATTCCTGACTAAAAATCATACAGGAAGAATAGGTTAGGTCAAGGGGACACATTACTCATTTAAGGTCATCTTAATTTGTAAAGCTGTAATAGTGTCAACCATGAGCAATTCCTGTGTGTTCTCCACATCATTATTTTCAGTTGCCTAAATAAAAAGATGTTTTCAAAGAGAAGAGGTAGAGAGGAAGACAACAGGTAGCAACAGGAGAGAACAAATTGGTCACAAGGTACGTTCTTTGCTGTACAAAACTCACATTAAAGAGAAAACTACCGGAAAATATGCTATAGCAGAGAAGTAGAACGAAACCTAGTAACTTAAGAGACTTGAAAATATGCTGATTCTAGAATAATGTATAAGTTTTTAATTTTCTCTGGGATCTTGAAGAAACAATTTTATTGATGCCAGAATTGGCTGACTGATTTTGATTGTTTAAGTTTATATAGAAGGGGAAGCAACTCTGTTTTCTATAGGAAAATGGAAAACCTTATATTTAGGAGGGATGGGAAGACAGGATTCAGACTCATAGGATTTTCTTAGATGCCGCACAGACAGAAGCCTTTTGCATGCGCTAGCAAATGAACAGAGACTTGGCAAAGGGGTTGACTGAGGTCCAGTCAAGGAAAAATTAGGAGCCTTCAGACTTAGAAAGAGGTTTAGGATGTGACTTAAGTTTAAGTACTAAAATAGACCAATTTGGAGCCTAGGTACATGCATGCTTTGTATCAGCTGCATGCATTTGGTTCAGCAAAGGATGGGCGCTCCGCTCAGACATGCTTAG
The DNA here is from genome assembly GCF_023634085.1 of Falco cherrug. NCBI lineage: Eukaryota > Metazoa > Chordata > Aves > Falconiformes > Falconidae > Falco > Falco cherrug. Next base: position 54,028,740 of record NC_073705.1, on the reverse strand, counting down.
AGAAGACCTAATGTACTATTCAGATATTTTAGCCAAAGTCAATTCTAATTTATTTCTGTGTATTACTAATGTCATTGCATGAATCATTGCAAAAGATATGGAGATGAGAATAAAAAAAAAAGTTAAATTGGAAAGGCCTAGTATTTTTCATACCTTGTCAGTTATGACATTTAATCTTAATTGTGTCTGAATTTGACTGATTTTCCAATTGCCTGAGTTTAGCAAGAGTTATGTTGTTGCTAGGACACAGCTACTTCATGTGATACATTTATCATCAACATAAAAAGAAAGATTTTAAAAGCTGATTCTTATATTTATGCTCACGATTATATTTTGAGCAGTGGTGTCCTGAATGAAGAAGTACCATAACATGCTTATTCTGAAATAAAGGCGTCGAGTGGTGGTTAGGAAACGCTTCATTTTTTTGATCTCTCCATGGATAAATCGGAAAGAGGAGCATGCTCTACCCTTGCTCCTGTTTCCTGTGATTCCTTAGTCATGGTTTGTTTATCATTTTCACGTTCTTAGTAGTGAATTTGACTTGTTCTGTTTCTATTCTGTTGCGTGTGAAAGGTAGCTGAGCACCATTCATTTCTGCCACTGATCTGTTTCCTGCTTTTGAAAATTAAGCACTCCTGTTGAAGACCAGTCACAGATACTCGCTGGTTCCACATTCCCTCGCGGGGGATCTCTGAATGCCTGGGGTTTTTTTACTATTGCCATGACACAGGGGAATTAACTGCTTATGTTCGTATGGACCCTGAACCATACATGTAGTAATTCCATTCTATAGTACAGGTACTAGTTACGTAGTGGTGACTTCCAAGGGCAACTTTGGTAACGTCTTTATGGAAAGATTTGAGACTGTGATTTTTCAGGGGGCCTGCGTGAACTGAATGCCTGTATCAGCAACAGCGCATTCGTTCCTGACTCTCTTACCCCTGAGAGGCCCCAGCAACGTTTCTGTAACGATGCAGAATAAGACCTGTGAGGTCCTCCTCGTGTTTGATTCACATCCCTAAAGCCCGCAGAAGCTCTGCAGGCGGCTTGGGTGTAGAATTGCTTCCCACGTAGTAAATGAACCTCTATACTTTTAATTGGTTTGAACTATTTATATCAGTGACCCGACTGCTACAGAATGTCACAGCTCTGGATGCATTTCAAGAACCTTGCCCTTGGTGGCCTGACAGGTTCTTTTTTAATTCTGAGACAAGTAGCATGGAAATGGACTCATTAAGACTCATGTATTAGTTAGGAGTGTTCCAAATTATGGCCGTGTTTGGGTCCCGGTAAGTTCACACCACAGCCTGGCCACGTGGAGAACTAGCTGAGTCACATTTATTATCACTACGCAGTTAGTAAATACGTAGAATGGCAGCCTGGTTACAGGAGCAGAGCTGGGAAATCCTTTGGCTCCCTACTTTTCTCTCCTGGAGACAGGCATTTCTGGAAAAAGTCTCTAGGAGCTATTTTTTCTCCTGAGAAAATACCTTGAAGGAAAACATTCAACCATTCAGTCAGGGGGGAGAAACAGATAGTGTCACTAGTATAACAAAAATGGGATAGCTGGGCGAAACCCTCAAGTTAACAAATTAATCAAATTGCAATGTATGGGGCTCCAAAATAATCATGAATTTGAACCGAATATGGCACACATTTTTACTTAGGAAATAAGAGGGGCATTTAGAGCATGTTAAAAAAATTAATTTCTCAACTTTATATAGTATTTTATTTCAAACTGCTAAAACTTTTGCTTGATGTCAGCTTTTTTGTTGGAACTTAATGTTTCCGTATAGCAACACAGTGCAAGGGCAAGGCCGCAGGAAAGGGTGACGAGAACAGTTTGCACATCATTAATCCTCAGAGTTCATGAAAACCCGAAAGAAGTTTGAAATTTGTGATAGTAGAAGACAATGACTGTTTTACTAGGGCCATTTAGAACTGTCATTTGCATGAAATTAAAGATGGTCTCTTATAAATTTATGTATGAAGTTCTGACAATCCACATCATTTCAGAGACAAAGATTTAGAATGTTGTACTGGAATAATATTTGGTGGATATATTGCCCGATCAAAGTCTGTTGATATTAATATGAAATCTCAGTTTTCTTTATCTTTTACCAGGGATTTTTTTTTTCTTTTTTTTCCTGGAGAAGTCTCCAGTAATCAGTGGTTCAGCAGGATTTTAGCATTCCCTATGCAGGGAAGAGTAGAAGACTCTTTTAACACCCTTTGCTGCTTGATGTGTTTAAAAGGTTTCTCCAAATGGACACTTCTGAGGTGAGAATTCAGTGCAGGAGGAAAGCTCCTTTATCCAATATGGAAGCTCAATACGGCAAAAGAACACGTAGACATTTAATGATGTACAAAGAAGCTCTTGTGCTTGGAGGGTGGAGTAGCATGTAAGACCATAACACAAATTCAGATGCCATGAAAGAATGTAAGCAGTGATGTTGCATGCCAGAAAGAAATAAATGGATGATGTTTTACTAATAAAATATGTTCATGTTATCATCCTTGGCTAGCATTACTGACTTAGCTTGGGTTTTGTATTAATTATTGAAATTGTGGGGGTTTGTGCTCCCCAGAAGAGTGCTTTATTATTACAAATGCAGCTGACATCTTGCAGCTGCCAACACCTTTTTTTAACAAATTCCAGCTTTTTACTTCTGTGTTTTAATGTATACATCAGCTTGCCAGAATGACACTATATTAAAGTATTAGACAGCATGGCAGAGGCAGGCAAAGTAAGTAGCATAAATTAGGCAAAGCTGAAAAATAAGAGCAAAGAAGCTGGTAGATTAGATCTGTCATTGACATAAAGTCAATGGCCCCACACCAATTTATCACAGCTGTGTTGATTTACAGGAGCTGGTGATCTTGTACAACAGGTAGTAGGAAAAGCATATTAAAGTAGATGTAATGACCTAGCATTCGCTGTTAGGTTAATGATTAATTGATCTTTGGTTAATAAATTTATAATCATGATTTCCAGAGACATCCATAATATCATTCATGGTCTGTAGCCGTGATAAGCAGCATCCTCCTGACTGTGAGCTCTCAGCATGACCGCTTTCTTCAAATGTCTATGGATACTAACCTGGTCACATTTGAAGATCTTTGCATCCTGATGTGGTCAGAAAAATGTGCTCTAGACATCTAGTTTCATTCCTGTAGTAATTAAAGCTACAATAAATCATGGGATGTTTACACAATGTAACTATCTCTATAGTTACAGAATGTAACTATAATGAATGATTCCCAGAACATCTGAAAGGACGTGGATAATGATATGCAACTGTAATTTATTTGGATGCCACTGTACTTAATTTATGATTAATATTACATCTAGATGGTAATCTGTAGGAATACTATTCAAACATAATATTTTTTATTTTTAAAATGTCTGTTTATTTTTATAATAACATAGGATTTCCTCTATAATATGGAGTTAGATGAGCAAGTACAAATGTCTCCAGATAATCTGGCTCCTCGGGTGTTTTCAGCTAGCAAATCTCTTGGTGATGGAGGGATCTAAGACAGTGGCAATGCCTTTGATCTCTCCTGATGTCCTCCTGTGGCACAGCAGAATTTTATGGCTTCAGAGCTTCTTTTCTGAAGGCTTTTGTTTTATTATGAGGTTCTGGGAATTTCTTATCCTCAGATGAATGGAGCTGATAGTATATACACCCTCCTAAAGTGAACATTTATTTCCAGGTGATTCTTTCTAGTCCTACCTTCCTGTGATTCTTCTGCAAACTATTATGTCATGTGATTTTATCAATCAACAACATAATCATTTGAGGATGGGAATGTAAAGATCAGGGACCTGGCATATTGGGTGCACTTCAGTGGCGTGTTGAATTTGAATGATATCTAAGCATATGAATGTTAGGCTCCCTAAAAGCAAAGCTACAATCCATGTTTAACGTGTAATGAGGAGGTCTTACCTGCTGTGTAGAAAATATTACATTGTCAGGTACAAATTACCAGTAGTTGGTGCTTTAAAAATAATGTCAATATTAACCTTTGGGGTTTTTTTCCACTTTCCTTGAGCTTAATTTTAAGAGTATCATTTAAGACCTCAACTTGTATTGCAAAAAATCACGTACGCAAGATTTGATTGATATTCCAGTATGGGACAGTGCTAATGATGTTAACACAGGAAAATAAATCAGAACAAACATTACATTACTTTTGTGTTTTGTCCATGCAAGTCTTGTGTATTGCAGTGACTGATTTCTTCAGGGGAGAAGTATCTTTGACCATAGTGTTGGATCAGTTCCCTGCAATCTGTCTAAGTCAAGCTTTCAATGTAATTTTCAAGCATGTTTCTTTGAAGAGAGTGTTTGACCTAGCAGATCATCATATTTCACTGTCACAGTTACCATTCCCTTGATAATTAGCCCTGTTTATCTAATTTCAGATGTTCTGTTGTGCTGTTCCTCACTGGTAGGAAGCCGATGCTTTGGAAATGCAGTTCTGGCAGGGGATTATGTGACCTCGAAGGGAAGACGTGTAGTTGATGTCTGCCTGCTCTTTCTCCAGAGGCCTCTTCTAGGGTTGGCCCAGTGGCCTGAGGAATGGTCCTCGGTGCAGGACCACCCCCTTCCTGAGGACCACGCGGGGACCAAGTGGGGAATACAACCTATGCGCATACGGTGCGCAGTAAATCAGAGCCTTGCAGGGAGTGCTGGTCCTTCTCTGCGCCAGTGACGTCTGTAATTAGAGTGGGAACGGTGGCATGTGGCATTCCTGCAAGGGCCTGGGGATCAGCGTGGCACTGCCCATCAGCGATGTGATGAGCTGGGCCAGGATGGAAACCTTACGTGAAGGCTCTGGAAATCGGGGTCTGATCTCCACCGCAGTTTTGTTGCGGCTTAGGGAGATTCAGCAACCGTAGGTGGTTGCCAGTCTAAAGTGGTTTGGATTCCAGGGTTTTAATTTGTTCCTCCAGCTGAAAAGTTTGTATAACATAGCTGTAGCTGAACTCTCGAGCATGCGAAAAGGCATAGCGTGAAAAAGGCTTGGAAGAAGACCCAGCTGTTTAGCAACCAGTCCGAATCATCAGCTGTGATTCCTTTCATTTGCCTACAGAGGAAATAATATCAGATTAATAAATGAAGCATTCAGGGTCTGGGCTGGGAGGTATGCAGGATCGAATAACACACATTCTAGGCAATGACAAACTCGGGCTGTAAATGGAGCTAAGCAACGAACAGTGCAGGCTGTGTTATAACCTGATTTGGTCAGGGAATTAAGAATTGATCCTTTTAGGGACAGACACTGAATTATTGACGCTCGTATGTGTCCTCCAGCAGCTTTCACATCTACGTGAGACTTGTTACACTGACCTCTAAAAATATCTTAATATGAACCTCTATTAATTTTGAACCTTTTTTGGGGTTTGGTTTTGTTTTTTTTTAAGGAAACTTGTTACAGAGAGATGGTCTGAAGTACTGGGACAACAGCAAAGATGCATTTGCCATTTATTTGCAAGTGTCACAGTTAAACTGTTACGCTCTAAAGGACTTTTCTACAATTGTGCAAAACCCCAGCTAGGGCAGTAAAACTGACTGCCCTGTTTTGCTCGTGGAGATTCAGAATTCCTTTCTCTGGGGATCACAAGGAATCAGTGACAGAATAGAAAGGCTGTGCATGATATTTTCCAGTACTGACCTACTTCTTCGCTCATTAAAATCACTTTGAGTTTTACCATTGACTTTTCAGCAGACTCAGGCCAATATTGTATGCTAATGAAATTGCTTTCCAAAAAGCTTCTCCAGTAGTTGTGTCCAACCATTCCAAGCCATGGGTCACAACAAGTTTTCAGAAGTACCGAGGAGCCCGTCAGCATTGTGAAACATATTTCCTGGCTCTGGGTGGCTCCAGTTTGTATCTTGTAGGCTGTGGCAGGAAGGAGAAACTACACAGAGGGGCCATTTCGGAAGAATCTGCTTGTGCATTTACCTCTGTGATCTCCCTCTTTGGGTCTGGTGGAGCAAAAGCATCACGCGGAGGATGCTGGCAGGAACACTGAGCGGGCTGCTCTGTGCAATCACCCCTGCATGCTGCCTAGGGGTTGCATAAGACAGGTGGTCTCAGAGAATTCATTGCTTTATGATTTCTATCATGTGAGTTTTGAACATTTAGGAGGATTTACCGCCCACCCCTCGCCTTTAATTATTTTGTAATTTGCACCGTAGTTCAGTGTTTCACACTACCTGGACACTCACAGCTCCTGCCAAAGGAAACAGACACAATAAAAAAGGATTTTCTTGGATTTCAATGTATATCCTTAAGAAGGAGCTTTACCTGGGTCAGGTTTTTCTTCATCTAGAGGAAATGCTGAATAAGCATAACAGCCTAAATGGATGGAAGCCCAATTTTCCTAATATTAAGGGTAGAATCAGAGCCAGGGATTTGGTTTTAGTCTAAATGAACTCCAGGGTATAAAGCTGAGACCAAAAGAAAAACAGAATTTTAAACTGTGTGCTTTAAAGTTAATGAATAGTTACACTGTCTGGAATGCTACGCAGGAAATAAAAACTCTGGGATGGTGGTGGGGGGGTATTTTTGGCTTTTTATTTTGGGGGATTTTGTTTTTTTCTTGCACAATCTAGCAGTCAGAGGTCTATAGAAGGAAGACCTGTGCATTCAGATAATTTTGGGAGATAAAATATTTTTTTCAAAGGAAACAAAGATGATCCAAAAATTCTTGAGCTGAGCGGGTGAGAGGCTGTGAAAGCAGCAGCAGCGTGCCCTCCAGTGACAGGAGCTGCTACAGCAGCAAGGATGACAGTCTTGCAAGGTCTCTGGGGACTTCTCGACCCAGGGTAGCTCAGAAAGTTAGGATGAATTAATCATAAATACGAAGTTAATACAGGCTAAGTGCAAAGATCTGCATTCCACTCTCACCATCCTCCCATCAGCAGATGCTTTCACTCAGATGTGAAGTGCCCTTAATTTGCTGTAATCTTCATACCCTTGGACATTCATAGAATTGTTTTTGGCTTGTAGGCTAAAATATACCAGGAGAAGAATGCAGTTTCCACATACATAAGTAGCTGACAGTTGTAATCATTTTATATACTTTGATGGATCATCTTGCAGGAGCAAGCAGCTTTGTGCTATGTGGTACACAAGACCTTGATTTTGCAATTGGATTCCAGAAGGAAACCCACCGGTGTGGGGCAGGGAGCTGTGACAGAGGATGCTCAGCATACTGCCCTTCATTGCTCAGGGCAGTGGTATTACAGTGGAGTAATGGAATTACTCCAAGGACTCGGCCCTGAAAGAAAATAGGCTGGGTTGAAAGAGAGGAGAGAGAACCTGGCCTTTCCACTGTCCTTGGGGCAAAACACTTGTGCTGGGGGGACACCAAGGTGACCACTGTGAATGCAGGGTTTCGTGCTGGAGATACACTCTAGCACTTCCAACCTAATGTTTGTTAGTGGGGCATGAGTGTGTCTTGCATGGCATATTGCTTCTTTGGGTTTTTATTTTCTGCATTGAGGCAGTGTTGTCAGCTTCACTGATTTTATGATGAGCATTGGTATAATTGCGTCTTCATTTAGGTTTTCAGCACTTGAGTGCCCTATGGGCATCCCCAAAAGACAAGCAGTCAAAAGGTAAATAGAGGTGTATTTCTGTAACGTAATGACTTCATAACTGAATCTTGTTCTTCTGCATGGAGGGGATATAACCACTGAGATGACAGGTCAGAGCTGGCATTTTTTTCTGAACCCTTTTTTATTGTTTGAAATGTGAGTATCGATGCAAGACTCCCTTGCCCTCCCTTTCTCTTTTTCTCATGCACATACAACTGTACGCAGAGAGAGAGAGAAATCCCAGGACAAACGGGAAACCAAGAAAGGAGAATGAAATCAAGAAAGCAGAACAAAATGCAGGGGTTTTAACAGTCATGTTTTGTTGCTCTGGGTGAGACGAGCAGAGATTTATGGTGTAGCTTGAGCAAAAGTTAAATTGTCTGTCATCTCACAAATCACATTGCACACAAAGTCTGCCTTAAACATATGAAGAGGGGAATCCTTTCTCTCCAGCGAAGCGAACTGATCATATGGAGAACAGCTGTAATTGAGCTGGATCCTGATTTAATAAAATATTATTAGAATGACACTGCCTTCCACTGTCATGACAGTACTTTGGCGTGGCATTCAAAGTGGTTGCCAGGTGGGAATCACCAGCTTTTTAACTGTTATTTCAGGGCTCTTTTCCTGGGCTGCTTTTTCAGAAGGGAAAAAGTAGAGAGAGACCCCTGGTTACATCTTTTGCCCGGAGAAGAGGAGGCTCGGGGGGGGCCCTGATCACTCTCAGCTCCCTGGCAGGGGCTGTGGGCAGGGGGGGTCGGTCTCTGCTCCCAGGGAACCAGCCACAGGACAAGAGGGAACGGCCTCGAGTTGCGCCAGGGGAGGGTTAGGTTGGGTGGCAGGGAAAGTTCTTCTTCACCAAAAGGGTGGGCAAGCCCTGGCACAGGCTGCCCAGGGAGCTGGTGGGGTCACCAGCCCTGGAGGTGTCTAAAAAACTTGTAGATGCGGTGCTGGGGGACATGGTTTAGCGGTGGCCTTGGCAGTGCGCAGTTAGCAGTCAGACTTGATGATGTTAAAGGTCTTTTCCAACCTAAACCATTCTATGATTCTACACAGACATAAGCGATTTTGTACAAAAGGAGATATTTTGATACAAAAGGATATTTTGATCAGGTCACTGTAATGCATCAATTTCTTAACTAATATTTTTAGAGCTTTAGAGTGCAGCTGTTTGCATGTTGTTTCCATACCTTCATGCAATTTTGTAGAGAAGTAGTTGATTTACAGAGTAGAAGAAATTGTTGTTTTGCAATATCTATGTCATTGAGGGGAAAGTGCAGGTACACAAACTCACCTTGGGTTCCCAGATGGTGGGAATAACAGGGTTCCCTTCACTTAAACACTTCTGAAAGAATTAAATAATTTTATTTTTAAAGTATGTCGTACAGAGTGCAGGTTCTCTTTGGTGTCTATCATCAGTGTACATTTTAAGAGGAGTCTTCTATGATGAAGAACTTAAAGCTCAGGGATACTGACTGAAAGCTCTTTAGAACTCTTTGTTTTGGTTTGTTTAACACCAAGGAGAAAATTATTTCACACGTAGCCCAGATCTCTTGACTTTATTTTCAAAGTAATAATTAGTAACAGTAGACTAACATAAGCAAATTTCTTTAGCACAGAAAGAGTCAGTATTTTGCTCTCTTCCAGTCCACAGTACCACATCCTGGTCCAAGTCTGAAGTTTGTGCAAACTCTGAATATGTGAATAAAGTTGATTCCAGTGGTACTTTTCACACACTCATGTATACAAGTACCTAGTTGGAGAAAGCTGGCTTCATATAAAGAAAATATTTATGTGCACTCTTCCACAACTAAATTGGTTGATGGCATCAGCAGGTATGACCTGCAAAGCTCAGAGAAGTTTAGTTTGTGCATGTCTGTATGCTTAATACACCTTATATTAGTTAATGCCTAATCCAGTTTCCTAATTTCTGCAGTCTGAATTATATAGGCAGGTCTTTGTTCTTTGTATTCTCACCGTGTTTATCAAGATAATTTTGGGTTGCTCTCAAGTTGTGTGGGTGAGGGCATGGAAGTCGAGACATTTGCATGCACATGTAATAGAACTGGATCTAAAATCTTAAAACTTTCTTTACACTGGGAGCACATTTTGTTAAGGAAAAGGAACTCCATTGCAGTAGCGATTCAAAAGCAAAAATATTAATTTCCATATTTTCATTTAAATTGATTGAGCCACAGTACCGTTTTCTCATTTTATTTACAAAAAATATGCAACTCTGTTTAAATGGGTGCTAAAATAAAACCATAAAACTATGAATAAAAAGATGTACAAGACATGATAGGGCTAGTAATTCCTGATTAGAAACCACTGCTACAGTTGTTACTGTCATAGATCAAATTTGCAGCTGTCTGAAGGCGTTATATTTCGAATAGTGTCATTTGGGAATCATTACCAAACTTTGAATGCACTTTAAGGGTTTTGACTTCTTTTTTTTACCTTATTTACAATCAGCATGTTGAAACAGTTCCTACTTCTGTTTTTCTTGTTTACTTCCCATGCAGTTATTAGGGCTGCAGACTTTTAAAAGCAAATTTATTCATTACAGGGAGGACCATGCATAATATAGAATTCATGCTGTTTATCAAAGCCTGAAAAATAGTTATGGAATTTGTGCATGAAGGAATAGAATTTACACATGTTAGTAGGATGATATTGTTGTTTATCCACCAGAAAAAAAATTGTTTGCCTGAGGCCAAAAAAGTGTAGTATTTTGCAAAACTCCCATATCAGAAACCCCTGAACTTTGTATGAATTCTTCTGTGGATTTAACTGCTAGCCATGCTCTTCTCTGAAAGAAAACAAAATTAAAATAAAGTTAGCATCTTTGGTAATTTTTTTCAGTGATTTTGAGGTATTCAGTCTCATTCTGACCTTTTGGATAGTTAAAGATCTTTTGGAAGTAGCGAGGGTGCAGCCCAGCCAGCCTGGACTGTGCTGAGCAGCTGCTTTGGTTATGATGCCTAACTTGAAGGGAAATTACTCTTTCTTTGGGTATGTGAAAAACTTAAGTGCACGTTAGATTTCACTTACATTTCAGTGAAGGCTTTTGTTATGAAGGTTTAACTACAGCTTTATTGTCTCCATGAAGCGACCTACTGAAACCTGTCACTTGAAGCAAAGACATTTTTACTCAGTTGCAATTTGGCTCTGTTTAATTTATATTTGTAAATACTTCAGAAACCTAGGGTATTTCTAATTACTTAATTCACAAATTATACAGCACGAGGCTTTAGACTGAATGCTCCTCTCACCCCAAAATCCCAAGCATTCCTGAACAACAAAGACAACAGCACAACTGCAGCCCATTATTAGCCTCCAATGGGTGTTGCAGCCATCGTTTTCCCATTGTAAATCAGAATTTCAGTAGTGTTCATTCAGTAGGAAAAAGCAGAAAGAGAGAAGAGCCATGTACCCGAATGAAACCTCTTCCCCTACAAAAACCCCACCTGAACAATTTCCATCTGAATTAAATCTCTGTAGACTTCAGTCAGGGTAAACATCATCCCAAGTATATGTCTAAAGGCATAAAAAAAATTCCATCAAACCCTCTCCCTTCGTATATGGTCACTAGCAAGGGACCTTAGAACTTCAATCCAAATGTTTGCATTTCTTTGAGACAAAACGTACATACACGATCTTGTAGTTGCACAACAGCTAAACTAAAAGGAATGCAAAATGGTATTTTATGACTTATGTAACCTCCAGCTGTTTAGCTGAAAAATATATGCTATTTTATGCAACAGCAATTTGGAATGTTATAAAAATAATTACTTTTAAAATCCATACTGCACATATGCAGATGGTTAACAAACTCTGGCTCACTCACCAGATGAAAATGATATTGGGAAAATCCATGCTCTAGAGATAGTGCCATTCCATTATAAATGTGCAAAGTATGCAAAAACATTACATCTATATTGTTTTCCAGAGCAGACTGTATCTTAATGCCAGATGTTTTATTCTTTGCATATCTTGTTATAACTTAACAATTACTGTTCTTTGAGTTTGTCCAGACTAGGAAAGGAAATGCGTATGTTAGATGCACTAGCTAAATGCCTGTCTGGTACAGACAGAAGAGGTTCTACCTAGTTAATCTGTCTACCAGCTCTCTCCTGGTTATTCGTATCACCTAAAACCCACGTAACTCATTTTGGTTTGTCCACGCTTGTGTTTAAAGCCTGGTATTAGATAGAAACACTGCAAAAACAGCTCTTGCACCAGTCAGGACAGCCAGGTCCATTGGAATAAATGGGAGTTTCTGTTGCCTGGAAAGAGAATGGCTTTGGCACTAATTAGCGAGGTGAGCCACTTCTGCTGGCCTCTCATTGATTTGTCTTGTAGCATTTGCCGGAATGAAGGTTGATCAGTGAGAGGTAAGAAATTTTGATAGGAAAGAAACTTGAAAATGTCCATTATTTTATAGGTCCAAGCTTAGGTTTACTGAAATTTGTAGCATTTAAAATTAAACATTTAGCTGCACTTTTAGAGAAGATTGTTATCTATGCATTCCATAAAACTACCTTCCATGCACTTCCACACAACATTCCGTTTGTATGGGATCGTTGCCAAGGGGAGCAATACCGTTCACCTCTGAGTAGCATCAGGTGCATCAGGCATTTACAGCTAACCCAACAGTCACCTTTTTCAGTGAAATCAAGATTTTAAAAGTCATTTGCTCACTTAAGATTGAATGAGAAACAGCAAACTTCCCAGTTTTCGTTTTAGAAGATGGCTTTTCCCCAAATTTATAAAGTGCAAGTATATTCTGTAGTATACAGAGGGATTTTTATCATGAATTAAATCTATTTCAGTTGTCATCCTTTAGCCTTATTACTGAGTTACTTAATTAGTAATTTCCGAGAGCAGCCATAATACTGTCACAGATATTATAGGAGTGTCATCGACACTCTGCATGTTAATAAAATTTTAGAGTTTTGTTAGTTTTCTGAGTGTTCCCGTTAAGCACCAAATGCTATTGCCAGTGTTTTGCCCACAGTATTTCATGCCTGAAGGAAATCTTTATTTAAATAAGTATGGACTGCAATTGTAGGAGTCTTCTAAACTGCAATACTTATTCTGCATAAGTATGCATTAGGAAAAGAATCTAAAATATGGTTTAACAAGCATGTGACAATAAATTAAGGAAATACATTTTGATATGTGAGAAAAATTGGTTTCCACAAAAATACTCATCTCCTCCTAGTCACAGCTGTGACTTTTGAATATGTATTAAGCTCTGCAAGGATAGCTAAGCTAGGAATTTGGCGGTAATCGTATACTCATAAATATACATGAAATGTGAAAAAAATAGTTTACAGAATTGAAAGTGAACATTGGAAAGGGTAAGCATACATACCTTGAGATAAAAATTGCAATTCATTGTCAGCAGATGAAGCCTTTGCTTTTAACTTATAAATGTTATAGTGTCATTAGATTTTCTCATATATGCTGCACTACTTACAACTGAATAGTGTATTAACAACTGAATGGTTGTTTAAAGGAGGAGAAAAAACCTTCTACCCATGCAGTTTAAGTTTTAATATCTACTCTCCAACAGAAACAACTCATTTAACATTCAAAGAGAGATCTTGGCTTTTTCTCTCAGCTCACTTTACCTCAACAAACCAGATGGCAAATGTCTCACTGAAAGAGCCAGTGAAAACAGTGTCTGCATCTGCCCACCCTCATGATTTTCTTGCCAGCAAAGGGGAAACAATATTAAATTTAGGGTCTTCTATTAAACACTTGCAGCTACATTTCTAGTTTTTCCGATTTGGCATTCTGACACTTCATTGAGCCAACCTACTGACAAGTTTTACTTACTTTGACGTATAGTAGGGAATTAAATGTATTTATTGACATCATATTTCATATAACATCTTCCAACAATGAGAAAATGTGCATTTGACTGGTGTTTGATATTTTCCTTTAAATTTTTCACTCGTGTATGTAGAGATCTGTTCTTTTCCAAGGTGGTCATCTGTGATTTGAAGGCAGAGTTATCTGGTAAATAGATGTTTTATATATACATACCTCCAGAAGCCTTGCATAGCACAGATACTAGCTTGCTTTACCAATTTTACAACATTTAAACTTTCATACTTAGGGTAGTCAGAAAGCAACTGAAATTATTTCTTAGGAGGTTTTGTTGCTTATGTCACCACTGAGAACTTTTGAAATGAGCATCATACGTTGCCTTCAGATTTCTAGGGTTTTTTTCTGCACCCTGTCAGCTAGTAAGAGGCAAGAAACAGCAAGAATGGAACATATGGAATTTGTTTTCATATTTCTTCCTATGAAATCTATTTGGCATTAATAATATCACAGTAAGAATTTGATTACTGGCTGATGAAATGAAAAGTGAGGTAATAAATCATGTTTTCCATGAGTTCACGTAGGAAGAATAGTTTGTGTTTTAAGGGACACATTAAATTATGACAAACTTACAATGGTACAAGAGTTTCTGGTCCACATCGGCTGTAAAAGGGAGATCTTTAGAAAGGAAGGATATTGGAAAAAGGACGGTAACGTACCCAGAAAGTCAATTAAACTATTGAGTCAGATTGTGTTTAGTAAGAGCCAGTGGTTGCACCTTACTTCTTTTGTATTGCACATACAGATAATTTCATTTTTATTTAACTTGCTCCTTGGTGAATTTTGCAGTGGAGAGGTATATACTGCAGCATGGCTCAGTGGTTTTCAAATATTCCAGAAAACAGATAAGAAATACATTGTCAAAATAAGCACACTCGAAAATCGCAAGTGAACTCCAAGCAACAGTAGTGCTTTCATGGAAAGCAACACCACTACTTCCAGTAAGGGGCAGCGGGGAGGGAGGGGAGGGAAAGCAGATGGTTTTGATGTTTTTAGATTACACTTGAGATAGAAAATAGATGTGATCAGTTCAAAGAATCAGAGTAGGTTCTGTTCACATAAATTGTAACTGCTCTACATACTTAACCTTGAAAGACTTCTGCAAAAGAAATACCGTTTTGTGAAAGAGGTATCGTCTCATGCTCTGCAGTATCTCATTATACTGGGATAGTCTGCATTCCTGGGCAGCCGGCAGGCACTCTGAACACTATTATCTGCTACTTGTCCATTTGAAAAGCAACATCCAATTTGTTTACTCAAACAAAAAAATGGTGTTTGTGGAGAATTCACATTAATTCTGAGCAAAAGTCCTCACTGGGAATTAATACATGGACTAACTGACTAATTGCATTTTCAGACCACCGTATAATTTAAAGAAATGTATATGTATTTAAAAACGATCAGCTTTCCCTGCTGTGTATTTTAACTTGCATCAGAATAACCTGATGGATGTGCAGTAATTACAGGCAACATGTAGAACAGCGGCTGAGAAGATTCCATTAAATTTAAAGAGGAAGGAGGCCTCTGCGTAGGAGCAGCCACCAGATTTATTGCCAGCAGTGGTCCTCATCTTTCTGTTCTCTGCATAAGACATTTGTAGCTTCCACAAGGTCTGGTATGACAAAGATGCTGAGACCTCACTGTTATGAGCTTTATTTTCAAACGTCAGTACTTAGCGGTGTCCTAAGCGCTGTGGCATTCTCCAAGCACTTAATATGCCACTGTCTGTCTCCTCCATGGGTACAGTAAAAAAGACCAGAGCATTCTATATCCATGATTCCTAATTCATGCTGCGTTGCCCTGGGAGATGCGTTCCCGGCAGCCGCCTTCTCCTTGAAATATTTTTGCATCTAATCTCTTTATTCTCAGTTCCGAGAGTTATAGGAATAACATTTCCTTCTGCCTCCACGTTGGATATTTACACACAGATGCCAACAGAACATGAGGTCTGACTGTTACATTCTCTACTCCAGCCTTTTATCTCCCCCGGATGGCTGGGTGCTGTGCGGTCATGCCCGTGCCGGAGCAGTTGGCCGAGTTAGCTGCTGGGGCACGGTGCTTCGGTGGCAGCTCAGACCTCCCTCGGCTGCCACAGAGCTCCCCGAGCTCTCTGCTGAGATATCTCAGCCTTTCCAGACCATCTCAGTCTGGGACTGAAGAATCTTCCTTCCATATTTTTCTCTCTCTTTCCCGCCCCTTTCCTTTACGAAGCCCTCAGAGCGGTTAAGCTGTTTCTCTCCCTTTCTTTGCTGTATTCTTAAAGTCCTGTAACTATAGTTTGAACTACTCACCACATGTCTCAGTTTTCTGCTGCTTGGCAGAACCTTTCCTGATTCTCTAAATTTTGAGTTTTGGCCACCTTTTTCACGTGCCCAGAGGCTTGGATGGCCGATGTTGTTTAGGTACAACCCTTTATCCTTCTACAGTCACTGCTTTCCAACAAAAAGCTCCCCTCTTCTTTCCCACTACTCTAGTCTTAGGAAATCAAACCCACCAATAATGTGGAGATGTTTCTAATGGATCAATGTCTTTATATTTTGCTGCACTAAGAGACATCTTCCCTATAGACATCTTCCCTGAAGTAGCCCAATTAACAGTTGTAGTCCTTTCTTTCTCATTGTATGAAATCCCTTCCAAGTTTGAGTAAACTGCATATTTTATGTTTACTTCAAAGTTGTTGATCGCAGTGCAGAATAACACGGTGGCTGTTACAAAAGGCTGTGGAATCCCACCAGGAACTGAGTAAGAGCATTCTTTGCTGACACTCATTTTTTGATTTTTCCTGCTTCACTATTCCCTGTTTTATTTAGCATCTCTTGTATATGGATCTTTAGTCAGTACACTGTACAGTACTAGGTCAAACGCTTTGCAACATCTTAAACCATGTAATCATCTTTATAACAGCAAACATGTAATCATATCAATGAATGAAATCAGGTTTGCTTGACGTGACCTATTTTCCTTCAACAATGCTGGCAAAGATTCAGTTCAAAACTTCCTTTTTGCTCATAATTGTGTTACAGGTCTCAGCCCTTTCAAAATGCTGGTTCAGTGGCTTCTGTCCTGAACCCAGCTTAAACTCTTCAGTTCTTGATAGGGAGCGCGGCTTACAGTGAAACCCCTGCAGGCGTAATGTCGTAACATTGCTCCATAAAGCAGGGTGGGTGAGCTGGAAGTCACTCCAGCTTTGGTGTCTTCTGCAGCCATCTGGTAATGGGGGAAGGGAAGGGAGGGCGATTAAAGGTATGAAACTTGTCCTGATACAAAAACAAAGCACGCGGAAGCC
The DNA here is from genome assembly GCF_023634085.1 of Falco cherrug. NCBI lineage: Eukaryota > Metazoa > Chordata > Aves > Falconiformes > Falconidae > Falco > Falco cherrug. The sequence continues at coordinate 54,011,949 of NC_073705.1, read as the reverse complement.
TCTGTGATGCTGCTTTAAGAAATGTTCTTACATTAATGAAGGCTGGGATATTAACCATCCTGGATTTAATATACCCCATCTTAATTTCTCTTGCTTGTTGGGTTAGGCTCGTTAACATGTTTTCTTGTTTTGATTTGAAATACAATTGTATTTTTATCATTATCATTTACCTGTAACTTTTAGCCTGCCTAACAGTGCCTCCCTGGCTCAGTTTAGTCTTTGAAATTTTACTCAGCACCTGTTCAGACTCTGAGCCTTTTGGTATAAATGACAGAAATTCCGTCATGTATTGCCTTTTAAAATCTCAGTTTCCTAATATGTGAAGTAAATGGGTGCCATTCAGGTGGACACAATAGTGAATATGTGAGTGGAAGAAAGGCTGGAATGCAGCTAAGGAGAGTAAAATGCTGAAGTTATGAGACAGAGAGTACAATGGGAAGCTGAAAAGGTCTCTTCACTAAGATGTAGCCGAGATGATAAGATCGCAAAGTCTGTGAGTGCAAGAACAGGCACAGTTACTCTGTATAGAATCATGGCAAAATTTAGAGCTGGAGAAATAACCATTAAAAATGTCAGAATTCAGGTTTAACTGCTTTGTATCACCTTTGTATTGCCTATGTCTGCACCTACAAACCACTTGAAAGCCTTGTCCTCCTGAAGAACAGGGTATGATTTTAAATGTGTATTAAAAATACGTACAATAGGAAAGGCGAGTTATAATTTTATGGTTTTTAACTGGTAGGTTAAATCTCTAGGTTCTCCTTCAATCAAATAATTGATATTAAAACTAAAGTAACTAAAAATAAGTGAGTTTTCAAAATCTCCCTTTTTTTTTCAATACTCTCTGTAAGAATAGTTTTTACACTTTTAAGAAATTGTTGTTACGTGAATCTGAGTTTTGGCTTTTGATGAGACAGGCCAAAGGTAATGGATAAGGGTGTGAATGTAATAATAACCTTTTAAGATGAGTGCTTGGAAACTTATTGTGACTGAGAACACAACAGAGACCATTTGTTTCCAGCTGTTCACCTGTGCTCTCACTGTTCCTCATTGTTTCTCACTGGCTAAATCACTTTTTTAATAGGTAATGAATACTAAGTATTTTAATAGAATATCATAGCTGGTGGAGGTAGTCTGAAACGGAGTACCTGACAGCAGAACACCACAACATATGGTGTTTGAAGACACATGTCTAACAAGATTACTGTAGGGTTTTATTGGAAAGGTAAGGATAAGAGGTATTGATGCAATTTTAAAATGAATTAACAACAGAAAGTTATATATTTTTAGAGCGGCAGCGGTAAAAGTATTTTCAGTTCATTACTTAAATAACTTGTAATTCCATACATTAAGTGGATTGTTAATTAGGAGTAGGTTTTGCTTTCCCATTTCCCTTCTCCTGGATCTTCTCTCTCGCCTGATAATACAATTCTGTTCTCTTCCTGAATTCTTAAGAGCTGGATGTATACTAGTCATAAAGTCTTCCGTTACTGGCGATGTGATAATGCGTTTTCTGTTGATAATTAATAGTAATCAGGCACTTGGCTGGATTTTTTCATCATGAGAATAGTATGGGATGTTGTGTAGTCAGCTCTAATTTGCCTGTGGCTGTAGCCAAGATACATGTATAAATACAAGTGTCCCTTCCCTCCCCTGCCTGGGGCACTCCACCATCATACCCATGATGCTACTGTCTGCAGCAGCCCATTGCCCTGTGCTCATCTTTGGCCATCCTTGTGCTGCACACATTGCCTCATCTGAGCATGGAAGTTCCTGGCTTCCATGTTTGTCCCCTACCATTGCTAGATCTTTAGTATTATTTTCATTATTACTCCCTTGAAGTGTCTGAATTATGCTTCAGTTTTAATTAGGGGTTTTATTTCTCTTTAAGATCTTGCACTAGAAGTCTGATGAAACTAGACATGAAACACTTCACACTGTGTAACACTGGAACTGTTCTAGCACTGGACTCCATCAGGCTGTGTGATACAAAGGTGAAGATCTACAGGTACCACTGCCTAGTCTACTGGGACATGAGGGCATAACTGCATTTCTCAGATGAGGAAACTAAGGGGTTGGACAAATGAAGAGAGTTCCTGAAGGTGCTTCAGTATAGAGGAGTTAGGGGTGGACCCCCCAGGGGTTCTTGCTGCTCATTTTTCTCTTCTGTCTCCCTCATTACTGACTATTCTCAAGTACGATTTCCGATGCTTCTCTTTTAGTTGACCTCTAAGTATCAGATTTTCCTTTTTTTCCCCTTCTTCATCATGTTAAGGAAGCTTCAGTGCTTGTTTCAGGTGGATAGCTATTCTTGTAAGGGATAGAAGGGTTAAGTCCATCTTAGCACTTCCCAGTATAAACAAACCTCAGCAGGGACTGATGGTTATGTCAGAAGACATACTCTCCCGTTTCCTTAGCAGTCTTCCTGTAAAACAGCAAAACTCATTCGCTTTCATACTGTGAGATACAATCATAGTGCAATCCCATAAATGAAAGTCTGCCAGTACCTCTTTATACTTTAACCCTTTGACTTATTTCATTTTATAATGACGGATCAATACCTTTACAAAAGCCTTTACCTACCCCCCAGTCTATAGCAGTTAGTCTAATGGCCTTTCTTGCCATTTTCATTCTTTTTCTTTCTTTTCTCATATCTACATTGAAAGTCTTGTTCTGTTATCAGTTGATGCTTTAAACCCATTTATAGTGACTCAGCACTTTACAAACCCAGACAGAAGTCTGACACTGTGTCACAGTGCTATTGAGGCCTGAGATATTAACGTTAGAGTGCGAAGTGGTAAGGAATAGTGCACTAGCTGTACTTGCGTGTTTAATAAGTCATAGTGGCTGGCTTGAACTGGCTATGAACATTTTGGAGGCCACATGGAAAAGTTGCTTGCATTCTGGAAATTGTGCAAGCACTGACACCTCAGAGTGCTATTTGGACCACTTAGAGAGGATAATGATCCTCTCTTGTACTGTACCACAATTTTTATTGCTGTTCTGCATTGCTTGGCTTAAGATGCTGGAGAGCCTGAATGTTGTTGGTGACCACTGATGGGTTAGGTAGCACCTGGGTTCGGCCTGAAGAAGACAGGCAGGCGAGGAGCTGCAGAAGCAACCCACCAGTTTCCTGGTGCAATCTCCAGATACTTTTACATTGCTGTACATAACCCAAGAAGATTGTGAATTGTGCTTTATCTTTAAGGCTTCTGCAGCCTTCTGATTTTTCAAAGCCGTAATCCTTGTTTCTTCCATTTTCTCTACATATATTGAAATTTCTCCAGTGACTTTTGTTGGATTTCATTCTGTCTGGAGTACAGAAGTTGCTGATAATTGGAACTGTAAATACCGTGATGGTTTCAAAGGGACTCTTTTCTATAGTTACTCTGTCTTTAATTTTAATGAAGATTTTTTTGTATTGTTTTCCAAACTCATGTGGAGGTTAATCAGATATGAGGCAAAAAGCATTTGATACTTATGGATGACCATGAATACCTGGGGGAAACAGAAGCTGGCTTCACCTTGTGTGCTGCAGAGATCCTGTAGCAGCATAAAGACCATTGAAACCAAACTGCTGGTGACCCATCAGCCCGGCATTCAGCGGCTCAGGACCCGCCTGGGGTTTGGGAGGCAGGAACTGAGTGGTTCAGGGGACACCGATTCCTTAGCCACTTAGGCCAGATGCCTAAGGATGGTTGGAGAGAGAACAGGGAAAGCAGCAAGAATAGAAGTATAGAGATGCCAGATTATGATTTTCTTTTAAGTGTTGGGGGTATGTGTGTTGTTGTTTTGTTGTTGTTGTTTTTTAAAAGAAAACACTTTTTTTCTTGCCTGTACCTGCTGAATGTCTTTGCTGTCTTGTCCATCTTCCTTCATGATAGGATAGGGTGGCATTTGCCATACTCTTGTCTCTTGATGTTTGATTTGCTTTCATGCTCAGAGGAGCCAGTGTTTTCCTGTCTGTTCCTGGATGTAAGAGCTGCTGCAGTCCAAATCGTGCTCTCATGTTTTATAGGTGTGCTGAGCACTAGCACTCCGTTGTTGCTCTTTGTGTCTTATGGATGATTTCTTTCTTTTTTAAATGGGCCACATTTAAGAGTTTTACTCCTGTCTGAATGTTTTCAACAGTTACTGTGCACAAAGGAGATGAAGGACAATTATTTTTTTTCTCCTGTTTCTTGCATGTTGGCTTTCTAGATATAGAAATAACTTGGCAGAAAGCGCCCTGAGCAACCCTAGGCTTATATGCTGTACAAGTTCCAGTCAAGACCTGCACACTTGAGTGCTGCTTCTCTTCTGAAGGGCTTGGTTACTTAACATTTACTTTTATCAAACAGTTTCAACCAAGAAAAACCACTTTCAAAGCTTCAGTCATGTGCTTAAAGACTTCTCTGAAGAGAGCTGGAAATAAGCATGTGTTTTTACTTAAATGGGTGCTGAAATTTCAGCTGGATCCCAGCCATGATTCTGCAGTTTCCTATTTAGTTTTGGTAGACTTTACCCATTGGGAAGAGGGGGAGATGTTTTTCAAAACAGGAAAATGAAATTGTACCCCCCCACACACAATTGGCAGGCGAATAAAGGGAAAAGAGAAAACTTGAGAATACTCTTCACTGCAATTTAAATTGACTAGACTTCATTTTCTTGGCGGCAATTCACTGTTGGGATACTTGATGCATGTCTACCTCTGCACAGACACAATTTAGCTCTCCTATGTACTATCTGATATGTTTCTGGATGTCTGTCTTAGATTGAGTGCTGTCTGCTGGCTTATTCCTTTCTTGCTCTACCTACAGATAAACCATATTTGCTGTAATGATTTGAGTGAAACACTGATTCTTGACGAATGCAGCTTGGGTTTTGACTCTAGCAGACAGTTTTTCTATCTTGCGTGTCAGAAAGTGACTGTATGACCTGTAGCATCATCTACACCAACCAAGTGTGAAATCACCTGTGCCAAGCAGCTAGTATGTTATAATGAGGAAATAATTTATCTGTGGAAATAAAATATTCATGCTGTGGCACACCTGCTTTTTGAACATAGAGACATACAGCGAGAAAGAGGACTTGTCAGCCTTTCTTCTGCACTGCTACCCACAGCTGACACCTTACAATAAATACATGGTGGGTTCAAGGCTCTGCTACAGCAGGAGCTGCATCTTCATGAAAGAACAGGAATCCTAAACACTGATATTTGCACAGGGAAAAAAAGTTCTGAACAGTCCACCAAGAGCTGCATCAGTGAATGCAGGCTGACCTGTAATGTGTTTGTTAGATGTGGCAGCTTTTTCTGAATTTGCAGCCCTTAGGATGACAGTTTCCCTTCCTCCCCCATCCCGAATGTTTTTCTGTAGAAGTGTTTAAGTCTATACCACTGCAAAGGTATTGTTTTCTTGAGGATTTCTTTGCAAACTGCTATGTTCTTCACATCTGTGTTGCCAGGAGCAGGTAGTTATTAGGAAGTAGCAAAAAAGCTTCAAAAGAGCATTGCACGTGTCTAATTTAGACAGTGGGCAATAGCCGGCAGGTAATCGCTCGGTCCAGGCTGCAGAACGCCTTCCTGTTGCCTTGGCACTGATGCCATAAGCAAAAGGTTTTCTGCCTTCAGCTGGGAAGTTCGCCATAGCAACTCAGCGCATAAGTGCTGTGATTTAGTCTATTTAACATGAGTTTGCCTTTCGGATTAATCTCTGACATCTTGAATTTGGTACTTCATGGAAAAGATATGCTGATACACAGTGAGTTAGTTCTACTGTTGCACCAGCTCCAGTTGAGAAAATAGACTCATTGCTTTGAGAGGCCAGAAGAGGAGTATCCCAGGAAGTAATTTGAACTGATATTGTTGGGAGGGTAATATTGTTTGACATATCTGTTATGACAGCTGAAGCACGAAATAGAAAAGACAGTTGTTAGGCCAACGCCAAGATGAAACTGTACTATTTATGACATCTGTTGGCAGCGTGATATCACTGTCCTCAAGCTTTCTACTGATCTGGAGTATTGGAAACTTCAAGATCATGTTCGTTGTGTGTTTCTAGAGATCTTGTTAGGGATAATGCGCTCTGACAGCAGCCAACTGTAATTGGCAATGCGGAATCTTCAAACACAAACAAACATAAAATATTGACATTTTCTTGCTGATCCTTTCATAGGGTTCTTGGTCATTGCTTTCTTACTAGAACCATTTGCATCTCAAAAAGTCATAAGACTTTCTTGGTTCTAGACCATCAAAGAAAAAATATATGAAGAAATATAAACAAAACTAAGCTCAGTGAGATGCGGAGGGGCGTTTTAGGAAGCAGGCGAAGCTTTGTGTTCTGTTGGTTGAGGTGTAGAGCCGCAAGCCAAGCTGATGGGTTTAGAAAAGCTTTCAGGGAAAAAAATACCTTTAAAACTCTGTAATATCAGCAAACTGTCCAGCAGTGAAACCTCACTGAAAAGTGATGTTCCTGTGCCCTCTCCCCTCCAGACACACTTCTAGCTATTTTTCTGCCACTTAGGCTTTCCAGGTATTTTTTTCTGAGATTCTGCTACCTTTCCAGCCTCTAACCATCATGAAACTGAGACAAGCCAAATAGTCTCTGGTCAGGTCTTGTTAAAGTTTAAAATGCCTTTTTGGCAGTGCTGTCTGTATCTTGGCAGATTTGGGTCTCTGTAGCTGCAGTTACTTTCCTGTTTCAGTGACACTGTACTTTGAGCCTCTCATCCATCAGAAAGGCTAAGAAAAAATTCCTCTTAGGAGAGCAGATTTCTGGAATTCCAGTGCCGTGATGGTTTGGTGGTGGGGTTTTTTTCTTTTCTTCTTTCATAAACTACATTTACTGTCTTGGCACTGAGTTAAAAACTCAGCTTCGTTTGTTCACTGCCTGATTTTAACTGAAGGACCCAGTCTCTTTTGCATTCTATTTTTTATTGTCATGTTCCTTTCAGCTGATATGAACCACCATAACTCAGTAGGAAATAATGAGGTTCTGCTGATTTGCGCTACTATTTATGAGATATTGCTTCCTGTGCACTCTCTAGGTGTGTCCAAAATATGCTTATGAAACCAAATATGAACATTCATCAGTTGACACACTCTTTAGGAGTAAAGATTTCTACCAGATCAAGGTAAAGATCTGAACTGCTGCACTGAGGACCATCTTCCAAGGAAAACTTCCTTATAGCTCTTGATGCTGAAAAAAAACAGTATCTTGGGCTGCAGACCAAAGCTCATCTCTCTTGGCGTGTTATGATATGGAGAAACAGCATGTCTCAGAAGGTCATGCGAACTGCAAGCCATTGCACTTCCCAAAGTACAGCTGGAATATTCATCCTCTCTGGAGCGTGACAAATTGGAGCAGACCAAGGGGAAATCCAGGACCAAACAGTTTGGTCTTAAAGGGCAGAATCAAGTAGAGGTATTTTGTTAATGGCATCTAAAAATGTTAGAGCTATGATAATAGTGGTTTTCATAAAAAACTTCTACCCTACCTAAAAGCCATGGCAGTGTGCATGTGGTTTATTACTGAGATGAAGGGCCTGACTCCTATGTGGAAAATGAGGCAAAAATATGAAAGCAGTGAAGGTGTTTTTAAAGAAAAAAAAATCCACTTCCCATAAAAAATAGTCAGGAGGTGAGGAAGGAAAGCTTTGAAAGCAGTGGAAGGATGCCCCAAAGCATTACTAGCACCTGGAAAATGCCTACAAATATTAAGGAAAAATTTTACATACTTCTTTGGTGGTTGTGGCTTTGATTTTCCCAGGCATTTATCTTTATTTCTGTTTTTCTTTTGTTCCTTCTCTTACATTAATTAGCTGTCTGAAATGTTGGACTAATGTCCCTGGGATTGATGAGCTCTGCGTGCAGAACGTGTAAGCCAGTTTTACTGCACCCTCCTATCGCCTGCCCACTTTGTCTACCTCTGTCGTGCTCTGCCTCCTGCCTCCTAATAGTGAGAGAAGAGTTGGGAATTCATATGGGATCTCCTTCCCGCTCAGACTGATAACAAAACGGACAGTTGGCAGAATTGAGGGAGGAAAGGGGAATGTGGCGAGATTGAGCCTATTGTACGATGATATCACTGGCTAATCTCAGACCAGCTCATTTTTTGCAATCTACACATCAGCCATCAGCTGCTAAAATCCTTGCCATTAGTTTGGACAAGGATCTAATTAAAACCAGAAGTCTGGAGGGGAAAGGCTCAGTATCCCATGACACGTTTCCCAAATTGTTGAATTCTCGGCTATTTTGTGAGTAGCTCTGATCGTGTCTTCTGTTCCCTCACCTAACTGAGCTGGGTTAAAGCTTTTTTGTTCAGTATTATCTAGATCTCCCTGACAACCTGGCGTCTCCCCTGTAACGTGTGCTTTCTCTTTAACCTTTGTTGACAACGCTGTGGTAGGCTTGTCTGGCTTTGGGTAGCAGACAGACACGCAC